>NC_138295.1:31957500-32542500 GCF_965601325.2 Salmo salar
ACAGATTATCGCCTTATCCAAGTGTCCCATTAGGTGACAATGGAATGAGGCGCGTGCGCGATTAGCCCCCCGTGGAGTATTTTCATTAGGCTGTTTAGCTTATTGCAGATTCCCGGTCGGAATGTTATCGCTTTTCTACGAGATAAATTGCATAAAAATTGATTTTAAACAGCGGTTGACATGCTTCGAAGTACGGTAATGGAATATTTAGACATTTTTTGTCACGTTCTGCGCCATGCGCGCGACTGTGGTTTACCATTTCGGATAGTGTCTAGAACGCACGAACAAAACGACGCTATTTGGATATAAAGATGGATTATTTGGGACCAAACCTACATTTGTTATTGAAGTAGAAGTCCTGGGAGTGCATTCTGACGAAGACAACAAAAGGTAATCAAACTTTTATAATAGTAAATCTGATATTGGTGAAGGCTAATCTTGCCGGGTGTCTAAATAGCTAGCCCTTGATGGCTGGGCTATGTACTTAGAATATTGCAAAATGTGCTTCATCCGAAAAGCTATTTTAAAATCGGACATATCGAGTGCATAGAGGAGTAATGTATCTATAATTCTTAAAATAATTGTTATGCTTTTTGTGAACGTTTATCGTGAGTAATTTAGCAAACTGTTAGTAAATTCCCCGGAAGTTTGCGGGGGGTATGCTTTTTCTGAACGTCACATGCTAACGTAAAAAGCTGTTTTTTGATATAAATATGAACTTGATTGAACAGACATGCATGTATTGTATAACATAATGTCATAGGTGTGTCATCTGATGAAGATCATAAAAGGTTAGTGCTGCATTTAGCTGTGGTTTGGGTTTGTGTGATATTATATGCTAGCTTGAAAAATGGGTGTCTGATTATTTCTGTCTGGGCACTCTCCTGACATAATCTAATGTTTTGCTTTCGTTGTAAAGCCTTTTTGAAATCGGACAGTGTGGTTAGATAAACGAGAGTCTTGTCTTTAAATAGCTGTAAAATAGTCATATGTTTGAGAAATTGAAGTAATAGTATTTCAAACGATTCAAAAATCGCGCCACTGGATACAAGTGGCTGTTACGTAGGTGGGACGAATTCGTCCCGCCTAGCCCATAGAGGATAACAAGCTCTTATGCCAGGGCTGATGTTAGCATACCACCAGGGCTGATGTTAGCATACCACCAGGGCTGATGTTAGCATACCACCAGGGCTGACGTTAGAATACCACCAGGGCTGAGTTCTTCATTGAAGTGCCAGGCTGGGAGAGAGGGAGCTGAGAATTGAGGTCACCGTTGCAACAGTTTTCAGTAGCTGAGAAGACTTCTTGCTCTAAATATCAAGCAGGAGCTGGTAAAGAGGATTGGCCGAGGAGGAAACAGGAGAGAGGAAGCAGGCGAGAAATGAGAGGAGACAGGGGAGGGGAGACAGGAGAGAGGAAAGAGGGAGCAGGATAGAAGAGACAGGAGAGAGGAGACAGGAGAGAGGAGAGAGGAGTCAGGAGAGAGGAGACAGAAGAGAGGAGACAGAGGAAAGGAGAAAGGAGACAAGAGATAGCAGAGAGGAGACAGGAAACAAGAGACAGGAAGCAGGAGAGAGGAGAGAGGATAGAGGAAGCAGGAGAAATGAGACAGGAGAGAGGAGAGAGGAAGCAGGAGACAGGAGAAAGGAGAGAGTAGACAGGCGAGAGGGGAGACAGGAGAGAGGAGACAGGAGAGAGAAAGCAGGAGACAGGAGAGAGGAGACCAGGGACAGGAGAGAGAAGACAGGAAACAGGAGAGAGGATGTAGGAGACAGGAGAAAGAAGACATGAGAGAGGAAGCAAGAGAGAGGAGACAGGAGGGAGAAAAGCGGAGACAGGAGAGAGGAAGCAAGAGTGGGGAGAAAGGAGAGAGGAGATGGGTAACAGGAGAGAGGAGACAGGAGAGAGGAAGCATGGAATAGGAGACAGGACTGAGGAGAGAGGAAGCAGGAGAGAGCAGACTTGAGAGAGGAGAGCGGAGACTTGAGAGAGGAGAGGAAACAGGAGAGAGGACGCAGGGGATAGAAGACAGGAGAAAGGAGAGGAAGCAGGAGAGAGGATACAGAATAGAGGAGCGGGGAAACAGGAGAGGAGAGAGAGGACAGGAAACAGGAAGCAGGAGACAGGAGAAAGAAGAGAGGAAGCAGGAGAGAGGAGATAGAAGAGAGGAGCAGGGAAACAGGAGATAAGACAGGAGAGAGGAGGCAGGAGAGAGGAGACAGGAGCGAGAGGACAGGAAACCGGTGAGAGGAAGCAGGGTAGAGGAGACAGGAGAAAGGAGAGAGGAAGCAGGAGAGAGGAGATAGAAGAGAGGAGTGGGGAAACAGGAGAGAGAAGACAGGAGAGAGGAAGCAGGAGAGAGGAGACAGGAGAGAGGAGAGAGAGGACAGGAAACAGGAGAGGAAGCCGGGAGACAGGAGAAAGGAGAGAGGAAGCAGGAGAGGGGAGACAGAAGAGAGGAGTGGGGAAACAGGAGAGATAAGACAGGAGAGAGCAAGCATGAAAGAGGAGACAGGAGAGAGGAGTGAGGAAGCAGGAGAGAGGAGACAGAAGAGAGGAGAGAGAGGACAGGAAACAGGAGAGAGGAAGCAGGGTCCAGGAGACAGGATAAAGGAGAGAGGAAGCAGGAGATAGAAGAGAGGAGCGGGGAAACAGGAGAGATAAGACAGGTGAGAGGAAGCAGGAAAGAGGAAGCAGGAAAGAGGAGACAGGAGAGAGGAAACAGGAGAGAGGAGACGAGAGAGGAGGGCGGAGACAGGAGAGAGGAGAGAGACGACAGGAAACAGGAGAGATGAAGCAGGACACTGGAGACAATAGGAAGGAGAGAGGAAGCATAGCTGAGAGGGAGAGGAGTGGAGCGGAGTGCTCTGACTTTAACACGTTGACTCATCCTCAGCCACTGATCTTCGCCTTCCAACCAACGCCAGGTGGAGCATATCAATTTCCATGATTTAACAGCTCCCTGACTGTTTATTTTCTACCCGATAGTTAGATTAGAGCGTGGGAAATTAGTCAAAACATGGCCCATGATGAAGAATGCTAGTGGTTATGCAGCATATTACCGACAGAGATAACCCATCAAAAATGGATGGGTGCCATTCAAATGAGCACTCAAGATCAAGCTTTTTGGCAGTCATTTGAAGTCCTAGGCTGCACATGATTGCATGATACCTCTCCCCGATATCATATACACTAAACACTAACTCTTTTTAAAGGAACCCTAGTTACTGTGTGTCAGCTTCGGTTTTGTTTCCTGTTTTGTATCCTAATGTACCTGACTTTGTTCTGGTCATGCTAACAAACACAACGTCCTCTGTATTGGACACTCAATTTGATCTCCAAAAGCAAATAGCAAATCCTCAGCATGAGAAAGTGGGACAATACTAGAGAAGATTACGAATCTCTCCTTGTCCCCTCGTAGACCATTAAGAGGGATTACTCAGTCCCCCTGAGGACTGGCCTCAGGGCTGGAGTGAGCATCAGGTGTTGCAGTCACTCACACGCAATGTACTCATCGTCGAGGCTCACCACACCGTTCAACTCCCTCCCGATTCCCTCTGCTCTCCGAGACCGTACAAGCTCGTGCCAGCGATCACTCAGGCATTCGGATTAGTTTTATGGCCTCCTTGTGCATTCTCAAAGGCTACGGTGGCATCGGCGTCGTCTGTGACTCAGTGAGTCACGATACGGGAGAGACGCGCCGCCCTGAGTGTTCATAGCCAACATTGCCCCATTCTATGAATTATTACTTTAATGCATCTGACAGGAGTTACTCGCTCAGAAAATGTACCTTTTATCCTTTTGGGGGAATGGCAGTTTGTGTTGACCCTTGGAGGTTTTCTGTGTTAACTGGAAGGTGTCAGATGTGCGTTGATCTGGTATCAAAGCTGCTTAGATGCTCAGCTCACTGGTGATAAAACCCCAAGAGGAACACCAGAAGGGTTATCTGAGCCCAGGCTGTAGAGATAAGACTCCCCCTCCAACTGGCTGGTGCTGTGTACCCAGAAAGCTCATGGAGGAGCTTATCTATTAGGACTGTACATACATGTCTACACTCAGAATCTGCCCATAAAAGATTATTCAACACATAACACTCCAGGTGCTGTTTTTCTCGCCTCAGCACTGAATAAACACTAACTACTCAGCACTCCTCGCATCACATACTCTCTGTTTGCAACCCAATTGAAGCCATAAGTAATTAGCAGCTTTAAGATTAGCATGCATTCCGCTGCATTCCAAATTAGTCCCGTTTTCTTATAAAATATGTATTGTTCTATTCATTATTTATTTATCTTGTGTATACTCTTTGCATCTAATGATACTACTTAATCATGTACATTGTCCTGTTGATTTAGCATTTTTAGAAACGTTTTGTCCTGTATTGTTTTCCTTTCGTTTTGAAGCACATGGCTGCTTTTGAATGATTAATCTTGTCTTGTTGTGACTATAATTGTATCATTCATCATTTTGAGCACTCACTAAATATATTTATCATGACATGCATGTTTAAGGAAAGTCGTTACCTCAACAGTATGATGGACTGAGTGGAAGAACAAGACAAAGGTTACAAGTGACACAACATTTTATTAATGGGATGTCCAATGCTGTCTTGATTGAAAACTGCTCGTCGTTGCACTTTGATATTTTGACACACTCGCCTTGAGCCAACTCCACTGTTAATGAATCGTTCATTTCATCTTTCTCAAACAGACACTGTTCATCTGGATTCATGACATTGTTATGTCTGCATTAGTGTTGAACAGATAACCTTAGTGAAACCTTGTGAGTCAAGCTCACCCTAAATTTCACTTGTTGTAGTTGCCTTGACTTCAGTGAGAATCCCCCCAAAAATGTGATCTATGTAGCACTTCAAATATTTCAGCTGCTTCTTAGTGTACGTAGTCATGGTATTCGTCAGAGTATTGCAAATCTATATTGAAATTTGGCTTGGCTCTACATTTAGGTAATACCAACCGTTAATTCACTGTTGCATTGTGGAGCGGAATGAGAGGAATGTATCAAATACATCAAACGCATGGTTTCCAGGTGGTCCATGCCATTCCATTTGCTCCGTTACAGCCATTATTAAGAGCCGTTCTCCCCTCAGCAGCCTCCTGTGCCTAAGGTACATACGTTTCCTCTGGCCATTGCTGGACCACGTCCAGAGTATGAAAGGCATAAACTGTACCCAATAAAGTTTGATCTGCTTTGTCTCGTCATCTTTCAGGCTGTGCTTAGGTGCTGTCGGCAGCACATCCAGAAGACCATAACCCTAAACCAAATTCATCAATACCTCATCAACAAACAGCTTTTATCCAGCTCATGTGGCCTTTAGGGCCAAGGATCTTTGTGAAGGGTATGGATTGGAGAGATACCACAGTGCTGTTGTCCTCCAGGACAAAGCCTACTATTGATGTCTGACCTGTGCAGCCTCCTGATAGCCAACCTGTCAATTCCCTCTCCAGATGATCGCTGTTTCCCGATCTAAAAGATGTTCCATTCTCAAAGGCATTGGGCCCTAAAGCTGATATCGATTGGATAATTTTGTCAGACCAGGGATTCAATGTGCGAGCGTGACATTCAGCCAGGTCAAGCTAACAATAAGCATTATTGTCTGTCAGGTGAGAGTGCTGAGGCAATCGGGTTGTGGATTGCCCTGTGGTGGAGGCTAGGAGATAACCTTTACGCCAATGGC
The DNA here is from genome assembly GCF_965601325.2 of Salmo salar. Lineage (NCBI taxonomy): Eukaryota > Metazoa > Chordata > Actinopteri > Salmoniformes > Salmonidae > Salmo > Salmo salar. The sequence goes on from NC_138295.1 coordinate 31,963,196, forward strand.
TGGTCTCCCCTCACATCTAGAATGGATCAAGCCATCTGTCTCTCTCTATGTCAGAGCAGAGCAGTTCTGTATGCACCGCTGTCTGCCATCCCCTCTATCATGTCCCACAAATACAAAAACTATCTCATTCAACTCGAGTTCTCTCCTTCCCTTTTATGTGAACCTCCCAGTTCTTTCATCCTCTCCAGATTCTTCCATAACCGCGGGAAGTAAGGGTGCTGCAGCACCCCCTGATGAATCAAAATACATTAACCCCCCCAGCACCCCCAACCTAAAACATCTGTCAACAAGTTAGGGCTGCAATGTCAATCCAGTTGATGAAGTGATCTGATTTGCTATTGTTGTTTTGTAGGGGAGAATCTCCAGTCCATGCTAAAACAGACCTTATTTTGGATGGGTTTCCATAACTCATTGCCAGGATGTAAGTGGCCAATTCCATCCTCTTTCCATCCCAAGCCACTGACAAAATTAACAATCCCTAAATTGAAGCAAGTGTAGCATTTGCCTACCAATTCTCATCGGCAAACTAATTAGTACTCTATTGTGTCCAATGGCTGCGCCACCTTTTTTGATGGTGCAGACTCATCCAAATAGTCAATCTATTTGTTTTCCACGTGAGCTATATGCACAGTGAGCATTAAGCTGAGAACATAGACTTCATAAAATGTTCTTTGGCTGTGAAAGCGTGCGAGCCAGCACACGTACCAAAAGGCAACACCTCAAAGAGCCCTTTCCCTTCACTTGCATTAAAGAGGGATTTGAGGAACTATTTTCAGAAGCGAAAGCAACAACAGCAGTAAATACCAAGTGAGCCTTGAAAATGCACCAATCGGCGTCACAGGTGAGGAAAAAGTAGTAAGCACACTTTGACCTCTCCAGCCTCCAGTAATGGCTCAAGCTGTTTTTCTTAGATGCCTGGCATTGCTTTCAACCAGAGAGCTTTCGGGAATCCATCAACCTTCCGCAGGTCAGCAGAGGTACCCACACTCGCCCACGGCAAGTCTTTTCTTACTCGCCTACAAAGATGTAGTGCTGTTATTCATCTCAGAAGAAGCTGGAGATATAGTCTCTGAAGTAGAGAAGCTGTAAACCAGGAAGCCTATTTCTAAATTGGATGTTGTGTATCAACATGCTTTAATCAACATTCCCAAAATGTCACTTCTTATCCTATACAATGAACAGTTTCAGCATTGAAATGCTATAAAATCACAATCTCAATATTCAAAGGTAATCAATCCCTTTAGAATTTGAGCTCAAATACAAACCAATCTCTTTCTCAGTTGTGCACCGGGGCCTCACACTCCTCTTTCTATTCTGGTTAGAGCCAGTTTGCGCTGTTCTGTGAAGGGAGTAGTACAAAGCGTTGTTCGAGATCTTCAGTTTCTTGGCCATTCCTCGCATGGAATAACCTTAATTTCTCAGAACAAGAATAGACTGACGAGTTTCAGAAGACAGCACTTTGTTTCTGGCCATTTTGAGCCTGTAATCGACCCACAAATGCTGATGCTCCAGATACTCAACTAGTCTAAAGAAGGCCAGTTTTATTGCTTTTTTAATCAGCACCACAGTTTTCAGCTGTGCTAACATAATTGCAAAAGGGTTTTATAATGATCAATTAACATTTTAAAATTATAAACTTGGATTAGCTAACATAATGTGCCATTGGAACACAGGAGTGATGGTAGCTGATAATGGGCCTCTGTACGCCTATGTAGATATTTTATAAAAAATCAGCCATTTCCAGCTACAATAGTCATTTACAACATTAACACTGTCTACACTGTATTTCTGAACAATTTGATGTCATTTAAATGGACAAAAAAGTAGCTTTTCTTTCAAAAACAAGGACATTTCTAAGTGTCCCCAAACTTTTGAACGGTAGTGTTTGTCAATTCGAGCTTTATTCATACAGTTTTGTTGAATAGGAAATACATAATATAAAATATTTCATATTTTCATATTTTTATCATATTTGTACTGTGTACTTGAGCTTGTGTTCTCAAAGGTGACTACACCTCAGCAATTTATAACTATTTTACCAGAAAGGTGAGATTTAAACCTTTCTTTGAGTATGCAGCATTACTAGTTATGGTTTATGGCCCTCTCATGGTAAATAGTAGATTACATTTTCGATTACATTTAGTTACATTTAAACGTTTACCATGATTTTTGAATGACTACCTCATCTCTGTACCCCACACATACAATTACCTGTGAGGTCCCTCAGTCGAGCAGTGAATTTCAAACACATATTCAACCACAATGACCAGGGAGATTTTCCAAAGCCTCACAAAGAAGGGGATCTATTGGTAGATGGGTGAAAAAAAGCAGACATTGAATATCCCTTCGAGCATGGTGAAGTTATTAATTACACTTTGGATGGTGTATCAATACACCTAGTCACTTCACAGATACAAGAGTCCTTCCTAACTCAGTTGCCGGAGAGGAAGGAAAGCGCTCAGGGATTTCATTATGAGGCCAATGGTGATTTTAAAACAGTTCCAGAGTTTAATGGCTTTGATAGGAGAAAACTGGGGATGGATCAACAACACTGTAGTTACTATACAATACTAACCTAATTGACTGAGTGAAAAGAAGGAAGCCTGTACAGAATACAAATATTCTAAAACCATGCATCCTGTTTACAACAAGGCACTAAAGTAATACTGCAAAAAATGGGGTAAAGCAATTCCCTTTTTGTCCTGAATACAAAGTGTTATGTTTGGGGCTAATCCAATCCAATACATGAATGAGTACCACTCTCCATACTTTCAAGCATAGTGTTGGCTGCATCATGTTATGGGTATGCTTGTAATCATTAAGGACTGGGGAGTTTTTCAGAATAAAAAGAAACGGAGATAAGCACAGGCAAAATCCTGGAGGTAAACCTGATTCAATTTGCTTTTCACCGGACAATGGGAGATGAATTCACCTTCCAGCAGGACAGTAACCAAAAACACAAGGCCAAATCTACACTGAAGTTACTTACCAAGAAGACAGTGAATGTTTCTGAGTGACGGAGTGACTTAAATCTACTTGAATATTTATGTCAAGAGCTGAAAATGGTTGTCTACCAATGATCAACAACCAATCTGACAGAGTTTAAAGAATGTAATGTTACACAATCCAGGTGTGGAAAGCTCTTAGAGACTTACCCAGAAAGACTCACAGCTGTAATAGCTGCCAAAGGTGCTTCTACAAATGATTGACTCAGGGGTGTGAATACATATGTAAATGATACACGGTTTTTCTGTATTTCATTTTCAATAAATTTGCAAACATTTCTACAAACAAATTTTCACCTTGTCATTATGAGGTATTGTGTGTAGACAGGTGAGTATAAAAAAAATGTAATCCATTTTGAATTCAGGCTGTAACACAACAAAATATGAAATATATCAAGGGGTATGAATACTTTTGGAAGACACTGTAGGTGGAATGGAATTTTGATTAAAAAAACAAGGAGTAAATAACAGTCTCTCTCCCTCTCTCTGAGAGCGTATCAATTCAGAGAGCAGATTTGTTGAAGGGCATATTTGATGAAGTGAGGCTGAGGCACAGAATGCAGAAGGGCTCATTTTCATATTTTCCTCACATTCCGTTAAAGAAACACAGTAGGGCCTCCAAATTGCTTATTATGCATGATAGGAACTGGCTGCCTCATAAACAGGTTGCCAATGCATCCGTCATGCCCAATCCAACGGCACCTCTCTCAAGTGACGGGTGGAGTTAGTTATGGAAACAGGCGAGTTTTGACTCTAGAGAAAGCACCTGATCTGCTCAGATCTCTACCATGAGACAGATGAATCATATCAGATTAATCATAGCAAAATCCAATTTCCTCAATGATTCCCGCTCCCTATACACCTAACTCCTAAAGTCATTTGAAACTGACCCTCCCATTCTCTACAGTTGATGGCCAACTGAGCATTCCTCGAGCCACAATTAAAATGCTATCTTGTAAAAAAAAGTGAAAATAAATAGACCTAAACCCAATTGACCCTTTTCAGGAGCAAGGAAAGAGAGGAATCTCCCTTGGACAGATGGCACATGACGCAGCCTCCGACATTATCAGCAGAGACCAGGGCATTGCTCTGGCCGCTCTGGCCTCCACCGACAGAACCCAGCCCAGTCCACATGTCCCTCTCCCCAAGCCTTCAAAGCTATGGGGCCAAAGGCCTGCGCTGTACACAAATGACCAACCAGGCACATTGCTTGTGCTCTACTTGACTAGAAGTAGAATGCACACAGGGCACCATATGGAGTTATGTGTAGAATGTTGCACAATATAATGAACAGAGCAGAGCAATTGGTGGATTGGATTATACAGGCTTTGGTAATTGGTGGATTAATTAGCTGACTCATTGACCTTCATCTGAACCTTGGGTTCCCCACTGAATAAATTATTTGAGGGAAATGTGAGGCCAACTCTCCATCGTAAATCTTGATTTCAGGGATTTTATTTGGTTACAGCAAGACATTGGGATAATAACCTGTATGCTAGACTGTAACACTACAATTTCACCTTTCACCTTTCATTTTGTCATCCCGTGGCGAGGGTGAAAAGCTGTGTTTTATGGAATGAAAGGTACTGTACTGAGCGGGCTGTTATGACCCACTCTCCTTATCTGCCCCTCCTTCTCTCTCACAAAGACAAACACTCTCTCTCTCTCTCTCTCTCTCACACACACACACACACACACACACACACTTATGAACAGACACACATGGAATCGGCACCAGACACCAGAAGTGTACATGATAAATGACCTAGCACACCAAACAGGACCAGACTGTTTATTAGACCTTAAAGTCAGTTTGGTTGACATAATTGATGAGCCTACATTATGTTTGACTAAGTTTCAGGGAGGGAGCAGGGAGGAAGGTAAGGGAAAAGTGAATATGTGGAAAGACCAGAATGGCCTGTAACCTTAAGGGAACCACATCTCACCTTTACTATATTGATGTTGGCTAAAGCCTGGCAGAGGGAGACCAGGATTTTCTGCCAAGATGACATATGAAAGAGGTGGCCATTTTGGAAGGTGGTCAAGGAGGCACAGTGAGGATAACCGATGCTCTGGCCAAAGGAGCTTAACATACTGCCAGCCAGTAACATAGTAGTCTCTATGGGTGATGCAGGGTAGCATACTGTATCGGAGAGACCCAAGTGGAGAATTTGCGCTTATCTAATGGCCAACGTCACAGGCCTATTTTTGACAGAAGTAGTTCCTTTATATCAACAGCCCCGATACTAGCATTTTAAGTCTCTTGACTGAACTTTTCACGTTTTGCTCAATGTTTCACTTTCAATATTGGGAACAGAAGAACGGCCCAGCATGTATTCTGGGTGACTATTTTAGTGGAAGAAAGTTTTGCTAAATTAGGTCAAACGATTTACATCACCAAGAGGATAAACAGTGTTTCAATGCTACGTGACCACAAATAACATTTGTGTCCACATTTCAGCAGAGATAACACAAAGATTAACTGATTCCAATAAATAAATAATTCTAAGATTCATTAAAAAAAACTGTTTAGTTATTTTCAACTACAGTGCTCTGCTCTAAACCAATGACAGTCATTCCCCTTTGCTGATTCTGAGCTTTTATTTTACTAGGCAAGTCATCTAAGAACAAATTCTTATTTACAATGATGGCCTACTCTGGCCAAACCCTGACGACTTGTGCGGCGCTCTATCGGACTCCCAATCACAGTTGGATGTGATACAGCCTGGATTTGAACCAGATACTATAGTGACACCTCTTGCACTGAAATGCAGTGCCTTAGACTGCTGTGCCACTCGGGAGCCCTCTTCAAAGCATTCCCAAAAATGATGATTATATTTGGATAGTCTGAAGTACTACTTGGCTCTCTGTTGCCTTAATGGGCAATGCCAGGCAATTGTTGATGATGATCATTTCAACTTCATGAATGGTCAAGCAGATTCAAATGAGACAAAAACACATGGGCTTCAAAATAACTGGAAAATTGCTTCCCAAAATCAGAAATATGTACAGTAACTGTACAGATGTAGGATCTTAATTTGATCACTCTTTTGTTGCTGAGAATTTTCCTGCACAGAAGGAAATGCAAAACTGTAGTGTATTTGAGTTTTAAACTTTAAGTTATTGCAATTTACAATGACTTGATTTGCCCAAATTAAAAATCTACCAGTCCCTTAAAAAAATGTCCATTAATCATAATCCACATAATAATTCACATTTCATGTTGCTGCAGGATTATTTTCCTGCTGTAGCATACTGGCTCAAATTAAGATCCTACATCTGTATGAGATCAGTTCATACTCTAAGTGAATCTATGCCAAGCTCTGAAGTTGTTGGAACTGTGTGAAAAAGCATTGTATGCTTTTCTCACTGAAGCAGCTTTATGACTTAAACTGAAGTGAGCTTTTTGTGTTGAATTGCTGTAATATAGGTTCAAATATCCAGGCCAAAGAAATTAGTCACTCCAACACGACACGCTCAGACGCAACAGAGGAAAGTTAGCCCATCTGTGACGTGCATATGAGCGAGAGTAATGTGTGTGTGTCTAGCTATTAGTTTTAATTGTTTGTGTATGTTCAACTTTCCCTTTGTATTTCTGTGAATAATGGCTTTGTCAGTTTGTGTGTGTGCGTGTGTGTGTGCGTGTGCGTGTGCGTGTGTGTGTGTGCATGTTCGTATGCTCGTTTGTGTCTGCTGTGGCTGGTGTCTTCTCTGGTCCCCAGGATGGCATGAGGCATGATGGCATGAGGGGTCTACAGCACAGCCGTAATCCCTACTGCCTACAGCCAACAAGGGCCGGCCCGGCCAAGTGGGCTGGCCAGGAGTAGAATGTACAGCTGCCGACCCCTAAAGAACTCTCCATGCTGGACACAGCCTGTCTGAACTTCAACCCAACACATCCGCCTCAGCCCGCCTGCCTGCACAGACTGCACAGAGGGCTTGGGAATCATCATGGTAAAACAGACAATATGCTGTAATATGCTGCAGGTGTGTGTGTTAGAGGGGGGGAGTGAGTGAGTGTACGAGAAGGTTCGACTCTGAGCCATAAATACAATAAATTCAGAGCAAATTAAACCATTTATTCATTTCACACGCTATCTCCCTTCCATTTCACAGCTATCTCCCATTCATTTCAGCGGCCATCTCCCTTTCATTTCAGCGGCTATCTCCCTTTCATTTCAGCAGCTACTTCCTCCTGATGGTGCTGTATAACTCCTCATAGAGAGTAGACGTGCTACATCAGTAACCCTCCTATTGAGAGAAGAGAATAAATATTCATTATTAAAGGAGGATGTCACCATTATCTCCCAGTAACCCAACCTCTCCATTTCATCTCTCCATTGAACCCACAGCAGTGCATGTGGATCCCTTCCTGACTACCTCGTCATGGATGCTGTATTGATTCTGTCACCCCCCTTGTGATACTGCCGCTAACTTCCTGGTCATACACACACACACACACACACACACACACACACACACACACACACACACACACACACACACACACACACACACACACACACACACACACACACACACACACACACACACACACACACATTGAATAGTATACACTATTAGCTGTTTCTAAATTAATAAGCGGCAGCGCTCATGCGGCACACACACACTCGACTCCCCAGAGTCACAGGTAGACTGTTTTGATTCCAACTCCACGCTAAAAGAAAAGAGCCATTTGGAAACATAATTAGCTGCACGGAAGCTAAGGAAGCGGTTTTGTTATTGTACTGTAGTTAGGGTAAGAAAATCTTATTTGACTCCACGGTCTGCTGAGCGTGGGTTCGGAGATGTGGGATTATTGTAATAATGATGATGGTAATGATTGTGGTTACAGCAATTATAATAATGCCACTGCTATTGTGTTTCTGCATATCTATGTAGTACATTACTTCCTAATTGTGTTTATTTATACATAGATACACAATCCGGGGTTCAGATATTCACTAACTAAACCAACAGATTTTAACACCAGGAATTCCAAATTAGGAGCTTTGATTGACAGCAGTCCGCAGCACACCCCTCTTGGGATATTACCTCCAGTGGTCATTGGTCAATCTAACCTCTCTCCCACTACAGTGGAAGGAATCTATCATCATTATAACATGAGCACGGAAAACACATAGTGACCTTAAAGGGACATGCCAAAGACAGACCTCACAGGATTGATGAGGGCAAATGCCAATACATCAATCATTTAGAGATTGCTGTGTTTCTCTTCCACCCAGTCCATTACTCCTGTAACTATACCTTTGTAATGGTGGGGTTTAAGGACTATGCCTCGCCAAATCTCTTATTCATGGGTTGCATGTTTTGTCACAATATTTTTTAACATTCGTTTTAGGACTGATGCCCGACTGAGCGTTCTAAATTTGATCAAAAGTGCATTACAGTGGCTTGTTATTGCACTATAGATACAAAAGTATGTAGACACCCTTTCAAATGAGTGGATTCAGCTATTTCAGCTACACCCGTTGCTGACAGGTGTATAAAAATCAAGCACGCCGCCAGGCAATCTCCATAGACAAACATTGGCAGTAGAATGGCCTTACTGAAGAGCTCAGTGACTTTCAAAGTGTCACCGTCATAGGATGCTACCTTTCCAACAAGTCAGTTTGTCAAAGTTCTGCCCTGCTAGAGCTTCCCCGGTAAACTGTAAGTGCTATTACTGTGAAGTGAAAACGTCTAGGAGCAACAGCCACGAAGTGGTAGGCATCACATGCTCACAGAACGGAACTTTAGTGTGTAAAAATCGTCTGTCCTTGGTTGCAACACTAACTACCGAGTTCCAAACTGCCTCTGAAAGCAACATCAGCACAATAACTTTTCATCGGGAGCTTCATGAAATGTGTTTCATGATCCAATACACTGCCGGCTGAGAAGAGGTATTTGGAGTGGACTTCTAGTCCGACTCAGGAGGCGCACACACCATCCACCGCTTCAGAGTGTATTACTTGCTAATGTTCAGTCTCTGGATAATATAATAGATGAGCTCAGGTCGAGAATCTCCTTCCAGAGAGACATCAGGTATTGTAACATATTCTGTTTCACTGAAACATGGCTCTCTCAGGATATACTGTCTTTGTCCATACAGCCAGCTGGGTTCTCAGTACATCGCGCAGACAGGAATAAAGAACTCTCCTGGAAGAAAAAAGGTGGGTTGTATGTTTCATGATTAACTACTCATGGTGTGATTGTGAAAACATACAGAAACTCAAGTCCTTTTGTTCACCTGACCTAGAATACCTCACAATTAAATGGTGACCGTATTACCTCCCAAGATCATTTTCTTCGGTTATAGTCACAGCCGTGTATATTTCCCCTCAAGCTGATACCACGACGGCCCTTAAAGAACTTCACTGGACTTCACTGCAAACTGGAAACCACATATACTGAGCGTGTATTTATTATATCTGTGGATTTATCTTTTTTGGGGGGGAAAACGCTACCGAAGTTCTACCAAAACGTTGACTGTAGCACTCACTCTGAGAAAACATTAGACCACTGCTACTCAGCTTGTCGAAATGCCTACAAGGCCCTCCCCCGCCCTCCCTTCGGCAAATCTAATCATGACTCCATTTTTCTCCTCCCTTCCTACAGGTAGAAACTCAAACAGGACTACCTGTGCTAAGGACTATTCAACACTGGTCCGACTAATCGGAATCCATGCTTCAAGATTGTTTTGATCACGCAGACTGGGATATGTTCGGAGTAGGCTCTGAGAATAACATAGACGAATACACAAATACAGTGACTTAGTTCATCAGGAAGTGTGTAGGAGATGTTGTACCCACTGTGACGATTAAAACCTACCCTAACCAGAAACTGTGGATAGATGGCGGAATTCACGCAAAACTGAAAGCACAAACCACCGCATTTAACCATGGCAAGGTGACTGGGAATATGGCCGAATCCAAACACTGTAGTTATTCCCTCCGTAAGGAAATCAAACAGGCAAAACGTCAAGTCTATGTATATAGGGCAGCATCCTCTAAGATGAAGGGTTGCGTAACCGGGTGGAAGCCACCTATTGTAGGCTGTCTCGTCATTGTTGGTAATCAGGTCTACAACTGTTGTGTCATCTGCAAACGTGATGATTGAGTTGGAGGCATGCATGGTCACGCAGTCATGGGTGACCAGGGAGTACAGCAGGGGGCTGAGCACGCATCCTTGTGGGGCCCCTGTGTTGAGGATCAGCAAAGTGGTGTTGTTTCCTAACCTTCACCACCTGGGGGCGGCCAGTCAGGAAGTCCAGGACCCAGTTGCACAGGGTGGCGTTCAGACCCAGGGCCCCGAGCTTAATAAAGAGCTTGGAGGGTACTATGGTGTTGAATGCTGAGCTATAGTTAATGAACAGCATTCTTACATACATAAGAAATTCAAAAGTTTGGGGTCATTTAGAAATTACCTTCTTTTTGGTCCATTAAAATAACATCAAATTGATCATAAATACAGTGTAGACATTGTTAATGTTGTAAATAACTATTGTAGCTGGAAATGGCAGATTTTTTATGGAACATCTACATACAGTGAGGGAAAAAAGTATTTGATACCCTGCTGATTTTGTACGTTTGCCCACTGACAAAGAAATGATCAGTCTATAATTTTAATGGTAGGTTTATTTGAACAGTGAGAGACAGAATAACAACCAAAAAAATCCAGAAAAACGCATGTCAAAAATGTTATAAATTGATTTGCATTTTAATGAGGGGAATAAGTATTTGACCCCCTCTCAATCAGAAAGATTTCTGGCTCCCAGGTGTCTTTTATACAGGTAACGAGCTGAGATTAGGAGCACACTCTTAAAGGGAGTGCTCCTAATCTCAGTTTGTTACCTGTATAAAAGACACCTGTCCACAGAAGCAATCAATCAATCAGATTCCAAACTATCCACCATGGCCAAGACCAAAGAGCTCTCCAAGGATGTCAGGGACAAGATTTTATGATATTATGGTAATGAAGATGGTTCAGAACAATTAGCCTGATTAACTTCCTGTTGTTATGAATGACAATTCTAGTGTCAATTCTAGTTAATCAGGCTAATTCTAGTCAATTCTAGTGTCAGACCTACACAAGGCTGGAATGGGCTACAAGACCATCGCCAAGCAGCTTGGTGAGAAGGTGACAACAGTTGGTGTGATTATTCGAAAAGAACTGTCAATCAGTTGGTGCGATTACACAAATAACTGTCAATATCCCTCGGCCTGGGGCTCCATGCAAGATCTCACCTCGTGGAGTTGCAATGATCATGAGAAAGGTGAGGAATCAGCCCAGAACTACACGGAAGGATCTTGTCAATGATATCAAGGCAGCTGGGACCATAGTCACCAAGAAAACAATTGGTAACACACTACGCCGTGAAGGACTGAAATCCTGCAGCGCCTGCAAGGTCCCCCTGCTCAAGAAAGCACATATACATGCCCGTGTGAAGTTTGCCAATGAACATCTGAATGATTCAGAGGACAACTGGGTGAAAGTGTTGTGGTCAGATGAGACCAAAATGGAGCTCTTTGGCATCAACTCAACTCGCCGTGTTTGGTGGAGGAGGAATGCTGCCTATGACCCCAAGAACACCATCCCCCTCGTCAAACATCGAGGTGGAAACATTATGCTTTGGGGGTGTTTTTCTGATAAGGGGACAGGATAACTTCACCGCATCAAAGGGACGATGGACGGGGCCATGTGCCGTCAAATCTTGGGTGAGAACCTCCTTCCCTCAGCCAGGACATTGAAAATGGGTCATGGATGGGTATTCCAGCATGACAATGACCCAAAACACACGGCCAAGGCAACAAAGGAGTGGCTCAAGAAGAAGCACATTAAGGTCCTGGAGTGGCCTAGCCAGTCTCCAGACTTTAATCCCATAGAAAAATCAGTGGAGGGAGCTGAAGGTTCGAGTTGCCAAAAGTCAGCCTCGAAACCTTAATGACTTGGAGAAGATCTGCAAAGAGGAGTGGGACAAAATCCCTCCTGAGATGTGTGCAAACCTGGTGGCCAACTACAAGAAACGTCTGACCTCTGTGATAGCCAACAAGGGTTTTGCCACCAAGTACTAAGTCATGTTTTGCAGAGGGGTCAAATACTTATTTCCCTCATTAAAATGCAAATCATTCTTCTGGATTTTGTTGTTGTTATTCTGTCTCTCACTGTTCAAATAAACCTACCATTAAAATAATTAGACTGACCATTTCTTTGTCAGTGGGCAAACGTACAAAATCAGCAGGGGATCAAATACTTTTTTCCCTCACTGTAGGTGTACAGAGGCCCATTATCAGCAACCATCACTCCTGTTTTCCGATGACACGTTGTGTTAGCTAATCCAAGTTTATAATTTTAAAAGGCTAATTGATCATTAGAAAACCCTTTTGCAATTATGTTGTCACAGCTGAAAACAGTCGTGCTGATTGAAAAATGAAGGCTATTCCATGCGAGAAATGGCCAAGAAACTGAAGATCTCGTATAATGCTGTGTACTACTCCCTTCACAGAACAGCACAAACTGGCTCTAACCAGAATAGAAAGAGGAGTGGGAGCCCCAGGTGCATAACTGAACGAGAGGACAAGTACATCAGAGTGTCTAGTTTGAGAAACAGACGCCTCACAAGTCCTCAACTGGCAGCTTCATTAAATCGTATCCGCAAAACACCAGTCTCAACGTCAACAGTGAACAGGCGACCCCGGGATGCTGGCCTTTGCAACCCTAGGCAGAGTTGCAAAGAAAAAGCCATATCTCAGACTGGCCCATAAAAAGAAAAGATTAAGATTGGCAAAAGAACACAAACACTGGACAGGGATATGGCAGAGATATGACCCCAAACGTTTGAATGGTAGTGTAGGTATTATTTTTGTCCAGTTGGGATAGGGCAGTGTGCAGTGCGTTGGAGATTGCATCATCTGTGGATCTATTGGGGCAGTAAGCAAATTTAAGTGGATCTAGGGTGTCAGATAAAGTAGAGGTGATATGATCCTTAACTAGCCTCTCAAATCACTTCTTGATGACAGAAGTGAGTGCTACTGGGCGATAGTCATTTAGTTCAGTTACCTTTGCTTTCTTGGGTACAGGAACAATGGTGGACATCTTGAAGCAAGTGGAGACAGAAGACTGGGATAGGGAGAGATTGAATATGTCCGTAAACACTCCAGCCAGCTTGTCTGTGCATACTCTGAGGATGCGGCTAGGGATGCTGTCTGGGACGGCATTTTTGCAAGGGTTAACAAGCTTAAATACCTTACTTACATCAACCACAGAGAAGGAGAGCCCACAGTCCTTGGTAGAGTGCCGCGTCGGTGGCACTGTGTTATCCTCAAAGCGGGCGAAGAAGGTGTTTAGCTTGTCCGGAAGAAAGATGTCGGTGTCCGCGACATGGCTGGTTTTCCCTTTGTAGTCTGTGATTGTCTGTAGACCCTGCCACATACGTCTCATGTCTGAGCCATTGAATTGCGACTCCACTTTGTCTCTGTACTGATTTTTGGCCTGTTTGATTGCCTTACTGAGGGAATAACTACACTGTTTGTATTCGGCCATATTCCCAGTCACCTTGCCATGGTTAAATGCGGTGGTTCGGGCTTTCAGTTTTGGACAAATGCTGCCATCTATCCACGGTTTCTTGTTTGGGTTGGTTTTAATAGTCACAGTGGGTACAACATCTCCTATACAGTTCCTGATGAACTCAGTCACCGTATTTGTGCATCCGTCGATGTTATTCTCAGAGGCTACCCCGAACATATCCCAGTCCGTGTGAACAAAACAATCTTGAAGCATGGATTGCGATTGGTCAGACCAGCGTTGATTAGACCTTAGCATGGGTACTTCCTTTTTGAGTTTCTGCCTATAGGAAGGTTAGGAGCAAAATGGAGTCGTGATCAGATTTGCCAAAGGGTGGGTGGAGGAGGGCCTTGTAGGCATTTTAAAAGTTGAGTAGCAGTGGTGCAGTGGTCCAATGTTTTTCCAGATCGAGTCGTCCAGCGTAGTTCTTTGAGGGCCGTCATGGTATCATCTTGAGGGGGAATATACACAGATGTGACTATACTGAAGAGAATTCACTTGGAAAGTAATACGGTCGGCATTTGATTGTGAGGTATTCTAGGTCAGGTGAACAAAAGGACTTGAGTTTCTGTATGTTATCACAATCACACCATGAGTATTTCATCATGAAAAATACACCCCCGTCTTTCTTCTTCCCGGAGAGTTCTTTATTTAGGCCAAAGAGTTCAAAGACAAAAGAGTTCAATTTTGGTTTCGTCAGACCAGATAATCTTGTTTCACGTGGTCTGAGAGTCCTTTAGGGGCCTTTTGACAAACTCCAAGCGGGCTGTCATGTGCCTTTTACTGTGGATTGGCTTCTGTCTGGCCACTCTACCATAAAGGCCTGATTGGTGTAGTGCTGCAGAGATGTTTGTCCTTCTGGAAGGTTCTCCCATCGCCACAGAGGAACTCTGGAGCTCTGTCAGAGTGACCATCAGGTTCTTGGTCACCTGCCTGACCAAGGCCCTTCTCCCCCAATTGCTTAGTTTGTCCGGGCGGCCAGCTCCAAGAAGAGTCTTAGTGGTTCCAAACTTTTTCCATTTAAGAATGATGGAGGCCATTGTGTTCTTGGGGACCTTCAATGCTGCAGAAATGTTTTGGTACCCTTCCCCAGATCTGTGCTTCGACACAATCCAATCCTGTCTTGGAGCTCTACGGACAATTCCTTCGACCTCATGGTTTGGTTCTTGCGCTGCACTTTCAAGTGAGGGACCTTATATAGACAGGTGTGTACCTTTCCAAATAATGTCCAATCAATTGAATTTACCACAGGTGGGACTCCAATGAAGTTGTAAAAACATCTCAAGGATGATCAATGGAAACAGGATGCACCTTAGCTCCATTTCAAGTCTCATAGCAAAGGGTCTGAATACTTATGTCAATAAGGTATTTCAGTTATTTTTGGGGATAAAGGTGCAAACATAAAAAAAAAAAAATGTGCTTTGTCATTATGGGGTATTGTGTGTAGATTAATGAGGAGAAATATTTCAATATTATTTAATCCATTTTAGAATAAGCCTGTAACGTAACAAAAAGTGGAAAAAGGAAAGAGGTCTGAATACTTTTCGAAGGCACTGTATATGGATAGGGCAAAAAAAAGTAACAACTGAAAGGGAACAGTTTGGATATCATGGGGAAATTATTCAACCAAAGGTGAGGACACAACAGTTCACCTGACACAAGACTGAATACAAACAGTACAGTGTTGATTTTATGTGCATTTGACATTTATTGTACTTTCGCCGCATTTGTTGATAACGAAATCTGAAAATAATCTGGATACATTCAGTAACATGATAAGACAATTTCTGGAAATGTGGGGTCTAACTGGTGTCTCCAAGTGGCCATACAGTACACCTCTCCAAAGTGTGCACAGTTACTAAGTAATATAAATGCACTTTTTTTGACTCAAAGAAGAGTCTTCAACTATAAGGGGCTTTTTTGAGCTCTCCTAGCTGTGCCGTTCAGGAACTAGAGCAAACACACTTGTAGCTGGCTTTTTTTTGGAACACAACCCTGCATCCCTGCCCTCACACAATTACTGTTGTTGTTTACGTAATCCAAAAACGGTCCATTATAAATCGCAATCCGGGTCAGGTGGGCATCATTTGAAAGCCTGTTTAATTGCCAACATGACTAGCAAAGTTATGTTATATTACAGTGTTTCCCAATGCAATTCAGGGAAACAGATCATAATTTGATCTGCATTGTAACATGTAGCAGTCAGGAAGCAAATATAGGGAGTGCATATTTAATAAATAAATGAATATGGCACAACACAGAAACACGAGTAGCGTACAGACATGAAACACGAACAGAGTGAATAACCCCTAGGGACAGAACCAAAGGGAGTGACAGTTATAGGGAAGGTAATCAGGCAGGTGATTGAGTCCAGGTGAGTCTGATGAGGCGCTGATGAGCGTAACGATGGTGACAGGTGTGCATAATAACGAGCAGGCTGACGACCTTGAGCGCCGGGAGAGGGAGTATACGTGACACGCATAGAAAGATGTCATGATGTCACGACTTCTGCCGAAGTCGATGCCCCTCCTTGCTCGGGTGGTGCTCGGCGGTCGACGTCACCGGTCTTCTAGCCATCATTGATCAGTTTTTCATTTTCCATTGGTTTTGTCTAGTCTTCCTACACACCTGGTTCCAATCCCATTAATTACATGTTGTAAGGAAAGGTAACCTGCCTAAATGACTACTGACCCGTAGCACTCACATCTGTAGCCATGAAGTGCTTTGAAAGGCTGGTCATGGCTCACATCAACACCATTATCCTAGAAACCCGAGACCCACTCCAATTTGCATACCGCCCTAACAGATCCACAGATGATGCAATCTCTATTGCACTCAACACTGCCCTTTCCCACCGGGACAAAAGAAACACCTATGTAAGAATGCTATTCATTGACTACAGCTCAGTGTTCAACACCATAGTGCCCTCAAAGCTCATCAATAAGCTAAGGACCCTGGGACTAAACACCTCCTTCTGCAACTGGATACTGGACTTCCTGACGGGCCGCCCCCAGGTGGTAAGGGTAGGTAACAACACATCCACCACGTTGATCCTCAATACAGGGGCCCTTCAGGGTTGCGTGCTCAGTCCCCTCCTGTACTCCCTGTTCACTCATGACTGGCACGACTCCAACACCATAATTAAGTTTGCCGATGACTTAACAGTGGTAGGCCTGATGACCGACAACGATGAGACAGCCTATAGGGAGGAGGTCAGAGACCTGGCCATGGGGTGCCAGGACAACAACCTCTCCCTCAACATGATCAAGACATAGGAGGTTATTGTGGACTACAGGAAAAGGAGGACCGAGCATGCCCCCATTCTCATAGATGGGGCTGTAGTGGAGCAGGTTAAGAACTGGTGTCCACATCACCAACAAAATAACATGGTCCAAGCACACCAAGGCAATCATGAAGAGGGCACGACAAAATCTATTCCCCCTCAGGAGAAATGATTTGGCATGGGTCCTCATATCCTCAAAAGGTTCAACAGCTGCACCATCGAGAGCATCCTGACTGGTTGCATCACTGCCTGGTATGGAAACACATCTAATCAAATGGCTACCTAGAATATTTGCATCCCCCCCTTTTACACTGCTGCTACTCTCTGTTATTATCTATGAATAGTCACTTTAATAACTCGACCTACATGTGCATATTACCTCAATTACCTCGACTAACTGGTGCCCCAGCACATTGACTCTGTACCGGTACCCCCTGTATATAGCCTACCTATTGTTATTTTACTGCTGCTCTTTAATTATTTGTTACTTTTATTTCTTCTTTTTTTTAAACTGCATTGTTGGTTAGGTCTTGTAATAAGTAAGCATTTCACTCTAAGGTCTACACCTGTTGTATTGGCGCATGTGACAAATACCATTTGATTTGATTTGATTTGACATGTGTTTTATGATATGGAAACGTGAAGTGCACATTTGGACTCATGTGTTTGGCTTGCTTGTATGACATCAAGGCAGTATTTATGTCACGTCCTGACCATAGAAAGCTTTTATTTTCTATGGTAGAGTAGGTCAGGGTGTGACTGGGGGGTTAGTCTAGTTTATTATTTCTATGTGGGGTTCTAGGTTTGTATTTCTATGTTGGTGATTGTGTATGATTCCCAATTAGAGGCGGCTGGTAACCGTTGTCTCTAATTAGGGATCATACTTAAGTAGCATGTTTTCCACCTGTGGGTTATGGGATATTGTGTTTATGTTTAGTTGCCTGTTAGCACTGCATTGTCGTCACGGTTCGTTTAGTCTTTATTGTTTTGTATTTTGCTAAGTTTCACTTTCTAATAAATTATGTGGAACGCTACTCACGCTGCGCCTTGGTCCGTCTATACACACGAACGTGACAATTTATTATATTCCTCAACTTCTCATCTTTCAAAATACATAGTGTCCTCTTAATTTACAGCATTTCCCTCACTGAGACAACAACAACAAAAAACTCAAAAGTTGCCTAATTAGCGGGAGGGAGGCAACTTCTTGTCGCGACTGTCAGTCAAAACCCATACAGCGCTGTGAAGCGCAGAGTCAGAGCTCTGACGTCATGTATAACATGTTACTGTACAGCCACTGCATTCCAATTTAGGCGTGTATCAGTGTCCAAATCCGCCAGTGTAAAGGTCTACAATGGGGAAGCAAGCTAAACTTCATTAACCAAAAGGCAATCTTCTTCCACACACACATTTCCCATATCAATAGGAGAGAAATAAACAAAAACATGTCTCCAAACTGCTGAAGGTTAGGACCTTGGCATCAAGCTCTATTTCTTCATGTGTGAAATCCCTTTGCACAAAATTCAGTGGATTCTACTCGTTTTCTTTATCGATGTAGCTGGGTACAGCTGACCACAGGCCCTGACAAACTGCCTTATCTAGCAGCTGTTTAATGAAATGAATCCCATCTCTTCCTCTTTGAGCCCTTGCTCTCCCTAATCAGTCAGTGTTGGTTTCTCCAGCGTATCCATCATCGGGTCTCAGAACGCACAGCTGTCTAAAGCCATCGATGACAGGGATGCATGGCAAGTCATGTTTTTTATGGCAAGAGACAAGGGTGTGTGTGTGTGTGTGTGTGTGTGTGTGTGTGTGTGTGTGTGTGTGTGTGTGTGTGTGTGTGTGTGTGTGTGTGTGTGTGTGTGTGTGTGTGTGTGTGTGTGTGTGTGGAGGGAGGAGGCTGTGTAAGGATTTGAAAAGGTTTACTGTATTATTACAGTCTATCTCCAGGTTTAGCACCTCTCCATATAAGACACTTACTTCACCATCCACTAGATTGATTTGCATATTGATGATAGGATCAATTTGTTACATTCATTAAAAAATGCATTACTTTATATGCTAATCCCACATAGGGACATCTTTCCTCAAGTAATTATGAAAATAAAATCATGCATATTTAATGTGCACTAATACAATTGTTGAACATTAAATTAGTGTTGATAGGCTTTTGCAGCTGGAAGATAAGGAGTAATAGCACAAAGTCAAGATGTACTACTGCACAGTAATAATGTTTGTAATGGTGCTCATTGGAAGGCTACAGGTAGGCTTCCACTGTATTCGTTTTTTGGAAGTACAATTATTCAACGCCTACGCTCCAGATGAACTTCATGGAAGAGTAAATAGCTCTTTAAGGATTCGGGCTTTAAAACATGTGCAATGCACCTGTGCAGATACTGAAATGCGCAAAATTGCCAACAGCTCTCAACAAAGGGACTGACTAACTGCTGGAGATGCAGTGCGCAATTGCGCATAACCAAAACAGTGGTTATTCAAAATACTATGATATTTTCGACATAATCGATCAATAAACATCCAAACCTTCTAAATATATAAATTATGCGTGTTCAAATTTCACCAAGAAAAATATAGCCTACAATGATGAACTGGCATAGCTAATATTCCAAGTTTACTTTCCCAGAATATATACATAACTATAAATGTAACAGAATAACGTGATAGTTGTGTATCTCCAAAAACCCATTAACCAATATAAACAAAGTGGTTTTAGTCGCCTTAACGGACCTCGTCATGACCTATAGTCTGGGAGACTGGAAGACACTCGGACGCTCCGGTATCTCCCCATAGAGACAACAGCCTAAGACTGCATGATCTCATCAGGCAGTGGTAGCATAAGGTTAGCAACTTACCTCCCAACGCTTGCTTCATAACAAAATCCATGATGATGGCTTTTGATTCCTGACTTTCTTTATCCTCGCGATCTTACATTCAGGTCCAGCAGGAGAAATAGTCCTTTATTGGCCGATCTAGAGTAAAAAGAAAAACAGTTGGTGTTGAGTTCCCACTGAAACGTTTAACCTGTCCTGACCGAAACCCTTTACTCTGAAGAAACTTTTAAAACACTATTCAGCCATATTTCCATATGAATCCATTGATGTAAGTAACTGAATATGCCTCTTAGCACCAATAAAAATAAGCAGGTAATAGCTCATAGGTAGACTGACTGTTTTAGGGCCCATAGGAAGAACACCAACCGTCAATATATCAGACCTCATAGCCTAAACGCAGACGCATGCACAATCATGCATGTACCGTTTTTCACGAGCACAAATAACAATATGGTGCTGTACACTTCTCCTACACACTTATCAGTATGTTCATTTTTAGCCTAAAACATCACATTTGATTATGTCTGGTTTGTTATTGAGAATTATATCGAAACTTATGTTCTTATTGGTAGGCTACTCAAAGTCTAAAATATGTCACCGACACTTAACTATTTCTTAGAGGTCTCCACATTTCCCGGGAGTAGCAGAGGTGAAGGGTGACGACCAAAATACACAATAATCCTCCTCATATTGAAAACTTCCAATAAAGATAATTTATATTTTTACGATTCCAAATGTTTGTCAACCCATCTAGAAACGATCAATGTTCCTAATTCCTATAACCTACGATGTTGTTTCATGAACAATAACCATGCCTTTTTGATTGCATGTAGCCTATTGCAAAAATAGCGTATGTATTTAGATGATCAGTCAATTTGAACATAAAACTGATTAATAAAAGCGTTGCATTTGTGAAAGCACCATGGAAATGATTGCGGTGATACAGAAACACTTCCTTTCGATCAAAGACAGGTTTCAGCACCATTGCTGGTGGAAAGCTCCTTTCTCAACCTTCAACATAGTTAACCCGACAGCCGGGTTTTCTTCAGCGCTCATAATAATTACCTGTCCGGCGATTGGGAATCTATCAAAAACGACAATAAGACTCTCAAAAATGAAGTTTTTTTTTGCAATGGCAGACGATGATATTAAGTGCACACGCCTAGCATCTCCTGTTTCCTGGCAAAAAGGTATGTCCTTGCTCCTTCTTGCACACTGGCTATATGAGTGTGTTTACGAGGGGAACTGCAGCTGCCTTGCCTGCTGCTGATGAAGCAACTCACTGAATCACATGTAGAGCTCCCTTCTGAAACGTCCCACGTTCTGACCGAAAGAGAGCGATCAATTATTGACGCGGTCCAGTCTTTGTGCGTCCCACCACGTTCGGTCCAATAGTGTCTTTTTGAGTAGTTTACCCGTATATAGCCGACAAACAAGAATACCAAGTGGACGGCTTTTATGACCAGCGATATACCTGCCTTGCTGCCTTTTAACCATGTCTGACCTACATTATATTGTCCCAGGCGACTGCTTTTGTGAATCTATGAGGTTGAATGCATCCTTTTTAAGGTGACATCCATCTAGGGTAGCCTTCCATTAGGCTCACACACACACACACACACATTGCATTTTGCTTCAAGGCTGGTTATGAAAGCAAAGGACAACATGTCTAGGCCTACTTATCCATTGTCAGGTGTTTCTTGAGCACCTCGTTTTTTTGGTTTTTGAGCACCTCGGTTTTTTTGGTTTATCACATCATTGACACAGACGTAATCAGATTGCAAAGGTTTCACATTGCATTTAAACAGGGGTGAAACTAAGGTGGTACGGTCTGGTAAGTCGTCTGGCAAAATAAATTGTGGGGGTACGTTAAACATGAGCCTATCACAATAATTAAAAGAAAATGTCAAGAAAACGGTTGGGTAATATACCATTATTTATCATTACCGCATGTCAAAGGCATAAAAAAAAATTGCGAATGGACATGAAAACCGGTGGTATAACCTACGCTCCAAAATGCGACGTTGTTCGCCGAGAACACTGACATTTTGCCAAATCAGAGATGAGTGGCCAACACCCGAGACACGCGCGTCAACAGTCGACGCATACATTCTGACCTAATTACAATAGCCAAATATCAGAACAATTTTTGTTTTTTTTGTGTATGAGATTTGTTTTTGTGTGTATTCCGTTCACCACTGTTTGGAGGTTGGAAATATTTTGCGTGTGAATGAACGTGCGCGGGTAGTGATCATTTGACAATCAGATGAAAACACCATGACTGGTTGTCTTTATGCCACAATAAACGGTAATACATTTTAAAAGTTAAATGATGACTAGGCCCACAAAGACTAGGCCCACAGAGATCCTATTGAATTAATAGGGATTCTATATGTAATTAAATTATTGGGCCCATCAAAAAATGCTGGTGCACATCATTGGTCCTTGGCCTAGTTCAAACCTTTGTTAGGCCCAAACCCTTTGTCCTCCAACATTGTATTGGCCTTGCAGATATACTGTAGCAACATCATATCAGCATGTGTCCATATTTTCAACAGGACAATGATGTCATTTACTGCAATTTAAAATTAATAGCAGAATATTGGCCACCTTTAGCCAATAAGATGGAGGAATTAGTAGCAGATTCAGCTGATCGTCTTTGCCTGTTAACCTTTGACTGATTATTGAATGGAATTCCATGTGCAGTCATTTGGAGGCTTGCAATGTTTTCTTGGCCTTATTAGATTCACATTGATTTAACCTTTCCTCCAATTAGATTAGAGATGGGTAGGGTTAAATCATCCCCAATTTAATGTAAATCTCTCCCAGTTAAACAGTTGAATTAGCAAAAGGCATAGATATATATCCGTCTTGAGCAGACACATATGCACACAGTAGACAATCTGTATGTCTTTTAAAGTACATCATTTATAGGAGAAAACACAGTAGCATGCCTGCAGGTTGTTCGCAGACAAATCAACACTGTGCCATTACTATAAAGTGCCCTGGAACTGCAATACTCTCCCAAGCCTTGTTCCAAAGCCAGCCGTTTGTGTGTGCATGGCAACCCAAGTGATGATGATGCACGTATCGAAACTAAAGCCCTCTAATAGCCAGGATTACAGATTGACGTGGGTGTCACAGATTCCTATGGAATTCAAACCTGAAATTTGGAGATATTTCTCTCTCCACCCACCGAGTGCAAAACAAGCACCACGGCATCATCCGTTGCTTTTAGTGAGCCCACATGAACAACATGGGCCCACACACTGAGTAATGTACAAAACAAACAAACTAATTGATGGGCTTTGTTAGTGCTCCATCATGATCATTGTTACTATTGTTGTTGTAATTATTAGGATCTGGGCGCCTTGGATATACTGTACTGTACTGTAAATGTAAATTCAGTGCATTACGTGACATTCGCCCATTTAAGCACTTTGGCTTACAAAGATCAAACAAACCCAATCATGGTCAAAAGCTGTGTGGTTGGAATTACTAACCATGCAAGTCTACCACAATAAGCTGTAATATCATACCTGGTTTGTACTGCAGTTCACAAGCTAAACATCGTTAGGGACCTCTATGGATTTACAGAATATGAGGCCTCCTTTAACGTTTAACTAACTGAATCTCCCACATTTTCATATGTAAACAGAGGGTCCTCCAGTATTCCACTGTAATAGATTGACACGTTTACTGAAATTAGGGCGCATGTCGAGAATTTTTCATCCTCCCCTTTTCAGCTTTCTATCTCGTTTCATTTGAGGAGCAAAACAATGAGGTTGGGATTGAACAGGCTGGCCAAAACCAGGTAATTAGGCTTACTCTGCAATTCCCCACAGAGGTTTTTCCCGAACACCCAGGACTTAAAAAGCGGAGATAAAACCCAAGTTAACTCAAACAGCATTATTGCTCTGTGTTGACTGAAATAGGTTATAGATCCATAGCCATCAGCACAACACATAGGAACATGTACAGAAATGAACTTGATATATATTATATTATATTTTTATGATTCATCAGTTGCTTTTGTATTGTTCACACTTTGAAATCACCTTGGAACAGGTTATTATTAAACTTACATTTTAGTCATTTAACAGACACTCTTATCCAGAGTGACTTACAGGAGAAATTAGGGTTAAGTGTCTTGCTCAAGGGCACGTCTACAGATGTTTCACCTAGTCGACTCAGGGATTCGAACAAGCAACCTTTCAAGTACTCTCCCAACACTCTTAACCGCTAGACTACCTGCCACCTTTAATAAAGTCAATTTATTACAGAAGAAGCTGCTGACGAATATAATTTAAGGGGTCCAACCAAGGTGTCCAACCAATTCAGAGGCCAGCCCTAGACCATCTTGAATACATTCCAATGCTTCCCTGAGAGAATCACTGAGCTTTCACCACAAACAGATATTGGTTCGGATTAATTGATTGTGAAACTCATTACAATATTGCTTTGCGATTTAATTGACTCAATTCTATGATCTACATGATTTCTCTAACTTAATTTAATTGAACACCATCCATGTACTTTTCTTCATATTTATGCACCAGTAGGCAATATCGACCAGTGTAATGAAATTCCCAGTTGTAAACCATATACCAAGTTATTCTTGCTTCTTATGTAGGTTGCCATATTTTTGCTTTCCATTCACCAGTCCGGATTTGCGATCATCATCTTGTTTACCTGATTAATCATCTTCAGTTTCTAGAAAGCCTCTAATTTTTAACCAAACACTCATGTTCAAAGAGCACTTCCAGTAAACCTTATACAATCCACATATATAAAAATGGTTTAACAGAGTACTAAAGAAAATACAACTTCTACACAGGGTTGCATGGTTTGGACCTGATAATGCGTCTTCAGTTTTCTGTTTATTACAAAAGATAGAGACACAGTCATTGTAATGCATGCTCTGCCTCTCCGAGCTGAATAAATCACACTGATCTGCCCAAACTAGTCTTTGCCTTAGAATGGTGAGTTGGCCTCTAAATCAAGGTGGGTAATCTACAGACTTTGATGACGTGTGTTCCGTCATTTAATTGAATTATTGATCCTCCGAAAACTTCTGAAGCCCTACCTCCTTAAAGAGTTTGTAAAAATCCTGTGGCACTTGTATAAAACAAATCTATGCACTTGTATTTCCCTACTAGGGCTAACTTTGCAGATGACATGTACTTGCAAAGATTGTGAATTGTTGTTGTCTCAGCTAGCTATCTTACGACGAAGGCACTAACGTAAGATGTTCTGGATAAGAGCGTCTGTTAAATGACTCAAATGTACATGTAATGTCAAATTTCCCCTGGAGGTTGTGTGTTTCATATGATCACCTAGTGGAGGACAGAGGGATGCTATAGGGTACTACTGGAATGAGGCCTCTGTTTTCTTCTCCGTTCTCCTCTTACCTCTGGGAAGGATAGGGACACTCACTTGCTAGTTGCTGATGGTGGTGGCGGGTAAATAACTAGTAAGTAGGTATATCTTTCCATCATCCTGTCATGAAAGACCTAATCTCCAACCAATGGAGGCCATTATAGCAGGCATATTACATCCTGGTATTTGGGGATTCCTCCTAATGGATACCTTAATATCATGCTTCTATCCCTGGGGTTCCTCGTTGAGCGCACCTTGCAGATCTTAAATGACCGAATAGGGGTAAGAAATATGGCTGACAGGTGATGTTGTAACCATATTGCTCACACTTCCATTCATTTCAGATCCATAAGGAGTAGAAAGTAATACAAATGACTATAATATTGTAATATAATATATCATCATTTTGTGGATAAGAAAAATAAAATAAATGAAGCTGCAATGTGTCAATCCAGTCATATAATATCAACCTGATATTTTAACGTGGATAATTACTGAATAGTAATCCCTAAGGTGTCAGTCCCTTTGGTGCTGCTGCTTGGTAATGGAGATCGACTTGGGTTCATTAATATGCGTTATTGAGGTTGTACTATTAATTGAATGATACCTTGCAGCATATTGCATGGGAGATGTGGGGATCTCAATTTAATAAGGGCAAGTGTGCAAATAGGTCATAATATGACATCCAAATAATGTCGGTATTGTCTTGGTATCGTTAGCATGTGGCTTGCATTTTCATTCATTTCCTATGATGCCACTGCCTTCCGGTCTGTAGCTAGCTAGTATATAAAATAATTTGGAGTCATTAAGCCTTCAGCTACTTCTAGTTACAGTTGAGACTTGGGGGTGTATTATGGTGAAGACTTGAGGTGGGCTGAGTGATGACCATACACTTAAATGATCATGACCAATTATCCAGGAACTTCCCTAAGCCACTCTTGGGGAGTGCTTACGCACACACACACACACACACACACACACACACACACACACACACACACACACACACACACACACACACACACACACACACACACACACACACACACACACACACACACACACACACACACACACACACACACACACACACACACACACGCACACGCACGCACATAGCACTCAGACAGTGAGTCACAACATGCCTTTGCTGCCATGATCAGTCCACTGCTGAATCATTTCTGATATGCCTCTGACGTCATGAGACAGCTAAGTGCAGATGTCAGTATATACTGTATATGTAGGCTTAGTGCCTCCTTCTGGGAGTTGGAGGTTAAGAGCTCCGATGTGTTGCTTCTGCCTTTCCTCTTGTTCAGAACCCTGGGAGGAGCCATTCCAGGGGCTGGTGCCTTCCTCCTCTCTCTCCAACCCTCAAAGTTCCAGAATGGAGGCAATTGTGGTCAGGGAGAAATCCAAACCAGTCTCATTGGAATCAATGGCATTAGAGTCATTGGTGATGCCTTTCCCATTTACACTGAACAAAAATATAAATGCAACATGTAAACTGTTAGTGAGAATTTCTCCTTTGCCAAGATAATCCATCCACCTGACAAGTGTGGCAAATCAAGGAGCTGATTAAATAGCATGATCATTACACAGGTGCACCTTGTGCTGGGGACAATAAAAGGCCACTCTAAAATGTGCCGTTTTGCCACACAACACAATGCCACAGATGACTCAAGTTTTGAGGGAGCGTGCAATTGGTATGCTGCCTGCAGGAATGGCCACCAGAGCTGTTGGCAGAGAATTTATGTTAATTTCTCTACCATAAGCAGCCTCCAACATCATTTTAGGGAATTTGGTAGTATGTCTAACCGGCCTCACAACCGCAGACCCTGTGTACTGTATGGAGTCGTGTGAACGAGCAGTTTGCTGATGTCAATGTTGTGAACATTGTGCCCCATGTTGGCAGTGGGGTTATGGTATGGGCAGGCATAAGCTATGGACAATGAACACAAATTAATTTTAGCGATGGCAATTTAAATGCACAGGGATACCGTGACGAGATCCTGAGACCCATTATCGTGCCATTCATCCGCAACTATTACCTCATGTTTCCGCATGACAATGCACGGCCCCATGTTGCAAGGATCTGGACACAATTTCAGGAAGCTGAAAATGTCCCTGTTCTTCCATGGCCTGCATAATCACCAGACATGTCAGCCATTGAGCATGTTTGGGATGTTCTGGATTGATGTGTACGACAGTGTTCCAGTTCACGATAATATCCAGCAACTTCGCACAGCCATTACATTAAAAAAATAAACCTCAGTTCAAAAAAAAAAACATAACTTGACTTTAAAATGAAATCATGGATCAAGCATCTTATCAACCCTCAAACTCATACTAAAAAAACACCTACAAATTGAGCATTAGTAATTAAACTTTTTATGAAGTTAATTCTCAGAAGTACCTTCTGGATCCATGCATGAATCCGTATGTAATTTAACTTCCAGCTAGTCGATTGTTTTTCACCATTCTCAGAAAATTCTTCATGACTGCAAATCTGTTTGATCCGAATAGTATCCATATTGGAAATTATTTGCTATGATCTACTAACACAGAAAATGAGTTCCCTTGGAAACCATATTATGAAATGTCCAACATTCTGACAAGGAGTAATACATGACATCACAGCAAAGCCCTTGCTCGATTGGAGGACAATTTGACTGAATTCTGGAATATGACATACATAATGACATCATAGCATAACCAGTGTTGGGCAGCAGGAATGTGAGCAACTAATGGTAAATTAAAACGATAGCACTTCCAAAACTATGTCAAACATTCTATATATATCATGAAAGCATATTCTGTGACAGTCAACTCCATTATAATTGAGATCGGAGGTGACTATGTGGTTAAACAGTGTTCAAGGTCATATAGGAAAATTGTGGACTATCAGTTAGCTCCCACACACACCATAGTACAGCATAGTACAGCCCCCTGCCTCCCAAAACCCTATCTCCTAGCTCATGCTGCCATTCACAACTCCTCTCTCACCTGGGTCTCCTCTCATTGTTTCTGGGTCACACTGGAAAACATCTAGCCACAGTTATTCTTTCCCCTAAACCCTGCCACAACCAATTTATCCCCCTCATTCATAGAGTCATTATAGGATTTGATGATCCTCTGTGTGTGGCGTCCGCAGATGCAGATGTAGGATCTTAATTTAAGCCGTATTGTCGCAGCAAAATAATCCTGCTGCATGTCACGACTTCCGCCGAAGTTGGTCCCTCTCCTTGTTCGTTCGGCGGTCGTCGTCACCGGTTTTCTAGTTGCCACCGATCCACGTTTTCTTTTCCATTTGTTTTGTCTTCATTGTATACACTTGATTTTCATTTCATTATTATTGTTCCCTATTTAACCCTCTGGTTTCCCCCTTGGTTTTGTGCGTGTTTGTTCTGTTAAGCTGTCGCGTATATTTGTGAGCTGAGTTATTTTCCCTGCATGGAATATTTTGATGTTTTGTTGAGTAAAGACCTTTATTACTCACTCTTGGTGTCCTGCGCCTGACTCCGTCCCACCTGCTGCACATTGACTCTTGACGGAAACACGCACCCAGTCCTCCGTTACCTATGGAGGAGCGCGTTCATAGGTTCGCGACTATGCTACAAAATCTTGGCACAGCCATGGATCGCGTGCTGCACACCATGGAGCGATGAGAGAGGGGGTTTTCCCACACCCCCATCAACGTCACCCCAACCCACACCGCTGTCCACTTCTCCGTCACCTGCACCCCGTGGGATGGCTGCCGGGTGCCAGGGGTTCTTGCTCCAGTTGGAGCTCTACCTGGCGACCGTCCACCCGGCTCCTTCGGGACACGAGAGAGTGTCCGCCCTCATCTCCTGTCTGTCAGGGAAAGCACTTGAGTGGGCCAAAGCTGTATGGGGGAGAGAAGGCGCAACTTTAGTCCACTATGAGGATTTCACCCGCCGCTTCCGGACGGTTTTCGATCATCCACCTGAGGGGAGAGCGGCGGGAGAACGCTTGTTCCACCTTAGACAGGGAATGAGGAGCGCACAAGACTTTGCACTGGACTTCAGGACCCTGGCAGCCAGCGGGGAATGGAAGGAAGGGGCCCTGATCGACCATTACCGGTGTAGTCTACTGGAGGACGTTCGTCGGGAGCTGGCATGCAGGGACACCACCCTTACCCTCGACCAGCTGGTGGATTTATCCATCCGGCAGGATAGCCTGTTGGCCATCTGCGGACGTCCGTATCGGGGCCCGTCAATTCCATCCCCCAGCACCTCCGATCCTACACCTATGGAGCTCGGAGGTGCTGCTCTGCGGGTGACCGGAGGGGGAGCCATTCCCTGCACCACATATGGCCGCAGAGGGCCCACTGCTGGTCGGTGCTGGGGAGGTTCCTCAGGGAGTCGAGGCAGCAGGCAGGGCACTGGCGGATCATCCCAGGTGAGTAGGCACCTAACTCACCCAGAGCTCTCTGTTGCTCACATGTGTGTGTGTATAGAATTTCCTGAGTTTTCCCCGCATTCTCAGCATAAGGCGCTAGTAGATTCAGATGCAGCTGGGAACTTTATTGACCGTTCATTTGCACTTAGTTTAGGGATCCCTATTGTTCCTGTTGATGTGCCATTCCCTGTACATGCCGTAGATAGTCGTTCTTTAGGGTCGGGGCTGATTAGGGAGGCCACTGCTCCACTATGTATGATAACACAGGAGGGTCATGAGGAGAGAATTAGTCTCTTCCTGATTGATTCTCCTGCGTTTCCCGTGGTGCTGGGCCTTCCCTGGTTGGCCTGTCATGACCCCACTATTTCGTGGCAACAGAGGCCTCTCAAGGGATGCTCACGTAAGTGCGCAGGGAGGTGTGTAGGTGTTTCCATCGGTGCCACTACGGTGGAGAGTCCAGACCAGGTCTCCACCGTGCACATCCTCTCTGAATATGCCGATTTGGCTCTTGCCTTCTGTAAGAAGAGGGCGACTAAATTACCACCCCATCGACGGGGGGATTGTGCGATAAATCTCCTGGTAGACGCAGCACCTCCTAGGAGTCACGTGTATCCTCTGTCACAGGAAGAGACGGCGGCTATGGAAACATATGTCTCTGAATCTCTGGGGCAGGGATACATTCGGCCTTCCACTTCACCTGCCTCCTCAAGTTTATTTTTTATGAAGAAGAAGGACGGTGGTTTACGCCCGTGTATTGACTATCGAGGTATCAATCAGATCACTGTGAAGTACAGTTACCCGCTGCCTCTCATAGCCAATGTGATCGAGTCAATGCACGGGGCACGCTTCTTCACAAAATTGGATCTCAGGAGCGCTTACAATCTGGTGCGTATCTGGGAGGGGGATGAGTGGAAGACGGTATTTAGTACCATCTCTAGGCACTATGAGTACCTTGTCCTGCCGTACGAGTTGATGAATGCTCCATCAGTCTTCCAATCCTTTGTAAACGAGATTTTCAGAGACCTGCACGGGCAGGGTGTAGTGGTGTGTATCGATGACATTCTGATATACTCCGCTACACGCGCCGAGCATGTGTCCCTGGTGTGCAGGGTGCTTGGTCGACTGTTGGAGCATGACCTGTACGTCAAGGCTGAGAAATGTGTATTCTTCCAACAGTCCATCTCCTTCCTCGGGTACCGCCTCTCCGCGTCAGGGGTGGAGATGGAAAGTAACTGCATTTCAGCCGTGCATAATTGGCTGACTCCAACCACGGTAAAGGAGGTGCAGCGGTTCTAAGGGTTTGCCAACTACTACCGGAGGTTTATCCGGGGCTTTGGTCAGGTAGCGGCTCCCCTTACCTCATTGCTGAAGGGGGGACCGGTGCGACTGCAGTGGTCAGCTGGGGCGGACAGGGCTTTTCGTCACCTGAAGGCTCTGTTTACCTCGGCTCCCGTGCTGGCTCATCCTGATCCCTCCTTGGCATTTATAGTGGAGGTGGACGCATCTGAGGTAGGAGCTGTGCTATCTCAGCTCTCGGGTACAGCACCAAAGCTCCACCCCTGTGCTTTCTTTTCGAAGCGAAACTATGATGCGGGGAATGGGAGCTGTTGGCTGTCGTTAAGGCTCTGAAGGCGTGGAGGCACTGGCTTGAGGGTGCTAAATACACTTTTCTCATTTGGACTGACCACCGCAATCTGAAGTACATCTGGGCGGCGAGGAAAATGAACCCTCGCCAGACAAGGTGGGCCATGTTTTTCACCCGTTTTTTGTTCACCCTATCCTACAGACCAGGTTCCCAGAACGCTAAGGCAGATGCACTTTCTCGGATGTCTGACACAGAGGAGCAGTCCACGGATCCCACTCCCATCCTTCTGGCTTCTTGCCTTGTGGCACCGGTGGTGTGGGAGGTGGACGCGGACATTGAGCGGGCATTACATACAGAGCCCACTCCCACCCAGTGTCCAGTTGGGCGTCTGTGCGTTCCGTCTGCTGTCCGCGACCGTTTGATCTATTGGGCCCACACGTCACCCTCCTCTTGTCATCCTGGCATCAGTCGGACAGTGCGCTGTCTTAGTGGGAAGTACTGGTGGTCTACCGTGGCTAAGGACGTGAGGGTTTATGTTTCCTCCTGCTCGGTGTGCGCCCAGTGCAAGGCACCTAGACACCTGCCCAGAGGGAAATTACAACCCCTACCCGTTCCACAATGGCCGTGGTCACACCTATCGGTGGATTTATTGACGGATCTTCCTCTGTCACAAGGGAACACAACGATCCTGGTCGTTGTGGATCGGTTTTCTAAGTCCTGCCATCTCCTTCCTTTGCCCAGTCTCCCTACGGCCCTACAGACGGCGGAGGCCCTGTTCACTCACGTCTTCCGGCACTACGGTGTGCCTGAGGATATAGTTTCTGATCGGGGTCCCCAGTTCACATCCAGGGTTTGGAGGGCGTTTATAGAACGTCTGGCGGTTTCGGTCAGCCTTACCTCGGGTTTTCACCCCGAGAGTAATGGGCAGGTGGAGAGAGTTAACCAGGATGTGGGTAGGTTTCTGCGGTCCTAATGCCAGGACCGGCCGGGGGAGTGGGCGGCTTTCATCCCCTGGGCAGAGATGGCCCAGAACTCACTCCACCACTAACCTATCTCCTTTCCAGTGCGTACTAGGTTATCAGCTGGTTCTGGCACCATGGCATCAGAGCCAGATCGAGGCACCTGCGGTGGATGAATGGTTTTGGCGCCCGGAGGAGACATGGGACGCTGCCCATGTGCACCTTCAACGGGCCATCAGGCGGCAGAAGACGAGCGCCGACCGCCACCGCAGTGAGGCCCCGGTGTTTGCGCCGGGGGATCGGGTCTGGCTCTCGACCCAAAACCTGCCCCTCCGCCTGCCCTGCCGGAAGCTGGGTCTGCGGTTTGTGGGGCCATTTAAAGTCCTGAGGAGAGTGAATTATGTTTATTAGATTACAGCTCCCCCCGATTACCGCATTAACCCCTCGTTCCATGTGTCTCTCCTCAGGCCGGTGGTGGCTGGTCCGCTCCAGGGATCTGAGGTACGGGAGGTTCCTCCGCCCCCTCTGGACATCGAGGGGGCCCCGGCGTATGCTGTTCGAGCCATCATGGACTCAAGGCGTCGGGCGAGGGGCCTTCAGCACCTCGTGGAGTGGGAGGGGTACGGTCCGGAGGAGAGATGCTGGGTACCGGTGGAGGACATTCTGGATCCTTCATTACTGCAGGAGTTTCACCGTCTCCACCCGGATCGTCCTGTGCCTCGTCCTCCGGGTCGTCCCCGAGGCCAGTTTCGGCGCACTGCTGGAGCCGCGCGTCAAGGGGGGGTACTGTCACGACTTCCGCCGGAACCAATCCACGTTTACCTTTTCCATTTGTTTTGTCTTCATTATACACACCTGATTTCCATTTCATCATTATTGTTCCCTATTTAACCCTCTGGTTTCCCCCTTGGTTTTGTGCGTGTTTGTTCTGTTAAGCTGTCGCATATATTTGTGAGTTGAGTTATTTTCCCTGCGTGGAAAATTGTGTTGTTTTGTTGAGTAAAGACCTTTATTACTCATTCTCGGTGTCCTGCGCCTGACTCCGTCCCAACTGCTGCACATTGACTCTTGACACTGCTTCAGGATTTAAATGTTTAGTCCATAATGCTGCTTGATAGGTGCTTAAGCTGGTTAAAATAAGGCTACATGTCGGGTTGAAAAATGTATTGAAAGTTCCCAGAATTTTGCCACCCTAGCTATATTAAAAGTGAAATATTGTTAATATATCTGTTTGTTAGTGCGGGTTTTCAGTTAATTTTTGTAAATCATGAAACTCATCGGCATTTCCTGCGGTGCAGAAAAATTCTCAGCAAACAAAGACTGGTCAAGTTAAGATCCTTTAAATCTGTATGCATAGGCTGACATTGAAGAGACTTTCTCCATTATCGCCTTTTTTATTTGGTCATGCACCAGAGGTCTTAATGATGGGGAAAGGAAATAGCATGGGTAGTAATGTGAAATAATGCTCTGGGAGAAGTAGGTCATTAAGATGAACTGTGTGAAGTCACCAAATAGAGTTTCGCTGCATGTGGACAGTGCTAAACACACATGTGATTGCATGACTGTATGTTCTTACAATAAAGGGAGGCATGTTGTCTTAACACATTATTTCTAGGTTCTTGTTATACCCTTGGCAACTAGGCTTGTGCCAACTAATGGATTCTGTGCTGTGGTATCACCATACATTGCAACGATTTGAACAACATTAACAGCATAATAAAACCTTAGCTGAATTCAGCTACATTAGCCATATCAGCTAATTGAAGCGTCACTTTCACATACGAAAGGCTAGCCCATAGGTGATAAATAACCAAGGTGATACAAAGAAATCATTGATTACAGATGGCCAACATCCCTTTCCGTTGTTTTACGATATAAGCACAAATTCACAAGACAATGTTCCCTCGATCCAAATTGTTTTCTTTTGAACCGAATAGCAGTAAACTGAAAACTTTGGGGGATTTTGATAAACAACCCACTTCTTTCTGGAGTGTTAACAAAGCATGGGGGACTGAAGGTCGGATGTTTATTAGAAGTGTAAGTGGAGTGTGCAATTGCCTCCTTGTCTCAAGGAGAAAGAGGGTGCTGCTAAGTCTAATGTTTCTCAACGGGCTCCATTGTTTCGCCCTCAAAACTCATCAATCATTCTAGTGTCAATACAGAAGAGCATCATGGCCAGACAATGCATTCCCCCTAGTGTTCAGTCATGGACAGAGAGAGTGGAGCTGCAATGTAGGGTGGAGCACAGAGCACTTCTGCTCATCACTGAAAGTTGTTCCTCTGAGTGTGTTTCCCAAACAAAGTAAGTACATGGTTAATACACAATAGAGTAACTTAAGTTACTGATTCTTAGCAACTATGGACCCTTTTGTGTTATGTACACACACTGGATTGATAAACCAACTCAAAGGAATTGTAGAAAAATCTCTTAGAGGTATTGCTTCACATTGCATTTCTTCACACAGGAACTAACATTGTGCTCTTGAGAGAAAGGAAGGATGAGCTAAAAATGACACAGCTCGATGCTTAAGTAGTTGATATACTCAACCATTTAGGTTGTTGAGTCCAAGACATTATAAAGACAGGTAAAGACTAGTACTGTAGGCTGAGGATATAGCGTAACTTATTTAAGACTAGACTGAGCACCTCTATTAAAATGACTTGGCAATCAGAAATGGCATCAGAAGTCTTTGGATTTTAAGCTCTTTTTGTCAAATCTGCTGATTGTATGAACCAGCCTCAGGTAGCCTAGTGGTTAGAGCGTTGGGCCAGTAACAGAAAGGTTGCTAGATTGAATCCCTGAGCTGACAAGGTAAAACATCTCTCGTTCTGCCCTTGAATAAGGCAGTTAAACCACTGTTCCTAGGCTGTCATTGTAAATAAGAATTTGTTCTTAACTGACTTGCCTAGTTAAATAAAGGTAAAATAAAAATAAAACTCATAGCAATCTTGGATTAATATGTCCTGCAACAACAGCTGAGCTGGAGAAGTTCAGTCAAATTCAGAGCTTGCTACAACATGTTGTTGTGGTGTGTTTCATGGAAACTGAGGATATAGAGGCTCTACAATTTCTGGAAATATTGGCCAATGATGACAGCATAGCAATAAAAATAACATGAATAATAAACATATAAAATACCATTGACATTAGATGTAGAAATGCATGTTGTTACCAAGGCCATTTCTGCAGTTTATGTACCATTCACAGAGCTAATTTCAGACCCCAAGTTAAATTAAAGTAATCAATCTTGAATAGAGAGGCTCGAGTTTTTGTTTTCATGCTGCGGCCTCATTATTTTTTATTCAAATAGTTAATGATGACTCATGAGGCCAATTGTAAAACTTGGATGGGCCACAACCCACAGGTGAGGGAATAAAGGGTTGCTTTAGTGTCTGACCAACTGTTTCACTTACCTGCTGAAGATGTAGTCAAATATACAGTACTAATCAGAAGGTTGGACACACAGATGACCTGGCCTCCACAATCACTCGACCTCAACCCAATTGAGATGGTTTGGGTTGAGTTGGACCGCAGAGTGATGGAAAAGTAACCAACAAGTGTTCAGCATATGTGGGAGCTCCTTCAAGACTGTTGGAAAAGCATTCCAGGTGAAGCTGGTTGAGAGAATGACAAGAGTGTGCAAAGCTGTCATCAAGGCAAAGGGTGCCTACTTTGAAGAATCTCAAATATAAAATATATTTTGATTCGTTTAACACTTTTTTTGTTACTGCATAATTCCATATGTGTTATTTCATAGTTTTGATGTCTTCACTATAATTATAAAATATAGAAAATAGTTAAAATAAAGAAAAACCCTTGAATGAGTAGGTGTGTCCAAACTTTTGACTACTACTGTGCATTATGTACTGCCGTGTCCCAATACTCTTAAACCACTTCCTTTTCTTGATGACTGCTCATATTTCAAAGGAATGGATAGCTTTCTGCCATACTGCTTTAATTTAAGTTCTCTACAGAGCAGTGGTCAGTCATGATAAAAGGAATCAAGGAAAGGAGTCTATATGACTAGAGAGACAGGATATGACCAAAATAAAGTCTTAGCATAAAGCTGGGTATAAAGGAAGATAGTAAACTTGAGGGAGAGTTCAGAAGAATAAGGCCATGATCCTCCACTGGCAAGGAAAGCAGTGTATTCCCAATGCAGGTACGCGTTGAATAAAATATGGTGGAGTAAATTAGGTTTGTGGCAGGCCAGCTCCAACGCTGCAGTGGAACATTAATTAGAATCCCTTGATAGGTGTAAAATGTTAATGGTTTGACTGATCACATTTTCATGGAGCACCACAGGTGAGGCTTGCGCTCAGCGGTAGGCTCATTCAACCTGCATGAACCACATGGAAAGCACAAACTGAAGCAGACAAGCGAGTTAGGGGCTGGCAGTTTCGAACTCGAAAATAACACTGAATAAAACTAGCAACAACAACCAAAGCCTGTATTGATCAACATAATCATAGCAGTATGTTGAAAATCAATATAGCAGTCTTACATCTATAGTTACGTACACAATAACATACACACTAAATGTAATATGACATAAAATGGAATGGACAAAATGGCAATCTGTTGTCAAGCAGATGAATGACATGAGGCTCCTCATGAAGGTCTAGGAGAGCAGAACAACAGCAAGAAACAGAGGGATAGAAACAGATGGTTAGAAACAGAGGGATATAACAGATTGATAGAAACAGTGGGATAGAAACAGAGGGATAGAAACAGAGGGATATAACAGATTGATAGAAACAGTGGGATAGAAACAGAGGGATAGAAACAGAGGGATATAACAGATTGATAGAAACAGTGGGATAGAAACAGATGGTTAGAAACAGAGGGATATAACAGATTGATAGAAACAGTGGGATAGAAACAGAGGGATAGAAACAGTGGGATAGAAACAGAGGGATAGAAACAGTGGGATAGAAACAGAGGGATAGAAACAGATGGTTAGAAACAGAGGGATATAACAGATTGATAGAAACAGTGGGATAGAAACAGAGGGATAGAAACAGTGGGATAGAAACAGAGGGATAGAAACAGAGGGATATAACAGATTGATAGAAACAGTGGGATAGAAACAGAGGGATAGAAACAGTGGGATAGAAACAGAGGGATAGAAACAGTGGGATAGAAACAGAGGGATAGAAACAGATGGTTAGAAACAGAGGGATATAACAGATTGATAGAAACAGTGGGATAGAAACAGAGGGATAGAAACAGTGGGATAGAAACAGAGGGATAGAAACAGAGGGATATAACAGATTGATAGAAACAGTGGGATAGAAACAGAGGGATAGAAACAGTGGGATAGAAACAGAGGGATAGAAACAGAGGGATATAACAGATGGTTAGAAACATTGGGATGGAAACAGAGGGATAGAAACTGTGGGATAGAAACAGTGGGATAGAAACAGATAGATAGAAACAGAGGGATAGAAACAGAGGGATATAACAGATGGTTAGAAACATTGGGATGGAAACTGAGGGATAGAAACAGTGGGATAGAAACAGATAGATAGAAACAGAGGGATAGAAACAGAGGGATAGAAACAGAGGGATAGAAACAGGGATAGAAACATTGGGATAGAAAGAGAGGGATAGAAACAGTGGAATAGAAACAGAGGGATAGAAACAGAGGGATAGAAACAGAGGGAAAGAAACAGATGATAGAAACAGTGGAATAGAAACAGTGGGATAGAAACAGAGAGAAAGAGAGAGAGAGATAGAAACAGTGGGGTAGAAACAGAGAGAAAGAGAGAGAGAGATAGAAACAGTGGGATAGAAACAGAGGGAAAGAAACAGAGAGAAAGATAGAGAGAGATAGAAACAGTGGGATAGAAACAGAGGGAAAGAAACAGATGATAGAAACAGTGGAATAGAAACAGAGAGAAAGAAACAGTGGGATAGAAACAGAGGGAAAGAAACAGATGATAGAAACAGTGGAATAGAAACAGAGAGATAGAAACAGTGGAATAGAAACAGTGGGATAGAAACAGAGAGAAAGAGAGAGAGAGATAGAAACAGTGGGATAGAAACAGAGGGAAAGAAACAGAGAGAAAGAGAGAGAGAGATAGAAACAGTGGGATAGAAACAGAGGGAAAGAAACAGAGAGAAAGAGAGAGAGAGATAGAAACAGTGGGATAGAAACAGAGGGAAAGAAACAGAGAGAAAGAGAGAGAGAGATAGAAACAGTGGGATAGAAACAGAGGGAAAGAAACAGAGAGAAAGATAGAGAGAGATAGAAACAGTGGGATAGAAACAGAGGGAAAGAAACAGAGAGAAAGAGAGAGAGAGATAGAAACAGTGGGATAGAAACAGAGGGAAAGAAACAGAGAGAAAGAGAGAGAGAGATAGAAACAGTGGGATAGAAACAGAGGGAAAGAAACAGAGAGAAAGAGAGAGAGAGATAGAAACAGTGGGATAGAAACAGGGGGAAAGAAACAGAGAGAAAGAGAGAGAGAGATAGAAACAGTGGGATAGAAACAGAGAGAAAGAGAGAGAGAGATAGAAACAGTGGGATAGAAACAGAGGGAAAGAAACAGAGAGAAAGAGAGAGAGAGATAGAAACAGTGGGATAGAAACAGAGGGAAAGAAACAGAGAGAAAGAGAGAGAGAGATAGAAACAGTGGGATAGAAACAGAGGGAAAGAAACAGAGAGAAAGAGAGAGAGAGATAGAAACAGTGGGATAGAAACAGAGGGAAAGAAACAGAGAGAAAGAGAGAGAGAGAGAGAAACAGTGGGATACAAACAGAGGGAAAGAAACAGAGAGAAAGAGAGAGAGAGATAGAAACAGTGGGATAGAAACAGTTGGATATAAAGACAGAGATAGAAGCAGAGGGATATAAACAGTGGGGTAAAAACAGAGGGAAAAAAACAGATGGATATAAACAGTGGGATAGAAACAGTTGTATATAAAAAGACAGGGATAGAAACAGAGGGATAGAAACAGTGGAATAGAAACAGGGATAGAAACAGAGGGATATTGTGAGAGAAAGAAAAAATAGTGTCCTTTGAAACTCGTTAAAGAGCATTCAGGTCGCCGAGGACATCATCACCTACTCCTTATTTGATTTGAGGAGAAGGGTGAGATTGTGTTATGTTCTCTAATGAGAGGAGAAGCGACCTGAAGCCCCACAGAGAGGGTGCCTGTCTGCCACTTCAACTTGGTGACATTTTGTGCCCGCTCACGGTCAAACTCTAGAGAGAGCAAGGACAAGGTTGAGGATGACGTGCACTGTGCAGAGAATCTGGCAGGGCTACGTTGGAGTGGGACTATGTGGCATCCTTTTGAGTGCTTCCTCAGTGTGTAGATCACAGTGACAGGACTAATGAGGTCAGTGTCATCATGTCA
This sequence comes from Salmo salar, assembly GCF_965601325.2. NCBI lineage: Eukaryota > Metazoa > Chordata > Actinopteri > Salmoniformes > Salmonidae > Salmo > Salmo salar. The sequence goes on from NC_138295.1 coordinate 32,002,600, forward strand.
GTGTCATCACTGTGCATACACTATGGAAGACATTGCATGGAATATTCTGAATGTTTCAGTCTATGGCCAGAATATTTGTTTAGCATGATTAAATTGTAATTATTTCAAGTCTATCAGCAGGTAATCAGTGACCTATTTGCTAAACGCTCAGGTTATTATGCAAGGTAATTGCCTGTCTTGGCAGTAGTCATAAACAAAAGACTAAATAAAAGAGTAACATTAGGTTTCTTTAATGTAGCCTACACACGCCTATAAATGGCTTACATGCTGTAAATAACGGCACACTAATTAGCTTGTATGCATTAGCTTGTAATAATAACCATAGAAATAGCTATTACAATATTTCCATTCAATACATGTTTCCCTAAAAAGGAAAGAGAGATCAGCCTTTCTCAAGAATGTATCCAATGACCTTGTGCATATCTATCCATCTTGTGAGTCCTGGCCTTCGTTTAGTGCCAGTGCTCTCTCTTTATATACAGTACCAGTCAAAAGTTTGGACACACCTACTCCTTCAAGGGTTTTTCTTTATTTGTACTATTTTCTACATTGTAGAATAATAGTGAAGACATCAAAACTATGAAATAACACATATGGAATCATGTAGTAACCAAAAAAAAGTGTTAAACACATCAAAATATATTTTATATTTGAGATTCTTCAAAGACGCCACCTTGCCTTGATGACAGCTATGCACACTCTTTTTGTAATTTCATGGTTTTGATGTCTTCACTATTATTCTATAGTGTAGAAAATAGTCAAAATAAAGAAAAACCCTTGAATGAGTAGGTGTGTCCAAACTTTTGACTGGTACTGTATATATATTTATTTATTTATATATTATTCTTTTTTGACAATAAACAATAAATAACTTCAAGTTTACATACATTTCCACAAACATGAATGACATCACACATGCTCACACCCACATGTTCCCACCACATCCAACCCCGTATCCACCCCCGATACTTGTAAGACTCTGCCCCATATGACCTGTAGACAGATTGTTTTACATATTTAAATAGCAAGCCATTGATTCTTCCCTTCTCTTAACGATGGAGTTTCATTTGACTTCCAGTATTTAAGTAATAGCTTCTCCAATGTGAGTGAAGAAAATAATATTGTCCAGTCCATTGGTTATCTTACTAAGTCTTGAAATATGCAGATAGATTGATTAAAAGTAAACTTACATTTTAAAACTTTTGACAGCCAGCTTTCTAATTCTGCCCATAACGTTTGGACTTTATAGCACTCCCAGAAGGCATTAACTATGGAGTCATTGCTAGCTTTACACTTAAGACATGACTCTGCTGTTGTGCTGTAGAATTTATGAATTTTGTCTCTCATATGATAAATTATGTACATTAGTTGATATTGGATTAAGCATTTATTTTCGTTAACTGTAATTTCACTAGTTATATTCCAACACTCCCTCCATCTTGTGCCAAAACTAGTTATTTTTAAGTCTTGGTTCGTCAGTTGGATAGGCTCTCTACAAGGTTTTGAATATCTTACCTGTCATATGAGTATCTTTTTCTGACTCAAATAGAATTCCCTCAATGTTGCTGTGATGTCCAAAAGCTTTCGAAATGTCTTGATATAAAACATTAAGTTGCATTTATTTGAAAATGTCTACATTGGTCAGTCCAAAAGGGCTTTTTAATTCTGCCAGTGCTCTCCTCACAGGCATCCTTTAGTCCAGGTTCTGTGGTGACTCCCTCCTCTGGATGATGTCATACACGGAGTGCCAATGCCCCCGCCGAAGAGCTGTGTACGTGTCATCAAACTCATCTGGGTCCGCATAGATATGTTCAACATTTTCAAAGTCGGGGGAGCTCTCCCTCCTACTGACATCTAGATGAGCGCAATCATTATTTACAGTTTGGACGTTCATTCTGACATCATGTCCTCCCATGTTTCTCCTTTTCAGTGTGCTGAAGGTAAAGACCAGAAGAGCTGCGACAGTCAGGAGAACCACCACCACCAGAACAACAATTAACACAGACACTGGTCCTTCAGTGACAGTGAGTGTAGCTTCCAGGGAGAGTAACTTCTCCTGACCAATCAGTGCACAGGAGTAGCTACCTGCATCCTCACTGCTGACTGTGTGGAGCGTTATGTAATCTTCTTCATCATTTGGGCTGGGTATGGGATGTCCGTCTTTGTACAAGATGAAGCCCCCAAAGCCTTGCGGAAGACCGCACTGGGTATGGCACCAGATCCACACAGAGGCTCCTTTTTCCACGACGGCAGGATATACATGCACATATAAGTCTGTGACAGACAGGGAGACTGCTGGCGAATTGAAGTATGTCCCTTGCGTTTTAAACAGGAACCTGTACTTGGACGAGTCGCTCTTTCTCAAATCTGTGATTCTCAGGGTGCAGTCATTACCGTTCCCACGATATTCCACACGATCCTCATACTCCGGGTACCGAGTCAGATCTTCAGGCTCCATTTTGAGATCTGTATTATTCACCCAAAGTGTCTCTGTGATATTGAGATCTCTGGGGAATGTGTAAGTGCAAGGTAGGTCTACATATGACCCAGGGAAGCCACAGATTGTCGTGGGGGTGTATCTCACATCCAAGCAGTTTGTTTTGAAACACCTTGCAGGAGCACGGAGATCCTCATAGCCCTTTATAGCACAGGAGTAGCTGCCTGCATCCCTACTATTGGCTGAGTTGAGGGACAAGCTGAAGGTGTTGGTGTGTGGAGTAATTTTACCGTTCTTGTACCAGATGTAGGTGGGGTTATCACTCGGTGTACAGGTAGTGGTACAGGTCATTTTCAGTTCATTTGTCATAAAATCCATCTTTATCTGCAGGTTTGTGACAATCAACTTGATTCCATGTGCACTATTTATCCATCCAGAGGACTCTGCCTTAAATCTAAAGGAATAGACACCCTCATCACTCTTTCTAAGATCTCTTATTTCAAGAAAAGATCTGCCACCAACTGTCAAACGACCTTTATATTCTGGGTCTTTAGAGAGGTCCTCAGGTATAGTCTTGTCCCTCCATTTCCACTTCTGGTTCTTTTTAAACCAGTAGAGGTTTTGGTATTCACTTTTGGAATTTGGTGGATGGCAGCATCTTACTTTCACAGTTGCTCCCTGTAATGCACAGATAGTCAACTCTGCACGGGTGGTACTCACCACGTTCACAGACAGAAGACCTGGTATGAAGAGAAACAGTCCAAAAAACGTTCTTCCTGTCAGTGTCATGGGGATCTCTGCAGTTACCTGTCGTGTAGAGGCAATAACATCATAGATATAATGAATCAAGTATTTGATTAAGATTTTAGCATGAAACATTTGCCTCATATTACTCAATATTTGTTATAACCCAAACTGCTCTAGAGCCCAAAAACTACTTTGACGTCAATGTCAACAAACTTTTCCAGAAGTTGAAAAGCTAGCTTTTTGGGATCAGAAGTCTTGGGGATTTAAGCTGTGTGAATTGAGAGAAATGTAATTAGTGACGTAAATAATCACAAAAGATACTTACACTTTGGGAAAGATGGTCAACTGATATCTTCAAAATGTCTGGCAGCACAGTTGAACGAAATATAACTGTGAAGATGTTTCTTAGTAAACGGAGGAAGGACATGTTGCTGAAACACATCTCACCAACTTCCTTCCCTTAAGACACATTGGTGGTGTGATGACTATATAAGGCAAAGAACAGAATCTGACCAACTTTATATGGGATACCTGAAGCTGTTGGCTAAGATAAATGTAGCTGAAACATTTCATATCACTTCTGTTACAGCTCTATGTTACGGTGGGATACACCATTAACATCTCTATTGGTTAGGTAAATGATTTCCCCCCTTTTATCCCCTGAGAATTACAATCTAATATTTCACACTGTCATCTCAGTGTTGGTTTTCATATATTTCACAATCAGGAAGAGGTTGCTTAAACTAACAAGAAAATTACAAATGTGAGTGATAAGGGGATGTGGGGGAAATGAATTCGTACAGTAGATTACACAACTTGACTTTGACCAATAAAGCTCCACCAACATGGTTGCTCGTCCAAAAGACAAATGTTGTACTACAGAAAAGTTACGGCTCTGCCGATTTTATACCAGTACAACGATTTGACAGAATTTTAGACAGCAGCCTCATCCAGCACCCTTGACAAATAAAGTGATACAGTGTTGACAGCGTCTCAAACATTAAGCAGTGATGGCGGAAAACAAGTGATAAAGGTTCAGGCGTTTGAATGTTAATATGAGAAAAAGCCAAATACCATGCATCTGCACAATAGTAATAAGGAAGCACTTTTGATTTCTCCAAACAAAACAATGTTTGCATGAGATAGCCTCTCCATCAGTCTTCTATCCCAGAGGTAGCTGTTTATACTCTGATGAATATACATCATATTACCTGAGACAAGGAGATGAGAAAACCCATTAAAGGGCTCATGTCATGGGAAATGATGGAGCCTGGAAATAGAGGGACCAGAGGACAGGTTTGAAATGGCTCAATCTCAGGCAATTATTTCTTTGCAGATTGCACCGCATGCATATCGTATGAGATCAAAAGCTGGTGACCATGTTTTGTTTGTGTAGATGGATATTTGAATTGCTGAACAGATCCAGACACTCTGAGGGCGGTCCATTCCCCAGGCTGAGCGAAAACCACAATACTAGAGCATGGAGATCCAATTGTACAGTAGACTGATCTCTCTTCAAGCTAATAAATTCTGTACGTCTAACGATACAATTCTAGGGTTGCACAATTTCTCAGTTTTACTAGATAGCTTCAAAATGTGAGCTCTTAGTTCGCTTGTGAGTTATTGCTTTTACATATAGGCCAATATAACTTGCCTCCTTTATACTGTATATGAACTGGGAACTCCATGATGTATTCTACATTGATATTCCATAATGTGAGCACTCATAAATCCCTTGCTGGGCAATGTCAAGTCAGGGTTGCAGCATCTCTTCAGTGGCCGTTGAAGGCTGTGAAAGCTGTCGCTGCCACGGGCAACTCCACACTAATTTCCCCACCCTAAGCACTTGCTAGGTTCCTAGAATAGATAATGAAGTTTTCTTCTTTTTCGAAAGAGAGAAATTAAATCACATCACTGGTTAACAGTTGGGGCTGATTCATCACATTAAAACAGAGATTATTCTGATGAATTCAGTTCGCTTTTCTTTCTTGTCTTTCATCAGGCGATGGTAATTCAATCCTTTTCTTCAATCAGCTCATCTAAAGCATAACCAAGATAATTTGCTAGCCATCTTCTCTAGCCATCTTGTCTCGATGCACTTGGAGCTCTACACAAAAGAAAACTGACGACCCCAGTATATCTTTCTGTGGAATATTGCATGTTGAATAGTGCAGTGCCTCTTTCTTTGCCTAATCATTCCTTATGTGCACATATGTTTTGTAAATGGATTATAATAGGTTGTGAGAAGAGAATGTGAATCCTTGTGTGCATGACAATAGAGAAATGTGCATAACGCCTTCTTTGTTGCTAAATTCTTCTTCTAAATTGCGTGTATGTAGGCTATTAGGAAACAGATGGGACACCTACGCCTTGGAATTAGCATAAGAAATTCCCTATCAGAACCTCTGGCACAAAAAACTTTAGGGAAGCACAGTCAAACATGCAAGACTTAAACTGAGCCATCGGAAATGTAATACAGGAGTTTAATAGCGTTCAAGGGTTATTATGTTTGTTGCAATCTTTCTGTGGTTTTATGTATGATCAAATCTGCAGCAAGTACTCATTGATATTGTAACGCCCTGGCCATAGAGAGGGTTTTTTTTTGTTCTTTATTTTGGTTAGGCCAGGGTGTTACATTGGGTGGGCATTCTATGTTCTGTTTCTATGTGTTTGTATTTCTTTGTTTTGGGCCGTGTGTGTGGCTCCCAATCAGGCACAGCTGAAGTTCGTTGTTGTTGATTGGGAGTCACACAGAAGTGCATGTTTTTCCGTTGGGGTTTTGTGGGTAATTGTTTCTGTCATTGTGTTTCACCTGACAGGACTGTTTGGCTGTCGGTTTTTTCTTGTTTTGTTTGTATAGTGTTCTTCCTTAATTAAAGATGACGAACACTAACTCCGCTGCGTTTTGGTCCACTCTCTCTCACGGCAGCCGTTACAGATATAAAGGCCCAGTGCAGTCAAAAACGTGATTCTCATGTGTTTTATATATTTTATTTTGACACAATGAGCTTGGAATAATACTGTGAAATTGTGAAAATGATGATAATGCAGTTTTATTGTAAGAGCTGTTTGAAAATACAGCCTGAAACTGCAGTTTTGGCCTGCCTGGTGACATCACCAGGTGATAAGTTAGTTAACCCCTGTAGGTTTAAGCCCTTAGATCACAATATTTACTAAAGCTAACATGTATCATTATTTTAAGATGGTCATAATGTATAATTTAGCTATTTTGAATTTTAGGACGACTTTAGGTATATACAGTATAAGTCAAAAGTTTGGACACACCTACTCATTCAAGGGATTTTCTTTATTTTTACTATTTTCTACATTGTAGAATGATAGTGAAGACATCAAAACTATGAAATAACACATATGGAATCATGTAGTAACCAAAAAAGTGTTAAACAAATCCCAATATATTTTTTATTTTAGATTCTTCAAAGGAGCCACCCTTTACCTGGATGACAGCTTTACACACTCTTGGCATTCTTGGCATTCTACACACTCTTGGCATTCTTTCAACCAGCTTCATGAGGTAGTCACCTGGAATGCATTTCAATTAACAGATGTGCCTTGATAAAAGTTAATTTGTGAAATGTCTTTCCTTCTTAATGTGTTTGAGCCAATCAGTTGTGTTGTGACAAGGTAACGGTGGTATACAGAAGATAGCCCATTTGGTAAAAGACCAAGTCCATATTATGGAAAGAACAGCTCAAATAAGCAAAGAGAAACGACAGTCCATCATTACTTTAAGACATGAAGGTCAGTGAATCCGGAACATTTCAAGAACTTTGAAAGATTCTTCAAGTGCAATCGCAAAAACCATCAAGCGCTATGATGAAACTGGATATAATGAGGACAGCCACAAGACAGGAAGACCCAGAGTTACCTCTGCTGAAGAGAAAAGTTCATTAGTTACCAGCCTCAGAAATTGCAGCCCAAATAAATGCTTCACAGAGTTCAAGTAACAGACACATCTCAACATCAACTGTTCAGAGGTGACTGTGTGAATCAAGCCTTCATGGTCGAATTGCTACAAAGAAACCACTACAAAAGGACACCAATGAGAAGAATAAACTTGGTCGGGCCAAGAAACATAAGCAATAGACATTAGACCGGTGGAAATCCGTCCTTTGGTCTGATGAGTCCAAATTTGAGATTTTTGGTTCCAACCGCCGTGTCTTTGTGAGACACAGAGTAGGTGAACGGAGGATCTCCGCATTTGTGGTTCCCACAGTGAAGCATGGAGGAGAAGCTGTGATGGTGTGGGGGTGCTTTGCTGGTGACACTGTCTGTGATTTAGTTAGAATTCAAGGCACACTTAACCAGTATGGCTACCACAGAATTCTGCAGCGATACGCCATCTCATCTGGTTTGGGCTTAGTGGGACTATGATTTATTTTTCAACTGGACAATAACCCAACACACCTCCAGGCTGTGTAAGGGCTATTTGACCAAGAAGGAGAGTGATGGAGTGCTGCATCAGATGACCTGGCCTCTACAATCACCCAACCTCAACCCAATTGAGATGGTTTAGTATGAGTTGGACTGCAGAGTAAAGGAAAAGCCGCCAACAAGTGCTCAGCATATTTTTTCTATTTAACTAGGCAAGTCAATTAAGAACATTTTATTTTACAATGATGGCCTAACCCGGCCAAACCCTCCCCTAGCCCGGATGACACTGGGCCAATTATGCACCGCCCTATGGGACTCCCGATCACGGCTAGTTGTGATACTGCCCGGGATCGACCCATCGACTGTAGTGACGCCTCTAGCACTGAGAAGCAGTGCCTTAGACTGTGGGAACTCCTTCAAGACTGTTGGAAAAGCATTCCAGGTGAAGCTGGTTGAGAGAATGCCAAGAGTGTGTAAAGCTGTCATCAAGGCCAAGGTTGGCTACTTTGAAGAATCTAAAATCACTGTCAAATCTCACTGTCAACTGCGTTTATGTGTAAATATTTGTATGAACATAAGATTCAACAACAGACATAAACTGAACAAGTTCCACAGACATGTGACTAACAGAAACTGAATAATGTGTCCCTGAACAAAGAGGGGGGGTCAAAATCAAAAGTAACAGTCAGTATCCGGTGTGGCCACTAGCTGCATTAAGTACTGCAGTGCATCTCCTCCTCATGGACTGCACCAGATTTGCCAGTTCTTGCTGTGAGATGTTACCCCATTCTTCCACCAAGGCACCTGCAAGTTCCGGGACATTTCTGGGGGGAAATGGCCCTAGCCCTCACCCTCCGATCCAACAGCTCCTAGACGTGCTCAATGGGATTGAGATCCGGTCTCTTTGCTGGCCATGGCAGAACACTTTCATTCTTGTCTTGCAGGAAATCACACACAGAACGAGCCGTATGGCTGGTGGCATTGTCATGCTGGAGGGTCATGTCAGGATGAGCCTGCAGGAAGGGTACCACATGAGGGAGGAGGATGTCTTCCCTGTAATGCACAGCATTGAGATTGCCTGCAATGACAACAAGCTCAGTCCGATGATGCTGTGATACATCGCTCCAGACCATGACGGACCCTCCACCTCCAAATCGATCCCGCTCCAGAGTACAGGCCTCGGTGTAACACTCATTCGTTCAACGATAAACGTGAATGCGACCATCACCCCTTGTGAGACAAAACTGCGACTCGTCAGTGAAGAGCACTTTTTGCTTTACAACAGGCCTACAAGCCCTCAGTCCAGCCTCTCTCAGCCTATTGCGGACAGTTTGAGCACTGATAGTGGGATTGTGCATTCCTGGTGTAACTCAGGCAGTTGTTGTTGTCATCCTGTACCTGTCCCGCAGGTGTGATGTTCGGATGTACCGATCCTGTGCAGGTGTTGTTGCACGTGGTCTGCCACTGCGAGGACGATCAGCTGTCCATCCTGTTTCCCTGTAGCGCTGTCTTAGGCGTCTCACAGTATGGACAATGCAATTTATTGCCCTTGCCACATCTGCAGTCCTCATGCCTCCTTACAGCATGCCTAAGGCACGTTCACGCAGATGAGCAGAGACCCTGGACATCTTTCTTTTGGTGTTTTTCAGAGTCAGTTGTGTCAGTAGTGTCCCAAGTTTTCATAACTGTGACCTTTATTGCCTACCGTCTGAAAGCTGTTAGTGTCTTAACAACCGTTCCACAGGTGCATGTTCATTAATTGTTTATGGTTCATTGAACAAGCATGGGAAACAGTGTTTAAACCCCTTACAATGAAGATCTGTGAAGTTATTTGGATTTTTACAAATGATCTTTGAAAGAGGGTCCTGAAAAAGGGACATTTATTTTTTTGCTGACTTTATATATATTTTTTATTGACCTGCTATAGCCCATAGAATAACACATTCATAAATGACAAAACAGACAGTCCAAAAATGTATTATAAGGAATAAGGAATAAGGTACTGGGTTACTGGGTTACCATCAGAAGACTCCCCTGAAGCCTGTGTGCATTGTAGAGCAGAACAACCAACACCTCCGTGTTCGCGAGAGTCTCCCCTTTTGGTGACATATGAGGGTGTAGCTTCCACGGTTCAGTCTGGACAGTCAGTTTTGTGAGAAGACCTCTTCGAAAAGAGGTAGCCCGTGACAGAGTTCAGACAACTGCCGAAAAGCTTGCAGATGTCATAGAGCCAAACAACCAATGATGTCGTGTACGTGAGAGTCTCATCTTTGGATGGTGGTGACTTTTTCGTTTGTAGGTCCCACAGTTTGGGTTTTACAGCCGATTCCGTGACCATTTTCTTGTCCGGTTCCTCTCATGTGTAGAAAAAGGTTGCTTTCACAAGCCCCATGTTATGGAATAGACGCAAACTTTATATCAGCGGAAAGAGGGAATCAGGGAGATGACCAAGAACCCAATGGTCATTCTGACAGAGCTCCAGAGTTCATCTCTGGAGATGGGAGAACCTTCCAGAAGGACAACTATCTCTGCAGCACTCCACAATCAGGCTTTTATGGTAGAGTGGCCAATCGTAAGCCACTCTTCAGTAAAAGGCACATGACAGCCCGCTTGGAGTTTGCCAAAAGGTCTGATGAAACTAATATTGAACTCTTTGGCCTGAATGCCAGGCGTCACATCACTGGAAGAAACCAGGCAACATCCCTACGGTAAAGCATGATGGTAGCAGCATCATGCTGTGAGGATGTTTTCAGCTGCAGGGACTGGGAGACTAGTTAGGATCAAGGGAAGGATGAATGGAGCAAAGTACAGATAGATCGTTGATGAAAACCTGATCCAGAGCGCTCAGGTTGTCAGACAGGGGGCGAAGGTTTACCTTCCAACAGGACAACGACCCGAAGCACACAGCTAAGACAATGCAGGAGTGGCTTTGGGACGAGTCTCTGAATGTCCTTGAGTGGCCTAGCAAGAGCCCGGACTTCATCCCAATCGAACTTCTCCGGAGAGATTTGAAAATAGCTGTGCAGAAATGCTCCCCATCCAACTAGACAGAGCTTGAGAGGATCTGCAGAGAAGAATGGGAGAAACTCCCCAAATACAGGTGTGCCAAGCTTGTAGCGTCATACCCAAGAAGACTCAAGGCTGTAATTGCTGCCAAAGATGCTTCAACAAAGTACTGAGTAAAGGGTCGGAATACTCATGTAAATATGATATTTCAGTTTTTAATTTTGTATAAATTTGCAAAAAATTCAAAAAAACGGTTTTTGCTTCATTATTATGGGGTATTGTGTGTAGATTTATGAGGTGGGGTGGACAATTTAATCCATTTTAGAATAAGGCTGTAATGTAAATTAATGTGAAAAATTCAAGGGGTCTGAATACTTTCCAAATGCACTGTATATAAAACACATGAAATCATGTTTTTGACCGCACTGGGCCTTTACATCTCTAGCTAGACAAGGAATATCTGGCATTGGAGGCCTTTTCATGTAGAAATTAGCTGAATTAATCTAGCCTATGAGTAATGTAGCCTATTAGTCAGATACATGTAAAGCAATGGATTTCATGGAAAGGTCATTATCGAGGAAGAGGTGGTAGTGTCATGGGCGTCGGGGGGCTAGGGTCAGTCTGTTACATCTGGAGTATTTCTCTTGTCTTATCCGGTGTCCTGTGTGTATTTAAATATGCTCTCTCTAATTCTCTCTTTCTCTCTTTCTGTCTTTCTCTCGGAGGACCTGAGCCCTAGGACCATGCCTCAGGACTACCTGGTATGATGACTCCTTGCTGTCCCCAGTCCACCTGGCCGTGCTGCTGCTCCAGTTTCAACTGTTCTGCCTGCGGCTATGGAACCCTGACCTGTTCACCGGACGTGCTTGTTGCACCCTCGACAACTACTATGATTATTATTATTTGACCATGCTGGTCATTTATGAACATTTTAACATTTTAACATTTTGACCATGTTCTGTTATAATATCCACCCTGCACAGCCAGAAGAGGACTGGCCACCCCTCATAGCCTGGTTCCTCTCTAGGTTTCTTCCTAGGTTTTTGGCCTTTCTAGGGAGTTTTTCCTAGGGAGTTTTTCCTAGCCACCGTGCTTCTTTCACATGCTTTGCTTGCTGTTTGGGGTTTTAGGCTGGGTTTCTGTACAGCACTTTGAGAATATCAGCTGATGTACGAAGGGCTATATAAAAATAAAAAAAATAAAAAATAAATTTGACCAAGGCGCAGCGGGTATAGTGCTCATCTTCTTAATTTATTTAAAGATAACACTTAAACAAAATAAACAAACCGACGAAACAGTTCCGTAAGGCAACACAGGCTATACAGGAAAACAAGCACCCACAAAACGCAAGTGAAACAAACCCCAACTAAATATGGCCTCCAATTAGAGGAAACGACAACCAGCTGCCTCTAATTGGAGGTCCTACCAAAACCCCAACATAGAAATAGAAAACTAGATTTAAATATAGAAATAGAAAACTTAGAACCTAAACCAAAAACACCGAAACACACAAAACAAACACCCCCTGCCACGCCCTGACCGAACTACAATGACAAATAACCCCTTTTACTGGTCAGGACGTGACAGGTAGGCAAGGAATTAAGCTAGAAGACATGAGCAATATAAATATTAATGTAATACTTTTATATTGCTTTGTTCTTAGTTAGTATGCCTAAATTCAATTCTCAAGTTCACCTTCTGGTTTGAAATGGCTTTGACTAAAAAGTATTTAATAGCACTGATAAGAATCAAGGATCAATCTGCTATAAGAGTAAGAATCAAGAATCAATCTGCTGTAAGTGTCAAATCATATGTGGCTCAATCCGAAATGAGGAAATCAAGCTGAAATGTTTCTTTCTTTGCCCCTATTTCTTTAACCATCCTGGGCACCAACAGAGAGCTTAGGTTCTGGCAGTGAATCCCTTCGATCTGAGCTTCTTCATTTTCTGCTTCCCCTAGTTCCAAGTCTTGCGAAGACCAGGTCGTCCAACTTGCCAATATTCTTCTCCTCTCCAGAGTATTTGTGAACAACACAGTAGTCTTGGGAGTACATTGAGACGTGACTGTGAAGCAAATGCAATGCTCTCGTTTATCTATGGCCCCTGCTTATTTAATCTTTAGCCTTCCCTCTGGTCCCAGTCTCCAGACGCACAAACGGGTCAATGATCTATTAAGGTAGACTCGCCTTGGATATGATCTGGTAATTTAGGTTTCTGTGTGATCAAGCAGTGCCTCACTAATTACACAGAAAATGTACACACCCTCTGTGATACACCGTCTCCTGTCTTCTAGTCAAGGCCATGGTAGACACACAATGGGTCCTTTTGTTATTCATAATTGTTACATGTTACGTTTTTCTTGTTCCCCATTTTTCCCCTGTTAGTGTGTTTGTCTTGGGCATTACAGGTGTACCGAGTTGCGGCTAACGATGGTGGGCGTGGCTGTAGCTGATTACAGAGAGGATATCTGTTTGCCGTGTGAGAAGAGAAGAGAAGAGAGAGGGGGAGAGAGAGAGGACACTTGTTTTTTGTTTGATTATTGGTGTTAATTTCTTTGTTTGTGTTTCAGCCTGTCCTCCTGAGGCGCTCCACCCTACCTAGGTCCTGGAGAAGGGAAAAGGTAGATCTGCCCATGGGTGTACATTCTCACGTAGATAACCCATTGTTTTATACACTAGGTTAGCCGGGCGGGTGTCACCCTTGTATTTTTCTTGGAACCAGGTAGGACAGTGGGTTAGGGTGTAGAATGTGTTAGGAAGGATTAGGAACCAGGTAGGACAGTGGGTTAGGGTTTAGAGTGTGTTAGGAAGGATTAGGTGTGTAGAAGAGGAGGGACCTTTTGTTTATTTTCATTACTTGGACCCCGATCCCAAACATTCCCTTCTCTTACCTTCCCTTGTTGTGGTTTTGTTCCTTACTGATTTATTTATGGGTGTTTTTATATTGTTTATTTAACTAATTCACTAAACATCCCCTGAGGGTTAAAATTGAGTTCTGGTTGTGGTCTGATTTATTTATCGCTCATTGCACCCCACATTTCTTCCCTTTTCATCCGTGTTACCTGGTGTGTTTAGGCCCAGGCATTTACGTCTCCTCCTCAGACGAGCTACACACGAGGGGAGAACGTAAGAATAATGATAACGAATAGCTTAGTGGGTTGCAACATGTTGTTTGTGAGGGTAACTGGTGTGTGTGGCTACAGAGCTCTATTTTTATGTCATCTAACAAATGTAAACACATGGCATTGGCCCTTGGATTGGAACCAGTGCTTTGGTCAAAAGATATGAAAATATAGCTCTCTGGCCACGCACACCAGTGGAGCGTTTGGCATCAAAATAAAGATCCATGAGAAGAAAAGAACCTCATACCTACTGTACAATATGGTGTAGGATCTTTTGATGTTATGGGGCTATTTTGCTTTCGCTGGGGCCCTTGTTAAGGTCAACAGCATCTTGTCCCGGTACCCAGTACTGGGACATTTTAGACAAAAACCTGGTTGCCTCTGCCAGGAGGCTGAAACTTTTCCACAACTGGATCTTCCAGCAAGATAACCCCAAGCACGCATCAAAATCCACAAAGAAATGGTTATTTGGCCACAAAATCAACATTTTGCAATGGCCAGCTCAGTCTTCGATCTTGAAACCCATTGAAAACCTGTGGTTTGAATTGAAGAGGGCAGTCCAAAGCGCAGATGGATTTCAAGGATCTGGAAGGATTCTGTGTGGAGGAATGGTCTAAGATCCGTCCCAATGTGTTTTCCAACTCATGAAACATTTTTAAAAAAGGCTCAGTGCCGTTATACTAGCAAGGGGAGGTATTGAAAGGTATTGAAAACAGAGGTGTCAGTAATTTGGACCCCTACCCTTTTGAATTGTTTTATGCATTCTTGTTGCAAGAAGGTACATGACATTGTATCAGAGATAACTGTTTGCCATGCTGGAACCAATGTTAAATTAAAGAACAATCATATCAAAGTTGTTTTATTTTGTGACATCATGAAAGACCAATATAACTGTAACTCTGGAAGTGTACATTCCTCAGTTTTTAGCGTTGCATCGGAATGTTGTATAATGTATATTATTAAACATGAAACTACTTGTGAAAAGATGTAATGTGAGGTTAGCCTTCTAAATGAGGTAATTGTTTTCATATGAAGTCTGAAACAAGACAGTGGCCACGCCCAGTGAACACAGACATTATACCCAAACGTCATGGAACGCCCCTTTCCACAGAGTTAATAAAAGGACTTGTGAGAAAATGTACATTTAGTCAAGAAAACGCAGGGATGGGGTTTCCCACTACAACTATACCAAAGGACAAGACCAGAGAACATGGGGATCATCCCCATGCTGAAATGGTTAAGAAATCTACAAACTAAAGTCCAATTATTCAGTCTGCAGCTGTTTAAGTACTTTAGTCTGTTAACTGATCGAACGACCGAATGGTACGCTGAAAGATCCATTCTGGAGAACATTTCCTTATCAAGCGACCATTGATACGTTTGACGTATCCATTACAACAGACACTATCCAGAGCCCACTGAGAAAGCTACAACCACGAAAGACCTTGTGACTTCTGGGGAACGCAACCAGTGACTTTCTGTCGACTCTCTCCAGCAGATGGATCGGCGACCACAGAGAGAGACAACAAAGGCATACACTTGTAAATATGTCAATTGAAATGTATTTTCGAATGAGCGGCTGTTCATGTTCAATGTACTAGCATTTCCATGAGTGTAGTCAACTATGTACTGGGGTCCACTCTGAGTTTCCCACTCTTGAGCTGACCCCAACCCTTTCCTTTGTCTACCAAGCCGTCATATCGGTTTCGTCCGTTCGGGACTTTTCTTTGTATCATTTAAATAACCAATGTATAACCTATCCTGTGAGTGTTTATGTAGTTCTGTGTGATTATTTCATTAGTTAGTAAATAAATAAGTAAGACAATTTGTATATCGCTGATTCATCATTTATGCTAGGGTTCGTGCAGATTTCCAAGAGTTTGCAACATTCAGAATATGACTGATGAGGTAATAATACATTAATAAGTGACTGTAATCTATAACATATGAAAATATCTGAAGAGAGTTCAATTCTGGAAATAATAACTCTTTAAACATTTTCTTGTGGTGTCCCGACTTCATAGGTAATTACTATTCTGTGATTTGTTTAATAATTACACATAGAGAATTGATTTGATAATATAACTATCTTCACATTTAATGAACAGCAAACATTACGACAACAGTATCTATGGCCCTGTTACTTGTTTTACAAGTGGACAATGCAGTCTTTCCTTTGAACATTCATTCAATCCTGCTGTATAGTGCCATATGGTAGGACTGAAAGTTGGTCCTGAGTGCAGAGCCTGTTTTCTTTCTACCATCCCTTAGTTGCTGTGAAAGATGATCCCAGATCTTTTTGACAGGGTTGAGTATCATGCCTCCATGTCCACGGTCCTCTCCGAGTTCTTCTGCCGTAAGAGATCTCAATGACTAGTGAGATGACACAGCTGGATATTACCATATTTTATTTTCACTTTCCCTTCATGCGACACATGAGACTTCCCGGGTCTTCTCCCACACTGTGCCACTCCAGCTCTTCCAAATGGAGGTGTGTTCGGCGGTCATCCGGGCAAAGCTGATTGCTCCTGGTGAGGAATATAAACCCATCAGTATTTTAATGGAGTGCCAGGGAGACAGATGTGCCACTCGCTCCAAACTGTTGCCTACATGATTTATTTGGTCTCCAGTGGAACTGAACCCAGGTAAGCATAGCCGCAGTAAGCAGTTTGGTGGTGGGGGTGCTGCGCAGACGGGGAGGTGGGAACTGAACCCAGGTAAGCATAGCCGCAGTAAGCGGTTTGGTGGTGGGGGTGCTGCACAGACGGGGAGGTGGGAACTGAACCAAGGTAAGCATAGCCGCAGTAAGCGGTTTGGTGGTGGGGTGCTGCACAGACGGGGAGGTGGGAACTGAACCCAGGTAAGCATAGCCGCAGTAAGTGGTTTGGTGGTGGGGGTGCTGCGCAGACGGGGAGGTGGGAACTGAACCCAGGTAAGCATAGCCGCAGTAAGCGGTTTGGTGGTGGGGGTGCTGCGCAGACGGGGAGGTGGGAACTGAACCCAGGTAAGCATAGCCGCAGTAAGCGGTTTGGTGGTGGGGGTGCTGCGCAGACGGGGAGGTGGGTACTGAACCCAGGTAAGCATAGCCGCAGTAAGCAGTTTGTGGGTGGGGGTGCTGCGCAGACGGGGAGGTGGGAATTGAACCCAGGTAAGCATAGCCGCAAGAAGCAGTTTGGGGGTGGGGCTGGTGTGCCAACAGGAAGGGAAAAAAACAACAACAAAAAATGCCTGCACTGAAGACACCTATATCGTCTGCTAATACAGTAAAGGCCCAGTGCACTACTTTGTAAAAAATGTATTTAAAAAAATAACAAATAAATGTTTTTATTACAATTTTTTTATTACAATTTTTCAGGCGGTGCTACAGCACCCTCAGCACCCCTACTTCCCATGGCTATGCAGGTAAGTAACTCTTCTTGGTGCGTGGTGAGGAAGCCATCGTCATAGAAACAGCCTCTGGTGCTGTTGGTCTGGAGGGAAACGAAAGGGGGGGGTCCTTATGGCATGGGCAATGTTGGAGTGTGAAAAGGAGTAGGAGGGTGAGACAGACCAGAGAGAGATCAATAAAGATGGAGATGATGTTTCTATAATGTAAGGACATTTCTCATAGGATTAAGGCCTAACGTTGTAGGGTTACAGGAACATTTTCTAAACATTGTCACGATAAAAATGCGATCATAATAGAAATGTTTATTGGGATACACAATGTTCTGAAACCTCAAAATTCCTACTAGTTACACCAAAGGTGATACCGCTCTTGTGCCTTGGAGAATGAATGGTCAATTACAATGTAGGGACAATGGCTTATTGACTGGAATTGTGTAGCCCCATCTAATGGTCCTATACCTCTCCTCCCATAAAGCTGAAATATTGAGATAAATGTACTTACTGTTACTTAATTCTTGCCTCTTTTTGATAGAATCAATTTATCTCATTGCTTCGACATTTAAGTAGTCAATATATAGTCAATATATAGACTAACATGGGCCCATTTGGACCCATAGCATACCATAATGCATCTAATTTACAATGTCTTCAGTTAGAAATGAATACAGTGCAATAGGTGGGGAAAGTAGACAGATAACGCCCAGTGTAGTTTGAACTGCATTTAGCACAGAAGAACCTCTAGCAATTGAAGTAATGAGGGGGAGAAACACATTTCACCAAACAAAGGGAATAAACACGAAATCGCTCCTCTGCCTCTCCTATTTGTGCAGAATAAAGCCGAACTGTTGCTTAAGTTGGCGCCATAAGAGAAAACTGTACGAGGCGTCTGCTGTTCCTCCTGTCTCTGCAGTGCGTAAAGCCTGTGCTTCCACACGGTTTGTGTTTGTGTGTGTGTGTGATCAGGATTGTAATATGGACTACTAGTGAAGATGGGGGCTTTTAAAATGTATGTGTGGGAGGATGAAGCTCCCTATGGTGGTTAGGTGGTTAGGTGAAGAAAGCTGTCAGGCTTTCATGTCTCCTGTGTTACCGACGTGTTGGATATCAATGTTTTCCAGCTGAAGAAATAGGGAAATAAAAATGGACTCTGTGGGAATGTTTTATGTTTCCAGGGGTGATTTTGTGTGCCAGTGAGATTTATTCACAGTGAAATACCCTATATGTTCTGTTGGCATGTCTAGGAGATTGACTGTCTTGTTTTGGTTTTAATTTCTCAACAGCAGTGATCTTAAAATAAGATTTGTTTTCAATAATCAATGACAACAGGGTAAAACAAGATGATCGTCATAAGGAAGGAGCTACAGGTGCAGCTACAGCACATAATGCTAAAATACTTGGATTTCAATTCATTCTCCAGTCCATTCTCTATGCCATTTTATTCTGTACGGGCTGCTATATTTGGGATGTTCGAGACACTCTGCACTGTTGTGAGTAAACATGTCCAAAACAGCTAACAGCCAAGATAGTGTATTGATTTCGACCTTGCTTGGGTAATTAAGATAGCTTTAGGCATTGATCTCTCTCTCTCTCTCTTTCTCTCTCTCATGAACAGTGGTCATCATAACAACTGAACATAGTTCACCTGCTGTAGGGCTGAGCCCCCCCCAAAAAAAATCCCCTCGACTTCAAACCAATGAACTTGATATCATCAGCTACCCCTAGGTAGAGATTATCATCATAGAATTTTGTTTCACCCTTGATTTTCTTCCACGTCTTAATGGCTCTCCTTGTGACTTTCTGTCAGGACTTTAAGCATTATCCCGAAAGCCAACCGCATACAGTAAATTAATTGAATTGATCTCATACAGTGCATTCGGAAAGTATTCAGACCCCTTCACTTTTTCCACATTTTGTTACATTACAGCCTTATTCTAAAATTGATTAAATTGTTTTTTCCCCTCATCGAGCAACACACGATACCCAATAATGACAAAGCAAAGAAATGTAAAATGAAATATCACATTTACATCAGTATTCAGACCCTTTACTCAGTACTTTGTTGAAACACCTTTGGCAGCGATTATGCCTAGAGTTTTCTTGGGTATGACGCTACAAGCTTGGCACACCTGTATTTGTGGAGTTTCTCCCATTCTTCTCTACAGATCCTCTGAAGCACTGTCAGGTTGGATGGGGAGCATTGCTGCAGAGCTATTTTCAGGTCTCTCCAGAGATGTTCGATCAGGTTCAAGTTCAAGTCCGGACTCTGGCTGGGCCATTCAAGTCAAGGACATTCAGCGACTTGTCCCGAATCCACTCCTGTGTTGTCTTTGGCTGTGTGCTTAGGGTCGTTGTCCTGTTGGAAGGTGAACCTTCGCCCCAGTCTAAAGTCCTGAGCGCTCTGGAGCAGGTTTTCATCAACGATCTCTCTGTACTTTGCTCCGTTCATCTTTCCCTCGATCCTGGCTAGTCTACCAATGCCAGCCGCTGAAAACATCCCCACAGCATGATGCTGCTGCCACCACCATGCTTCACTTAGGGATGATGCCAGGTTTCCTCCAGACATGACACTTGGCATTCAGGCCAAAGAGTTTAATATTGGTTTCATCAGAACAGAGAATCTCAGTGGGCTGTCATGTGCTTTTTACTGAGGAGTGGCTTCCATCTGGGCACTTTACCATAAAGGGCTGATTGGTGGAGTGTTGCAGAGATGGTTGTCCTTCTGGAAGGTTCTCCCATCTCCACAGAGGAACTCTGGAGCTCTGTCAGAGTGACCATCAGGTTCTTGGTCACCTCCCTGACCAAGACCCTTCTCCCCAGATTGCTCAGTTCTTGGTGGTTTCAAACTTCTTACATTTAAGAATGATGGAGGCCACTGTGTTCTTGGGGACCTTCAATGCTGCAGAAATGTTTTGGTACCCTTCCCCAGATCTGTGCCTTGACACAATCCTGTCTCAGAGCTCGACGGACAATTCCTTCGACCTCATGGTTTTGTTTTTGCTCTGACATGCACAGTCAGCTGTGGGACCTTATATAGACAGGTGTGTGCCTTTTCAAATCATGTCCAATCAATTGAATTTACCACAGGTGGTCTCCAATCAAGTTGTAGAAACATCTCCAGGATGATAAATGGAAACAGGATGCACCTGAACTCAATTTTGAGTCTCATACCAAAGGGTCTGAATACTTGTGTTAATAAGGTTTTTCCGATTTTTTTTTTTAATACATTTGCAAAAATGTCTAAAAACCAGTTTTCACTTTGTCATTATCAATATTGTGTGTAGATTGAGCAGGGGGGAAAATGTTTTAATCCATTTTAGAATAATGCTGTAACGTAACAAAATGTGGAAAAAGTCTAGGGGTCTGAATACTTTCCGATAAGAGGTTCTATCAAATTCTTAATTCTAATTGAATTATGTGAAATGCTTGATGCTTCTGAGTGTGGGTGGGTACCGTGTGTCAAATGTTAACAGTGTTTACCTCTCTAGAGCCAGGCCAAGCTACTGTGTTAATCAAAGCCAGAGGCAGATACAAGTACACAATCCAATTTAAAGCAACTGCTTGAGGAGAAACCATGAAGGGAAACATATTCAAATATATTCCTGTATTTCATTGAGGTACGCTACTATGGGCGGGTAATAGGAGTCCCAGGGTATGTCTCACAAGCCTATATTATCAAATCAAATGACATTTTATTTGTCACGTGCGCTGAATACAGCAGGTGTAGGTAGACCTTACCATGAAATGCTTACTTACAAGCCCTTAACCAACAATGCAGTTCAAGAAATAGAGTTAAGAAAATATGTTCTAAATAAACCAAAGTAAAAAATTAAATAAAAAGTAACACAATAAGATTGCATAACAATAACGAGGCTATTTACAGGGGGTACCGGTACCGAGTCAATATGCGGGGGTACAGGTTAGTTGAGGTAATTTGTACATGTAGGTAGGGGTAAAGTGCTATGCATAGATAATTAACAGTGAGTAGCAGCAGTGTAAACACAAAGGGGGGTGGGGGGGTTAATGTAAATAGTCCAGATGGCCATTTGATGAATTGTTCATCAGTCTTATGGCTTGGGGATAGAAGCTGTTAAGGACTCTTTTCGACCTAGACTTGGCGCTCTGGTACCACTTGCCGTGCGGTAGCAGAGAGAACAGTCTATGACTTGGGTGATTGGAGTCTTTGACAATTTTTGGGCACTTCCTTTTTTGGGCCTTCCAGTGATGTATTGGGCCGTACGCATTACCCTCTGTAGTGTCTTACGGTTGGATGCCGAGCAGTTGCCATACCTGGCGGTGATGCAACCAGTCAGGATGCTCTCGATGGTGCAGCTGTAGAACTTTTTAAGGATCTGGGGACCCATGCCAAATCTTTCTGAGGTTTCCTGAGGGGGAATAGGCTTTGTCGTGCCCTCTTCACGACTATCTTGGTGTGTTTGTACCATTCTAGTTTGTTGTTGATGTGGACACCAAGGAACTTGAAGCTCTCAACCTGCTCCACTACAGCCCCGTCGATGAGAATGGGGGCGTGCTCGGTCCTCCTTTCCTGTAGTCCACAATCAGACAACTAGACATGTTTGCATATGAAACCCTATACCTCAAAATATCTTAGCATAATTTAAATCTAATTTCCAGCTCTGTTCGCCTACATCAATTTAAGTTAAATCTTCTGTGTTGACAGTGGAAGCTCCTGCTGTATTTCACAAGACAAAACAACCTACATTTCAGAAGGGAGTTCTAATACAGTTTTTTTACAATCACTTTGGCACTAATTTCAGAACCTTGATGTCATTTTTCAAAACTCTAGACACAAAACTCACAACCGATGATCAAAATGCACAATTTTCATAACTCTAACACTTTTTCCAATTGCTTGGATACAATACACATAAAGATAAGAAAATTTGTTCATTGAACTAAAATCATCTGTTCAAAAGGACACAACTTAACATCAAAGTATTACCATTTCAAAATGCAATTCACACATTACATCTGAGATGACTGTCTATTCATTTCATTACAATGATCTAACTATCAATTGATACAACTGCTCAAAATGATAAGTAACTGTTGCATTATTCTTAATGCATAGTTTTATGGAATCTGACAAACAATATTCCATGTTTAGATCATGAAAGTTTCAGGATAACGAGATCCATTGACACCAATTACCGTGGAACAAATTGGACTACATTATCTATGGATGTAATATATCATCATCATTCTTTATCAGAAACTGTTTCTATGGTTCCATGTACCACTTTTCCAAACCATGTTTTCAGATTTGACATGACTGTACACTTTATTAGGTACACCTATCTAGTACCGGGTAGGACCCCATTTTGCCTCCACAACAGCCTGAATTATTCACGGTGTTGTACGTTAAGAGATGCGCTTCTGCACAGCACTGTTTTAAGCGGCTGTTATTTGAGTATTTGTGGCCTTTCTGTTAGCTTGACGTTCTCCTCCGACCTCTCTCATTAACAAGGTGTTTTTGTCCACAGAACTGCCGCTCACTGAATGTGTTTTGTTTATCGCACCATTCTCTGTAAACTCTAGAGACTGTAGTGAGGAATAATCTCAGGAGGGCAGCTGTTTCTGAGCTGCTGGAACCACCATGTGTGGCACCAACAATCATACCACGGTCAAAGTTTCTTAGATTACTCATCTTGCCCGTTCTAATGTTTGGTCGAACAACAACTAAAGCTCTCTACTCTATATACTCTATATATTGAGTTGCAGGCAGCCACTTGAACCGCTGTTCGAAGAAGCAGGATATTTGCGTTAACATGCAGGTGTACCTAATAAAGTGGCCGGTGGTGTATGTATGCAGGCCCTTATAATTGCTTTTCCAATACTGCCAACTTGTTATTGATGACTGATATCACATTGTGGTACGAGTATATATTGAAATGAGTGGTATCCACCTACAACAACATAGCGATAACATGGAGCCGGCAGGTGATCCAGGTCACAATAGAGGTCAAGCAGTGGGAGGAGGAAGACGAGGAAGACGTGGTGGTCAAAGGAATGGAAGGGGACAAGCACTCCTTCTGAGAGGTAGTCGTGGGCCTCGTTTGAGAGGTGTGGGGGAACGTGGTAGAGGACAAGGCCACGGACCAAGACAGCGGCAGCACCAGCAAAGAGTGTCCAATGAAATCTGAGCAATAGTTGTACACCATGTCGTAAATCATGGCATGACAATGACTGAGGCAGCTACAATGATTCAACCAAACCTCAGAAGATCAACCGTGGCCTCAATCATCAGAACTTTCCACAATGAGAACCGGTAAGTCTTCAGAATGCACTAAACTTTAGGCTACTCTCAACTGTCAAATGACTGTACACTGCATGCAAATGTGTACCACAGAGTAGGTGATGTGACTAAATGTGTTCTTACTGTAATTTTCCCCGCAGAATTGAGACTTGGCCAAATAGGGGAGGCAGAGGCAAAATTCTGACTGACCAACAAGAGTGGGCTGTGGTCAATTTGGTTCGGGCCCGAAATGATATTCACCTTACAGAAATTTGGCAGCACATCTTGGACAATGACGACATGTTCAACAATGTGGAAGCCATAAGTTTGCTGACTATTGCACGCATGCTGAAAAGGCACCATGTGTCTCTAAAACAGCTATACCGTGTACCTTTTGAAAGAAATGTAGACAGAGTGAAACAACTGAGGACTGAGTATGTTCAGGTATGTTCAGTTTCAAGATGCCTGTTGTGAAAAATTCCCTCAAAGTTCTACATCATTGCAATCAGTCATTTTCTTTCCAAAATGTATTTTTAGAGGGGTTGATGGAGCTGGATGCTGACGAAAACCATCACAAATTCCTCTTTTTGGATGAGGCAGGGTTCAACCTGGCCAAGACAAGGAGGAGAGGTCGGAATTTCATTGGCCAGCGGGCAACCATCCAAGTACCTGGACAACGTGGGGCCAACGTCACCATGTGTGTGGCTATATCAGAAGATGGTGTGGTGGGACGCAGACCTCGTATTGGATCATATAATGCAGCTCTCCTTGTAACCTTTCTTGATGAGCTAAATCAGGTCTGTAGAGCTGATGGCGTGACCTATGTCATTGTGTGGGATAATGTCAGGTTCCACCATGCTCAAATGGTGCAAGCATGGTTTCAGGCCCATCCACAATTTACCACCCTGTACTTACCCCAATATTCTCCTTTCCTTAACCCGATTGAGGATTTTTTCTCTACATGGAGGTGGAAGGTATATGATAGGCACCCTCACGAACAAGCCACCCTTTTCGAGGCTATGGATGACTCATGCAATGACATCACGGCAGACCAGTGTCAGGCCTGGATTCGCCATGTCCGAAGATTCTTCCCAAGATGTTTGGCTAATTAAAACATCAATTGTGATGTGGATGAACCTGTGGCCAAATCCACAAGACAGGGTTGATGGAAATATAGAAGTACAGTAATCAATCCTTTGTTTTGCTTTTTACAGTAAGCCAGGTGAGGAACACTGCAGTTGACCTTTAACTGGTTTTTCTTTTTTTTGTAGCTAATTATTTTTGCTTTGATTCAAAGAAACCTATGTTGTGATTTTATTGTATTTCATCAATACATTTCATATTTTGTTCAATGATTCCACTGTGTCTGTAGTATTCTCTCTACTAGTCCTTTTACAGTGATGTATTTACGTGTAGTAGCATAATGAAACATTTATTTACCACTAGGCAGCGTAGCCGAGTTGTTAGATCGTTGGACTAGTAACCGAAAAGTTGCAAGTTTGAATCCCTGAGCTGACAAGGTACAAATCTGTCGTTCTGCCCCTGAACAAGGCAGTTAACCCACTGTTCCTAGGCCGTCATTGAAAATAAGAATTTGTTCTTAACTCACTTGCCTAGTTAAATGAAGGTAAAATATTTTGTACTACAATATTTAATGATTGTACGAACAACTACACAGTGAAACTATCGGTATCTTGTGTGTGGGTGATCTAAATGAATGTTCCTATGGTATTTCATGATAAATGAGTTATTTGAACCAATGATTCTGCAAGTGCAAGGTTTCTTTAAAGATATGAATGCACAATGCAATGTTTTGAACATTGGACAGCCTGTGTTACAAGTGATGACCGTTTTGAGTTTTCTGTCTAGAGTTTTGAAAAATGACCACAAGGTTCTGAAATTAGTGCCAAAGTGATTGTAAAAAACTGGAAATATCATATGCCGGATCCATGCATATAGTTTCCAGAAAATGAACAGTCCCACATTGAGAGGTGCTGGAACCTGTTCTGGCGTGTATTAAGCCCTGGTATCTATGAACTTGTACCCTATGTAACTTTAAACTGCCAGAGTCTACGTCACGGCGATACTGAGTCTGTTGCTTGGTGCTTACGGTAGCTTTTCATAGGTTTTCTGAGCCAGCAGCGTAGCTACTTACCAGAGCCCTACGCTTGTTTTTTCTTCTACAAAACATATTTTTCTACCACATGCAGGTTTCCTCTTATCATCACAATAGTTGGGGCCTGAAGAGAGAGAAAATGTGTGTGTGTGTGTGTGTGTGTGTGTGTGTGTGTGTGTGTGTGTGTGTGTGTGTGTGTGTGTGTGTGCGTGCGTGCGTGTGTGTGTCTGTGTGTGGAGTGCGAGGGACCCAAAGCTACTGACCTTTCTAAATCCATAGGAGTCCTCCGCAGCTAACACCGCCATACACAGCTGGGCTTAGAGGAGCAACACCCACTCAACCAGAAGAGAAACCATTCTTGAGTGAAATGAACTCTGCAATATGCTGAAGAGGAAGGATTTTAAGATGATTAAGAATGATTATGGCTGGAATAATATTATCTACATTCAGTTCATGCAACAGTATTGTAGAATATGTCAAGGTGTCTAAAGTTATTGTCAGAAACCATTAGCTTTTCCAGCATGAATTCTTTACTAACATTTTTATCAATGTTAAAATGAATATAATGTAATGGCTTGGTGATAAGCTTATAGTCATTCCTAGTCATGCTCGGACATTTACTCCAATTTGCAAATATCCAACCAGCCTTGTGGAAGATGGTCATGTTATTTAGAAGCTGTAACGTGAGGGTCTTACATTCCATTGTGCCCTGTATGATATTTTCTTTACAAGCTATTCCAAGTACTCTGTTAAATTGGGGGAAAAGTGCAGTTGTTGCACAATAAACAGTTTAGTTTATACTTATTTATTGTCAAATCATGATCATCTTTACTTATCCTCGCATGAGGGATCCAATCATGCAGATTGTTCAAAATCAACATTTGAATTCCAGAGTTAATACTGCTATGGACAACACACAAATAAAGAAGTTCACTTAGGAGTTACTGTTACACAACTTGAGCACACTTAACTCACATGATTACGGCATGACATGTCTTATTAGTGGAGGATTTCAAAGCACTGGGAGACCTTAAAAATAAACAAAGAATACAGTATATACCCTTTCCCTTGGAGAAAGATGAAAGGGAATTGGAATGGGGAAGTTCTGGGGAAGAAATTCCCTTGTATGCAGTACCTCACATTTGAAAGGCCATGAAGTAACTGAGTTGATTGCACATATAAAATGCATTTTGTAGTTGCCAGTTGTAGGAGCATCCATTATTGCTCACATTCAGTTTTTGATGAATTGTCTCTAATTTCAAGTCCTCCCAAAATCTCAATCACTATTACTGTATATATTTCCTAAATGTAAACAATAAATTAATATTAATGCATATATAGTCTTAATAAATGCCCCATCAAAGCCTAATATACTGCATGGGATTGGCTCATTGTCCTCTCTCATGCCTGCTAATTCTTACCCCATCTAATAGGTTGTGATCATTGTACCTATCCAATAATATCAACTAACATTACCAGATCACTTGAGCCAATTAGTGTGAAACAATGTTTTCTGACAGGAGACCACAGGTGTTTTTCTTGCCAACGAGGGGTCCTGCAGAGATGGTTAAAGGCTAACATATGAGCAGCACTAAATCACATTAAACAACCTTTCAAACGATTGGCTTAATTAGGTGTGTGCTTTAAGCCCATTCCAATTCCAATGTGGGTCCTTTAGAAAGAGTTAGAGAAAAGTGACTGTTTCTCACTATTTTTAAATGACAACATAAAATACAGAATGTTTGGAGATATGTTTATTATGCTTATGGTGAATTTGAGGACTTGCTAAAATTGATATGTGGAGAATTGGTTGAGTGGGATTGGAAACCTATACACTGTGAATCATTTATCTTGAATAATCTGTTTGTTTAGTTGACCCAAAAGTGTCGCAAGGAATAACATTTTGTGACCGTTGAAGATGCCGAAAAATCCAATATTGCAATTTCCCCGCAGCTTTTTTGGGGCAAAAATGATTGAGATAACCATCACTTCTTGGAGAGCTGTGAACCCCAAACACTCAGTGCAATTAAGCAAGGAACCCCCACCTCTCTCTGTCTCTATCGTTCTCTCTCTCTCTCTCTCTCTCTCTCTCTCTCTCTCTCTCTCTCTCTCTCTCTCTCTCTCTCTCGTGAGACAGAGCGGTACAAAGCCCCAAATTCAGTTGCCAGAAGCTTAGTTCTGTTCCGATAAAGCGCTGCTTTATTGAGGGGCCCAGCATCAACTCTAGACGTAACATAAACTGACAGCTCCTGAGTTCCACCATGAGCTGAATCTGCAAAGTGACACCCAGAAGCTATCTGGCACAGGACCCACAATGGATGAGCTGCATAAACAGTGCAGGCACTTGAGTTTCTTGCCTGGATGGAGTTCTGGAGGGAATATTTGATGTGGAGCTAACCTCATACTGCTTAGCTTTTGCATATTCGCTTGGAGCATCTAAGTAGTTTTGATATGCTCCAAATATAAAGTATTTACACTGAACAAAAATATAAATGCAACATGTAAAGTGTTGGTCCCATGTTTCATAAGCTGAAATAAAAGATCCCAGAAATGTTCATTCCTCTCAAAAAGCTTATTTATTTCAAATTTTGTGCACAAATTTGTTTACATCCCTGTTAGTGAGCATTCCTCCTTTGCCAAGATAATCCATCCACCTGACAGGTGTGGCATATCAAGAAGCTGATTAAACAGCATGCTCATTACACAGGTGCACCTTGTGCTGGGGACAATAAAAGGCTCTAAAATGTGCAGTTTTGTCATGCAACACAATGCCACAGATGTCTCAAGTTTTGAGGGAGTATGCAATTGGCATGCTGACTGCAGGAATGTCCACCAGAGCTGTTACCAGAGAATGTAATGTTCCTAATCTGCCTCCAATTTTGTTTTAGGGAATTTGGCACTACGTCCAACTGGCCTCACAACCGCAGACCATGTGCATGGCATCATGTGGGTGAGCCGTTTGCTGATGTCAACATTGTGAACAGAGTGCCCCATGGTGGCGGTGGGGTTATGCTATGGGCAGGCATAAGCTACTGACAACAAACACAATTGCATTTATCGATGGCTTTTTGAATGCACAGAAATACTGTGATGAGATCCTGAGTCAATTTTTTTAAGGGTATCTGTGACCAACAGATGCATACCTCTATTCTCAGTCATGTGAAATCCATAGATTAGGGCCTAATGCATTTATTTCAATTGACTGTTTTCCTCATATGAACTGTAACTCAGTAAAATCTTTGAAATTGTTGCATGTTACATTTATATTTTTGTCCACTATAGATGCTCCAAACGAATATGCAAAAGCTAAGCAATATGAAGTTAGCTCCACATCAAATATTCCAACCAGAACTCCATCCATTATCTTATTTCATGTATTATGTGTACTGTTCAAATGTATTGAAGTATTTGGATTTCTAAGCAAATATATTCTTCAGCCATCATTGATGAATTACTCACATAATGGTAACATAACTTTTATAATGAGGAACTCCTTAAAACTTTACTCCGTAAACATACAGTAATGAAACACATCAAAAACACGCTTTCTCCGGTGCTGACACCTTAAAGCAGGCAGAGAGAGTATCGCACCAAAATGAGCACTTTAAATGCATGGCTGCCAATCTGTCAAGGTTTGTTTGTTGCCCCTGTCCTTGGTCCTCTGACAGCAGGAACAATGTGCTCCAGCCATCAACTCATCCCTCTCTCAGCCCTCCCTTCCTTCTTTTTACTTCCACAAGTCTAGGACAAGCTAGAGAGAAGCGGTTGGCAGGGTTGTAGCTTTTTGTCAAGAGGAGTGATGTTAAAGACCATGTCTGTGAAGTTGTGCCGATGGCAAGAGGAGACCACAGAATGGAACGTCTTCCTATATTCTCTGCTCTCTGCTCTGTTCTCTGCTGCCAATGACTGGAACGAACTGCAAAAATCACTGAAGCTGGAGACTCATATCTCCCTCACTAGCTTTAAGCACCAGCTGTCAGAGCAGCTCACAGATCACTGCACCTGTACATAGACCATCTGTAAACAGCCCATCCAACTACCTCATCCCCATACTGTATTTATTTATCTTGCTTCTTTGCACCCCAGTATCTCTACTTGCACATTCATCTTCTGCACATCTACCATTCCAGTGTCTAATTGCAATATTGTAATTACTTCGCCACCATGACCTATTTATTGCCTTATCTTACCTCATTTGCACACACTGTATATAGACTTTTTTCTTTTTTTTTCTTTGTTTCTACTGTATTATTGTCTGTATGTTTGTTTATTCCATGCGTAACTCTGTGTTGTTTTATATGTCAATCTGCTGTGCTTTATCTTGACCAGGTTGCAGTTGTAAATGAGAACTTGTTCTCAACTAGCCTACCTGGGTAAATAAAGGTGAAATAAAAATATAAAAATATCTTACTGCCTATTGCTCCCCAATATAACATCTCTGAATGTTTCCAAAGAAAACATTGGAACTAGCTAATGATGTGAACTTGGGCAACATTTTCTACTTCTAATAGCACCCAGACAGTGCCCAAAGTAACCATTACATTTTAAATCAACAGTACATGACATTAATTCCAAAATTAGTTTGCAGTTTGCCATTGCTCTGTGTGCAACACTTTAGGATTGTACCCTCTTGTCACATGTTGTTCTCTAACTTGAATTGTGTACCAATTCCCGGTGTAACACAGCAAGTCTACACCAAGCTCAATCATACAAAAGCCTTAGAAATAGAAAAGTGTTTTGAATGATGCTTGCAACTGCAACCATGGAGAGATATGTTTTGAGATGTAGAGGGTGAAAGGAAGTCGGGCTTGCTGAAAAGGCACTAGAAGGCATAGATTCCAGATTTATTCAGAACTTGCATGAGGCCTACAGTGTTGTTTGTGATAATGCTGATCTGGGCTCGAGTCTCCTAGACATCAGATATGGGCACACATTTTTTTAAAGAGTCTTATCAAGTTTTCTTATGGCAGAAAAAAAAGGTTATCTTCCGAATCACTTATCGGCTCTAGTGAATCTGAATTGATTCATTGTAACTTCGAAGGACATTAAGCATGCAAAAGGTTGCTTTAATCGTAAAAGGTTCCCCTTTTTGCTTCAGACTTGATTCAAACTAACAGAAATACGAGGTTTCTCCTTCTGCAGAACATTCCTAGAAGATTAGCTACTACACATCAACGTGAATGATTGGAATGGATGTCATTTCACACTCAAAACAACACACATACGTTCGGTGACAACTGATAAGGAATAAGCCCAAAACAGACTCACTAATCATGTGTGCAACATTCACTCTGCTTCTAGATACATGCCTGCATAGTTGGGGAAATTCTAATCCATAAAACAGATTTAGTGCATGTCTCCTTGCAGGCAGCTACGTCTGTAGGCATTAGAAGTATTGCATTTACAGTACCACACCAATGCCTGGGCATTCCTCTGTTATATCAGACACAGAAATGTACTGTGCACATGTGATATGCACCAACTGAGATTATAATATATAAACCATTTAACTAAAAACACTGAGTCATTGGCTTTTAGAGCTTATAAAATAAACCACTCAAAGCTTCCACAGGTTTTTGCCAGCATCCTGTCGGAATGAGTGTATTGGAATCCATTGATCCATCGACTAGACTATTGGCAACACAACACTGTATCATCACATTCATGATTTAATTGGATAGTGCACTTGGATAGTGTCCGACTATCAGAGACTGTGAAACAGGGAAATCAACCGTACCAACGGTTAACTGATTGTCCTCACGGGCATCTGACAGATGTTTAGGCTCTATGCCAACAATATCATAATAGTTCTCAGCTGATTATACAGTGTACAAAGCTGTAAGTTGTTACAGGGGCAAAGTAGAGTATAAATGAAATGTGTCGTACTATGAAGGTGTATGCTATTTTATTATTTTATCAGACTGTTAATCAAAACAGCACTCCTCTCTTGCGATGTGGGAACCCTGTCTAATTAAATACAGTATACAGAAATGCTTTTCAATATGCTTCGCTTTCCATGTTGCCCCTTCTGTTACTATGAAATGAATTGCATATTGTATCAGCCTCTCACATTGATTTAAACCTAGTACCGGATCCCGTCTGTAGAGAGAGGGAACCTATGTTAACATTTTCCCTATGGTGTCTCCCTCCTTCAAATGTGTCAAACATTCACATATACTGAACAAAAAATATAAATGCAACATGCAACAATTTCAACGATTTTACTGTTACAGTTTATATAAAGAAATCAGTAAAATTGAAATGAATTCATTTGGCCCTTTTCTATGGATTTCACATGACTGAGAAAACAGATATGCATCTGTTGGTCACAGATACCTTAAAAGAAATGTAGGGGCGTGGATCAGAAAACCAGTCAGTATCTGGTGTGACCACCATTTGCCTCATCCAGTGCGACACATCTCCTTCACATAGAGTTGATCAGGCTGTTTATTGTGGCCTGTGGAATGTTGTCCCACTTTTCTTCAATGGCTGTGTGAAGTTGCTAGATACTGGCAGGAACTGAAACAAGCTATCGTACACATCCATCCAGAGCATCCCAAACGTGATCAATGGGTGACTTGTCCGTTGAGTATGCAGGCCATGGAAGAACTGGGACATTTTCAGCTTCCAGGAATTGTGTACAGATCCTTGCGACATGGGGCCGTGCATTATCATGCTGAAACATGAGGTGATGGCGACAGATGAATGGTGCGACAATGGGCCTCAGGATCTCATCACAGTATCTCTGTGCATTCAAATTGCCATCGATAAAATGCAATTGTGTTTGTTGTCCATATCTTATGCCTGCCTATACCATAACCCCACCGCCACCATGGGGCTCTCGGTTCACGACATTAACGTCAGCAAACCGCTCGCCCACACAATGCCAAACCTGTGGTTTGCCGATGTGAGGCTAGTTGGACATACTGACAAATTCTCTAAAACGACGTTGGAGGCAGCTTATGGTAGAGAAATGAACATTACATTTTCTGGCAACAGGTCTGGTGAACATTCCTGCAGTCAGTATGCCAACTGCATACTCCCTCAAAACATCTGTGGCATTGTGTTGTGTGACAAAACTGCACATTTTAGAATTACCTTTTATTTTCCCCAGCACAAGGTGCACCTGTGTAATGATCATGCTGTTTAATCAGCTTCTTGATATGCCACACCTGTCAGGTGGATGGATTATCTTGCCAAAGGAGAAATGGTCACTAACAGGGATGTAAACACATTTGTGCCCAGCATTTGAGAGAAATAAGCTTTTTGTGCATAAGGAACATTTCTGTGATGCGTAATGACACAGTTTTGGAGGGATCCGTGACAATAGGCTGTCTCATCATTGTCGTCAGCAAACGTAATGGTGTTGGAGTCGTGCTTGGCCACGCAGTCGTGGGTGAACAGGGAGTATAGGACGGGACTAAGCAAACACCGCTGAGGGGCCCCGTGTTGAGGATCAGCGTGGCAGATGGGTTGTTGCCTACCCTTACCGCCTGGGAGGCCCGTCAGGAAGTCCAGGATCCAGTTGAAGAGGGAGGTGTTTAGTCCCAGGGTCCTTAGCTTAGTGATGAGCTTTGTGGGCACTATGGGGTTGAACGCTGAGCTGTAGTCAATGAATAGCATTCTCACATAGGTGTTCCTTCTGTCCAGGTGGGAAAGGGCAGTACGATTGAGATTGCGTCATCTGTGGATCTGTTGGGGTGGTATGCGAATTGGAGTGGGTCTAGGGTTTCCGGGATGATGGTGCTGATGTGAGTCATGACCAGCCTTTCAAAGCACTTCATGGCTCCCGACGTGAGTGCTACGGGGAGGTAGTCATTTAGGAAGGTTACCTTCGCATTCTTGGGTACATGGACTATGCCTGAAAAATGTAGGTATTACAGACTCAGTCAGGGAGAGATTGAAAACGTCAGTCAAGACACTTGCCAGTTGGTCCGCGCATGCTCTGAGGACACGCCCTGGTAATCCGCCTGGCCCTGCGGCCTTGTGAATGTTGACCTATTTAAAGGTCTTGCTCACATTGGCTACGGAAAGCAGGATCACACAGTTGTCAGGAACAGCTGGTGCTCTCATGCAAGCTTCAGTGTTGCTTGCCTCAAAGCGAGCATAAAAGGCATTTAGCTCGTCTTGGTAGGCTCGCGTCACTGGGTAGCTCACGGCTGTGTTTTCCTTTGTAGTCTGTAATAGTTTGCAAGCACTGCCACATCCGACGAGCGTCAGAGCCAGTGTAGTAGGACATCATCTGACCCCTTCCGTATTGACCGAGTCACTGGTACTTCCTGCTTTAGTTTTTGCTTGTAAGCAGGAATCAGGAGGATAGAATTATGGTCAGATTTGCCAAATGGAGAGTGAGGGAGAGCTTTGTATACGTCGCTGTGTGTGGAGTAAAGGTTGTCTAGAGTTTTTTTTCCCTCTGGTTGCACATGTGACATGCTGGTAGAAATTTGGTAAAAATTTCTTAAATCGGATTTAAGTTACGAAGCAGATTGAAATTAAAGTTTGTACAGTACAGTCTGCTAAATGACTAAAAAGTTAATTCATATTTTTGATAAGCAATTCACCTCTAAAATACATTTTATTTTGTTCTTGGAGTGCACACCCATTTCTGTGGTGTCAAGAGGTTAAGAAGCTTGATCAAATGCCTTCTCCTTTTTGAGAGCTTGGGTTTGATTTATAATCAAATTACACTGACCAAAAACATAAATGCAACATATAAAGTGTTGGTTCCATGTTTTATGAACTGAAATAAAATATCCCAGAAATGTTCCACACCTGGTCCCCATTTCCCTGATTGTAATTGCATAATGGGCCCTTTGGTTTCCGTTGGGCTGTCGATTATTGTTACAATGTCCATTGGTCGTGTGAGTACCTGTGCTGTGTCGTTTTGGCTTTCGTGCCACATGTATCGCGCAGATGATTACGGGTCTTGTCACGGGTAGAATCATTGTGTGCGTGTATGTTAGGATCTCGCCCCGGTGTATTTATTCGAGGTACTCCTCGCTCTTTTGTTTGGGTTTCAACCTTGTGTTTTGTATACGTGTTTGTTTGGTCTTCGTCATGGCACATTGTAATTTGGGTAAATAAAACCCCCTATTATGCATTCCTGCGCCTGTCTCCCTATCCCTTTATACCAACGTGACAGAATAATCGACCATTGAGGGAGACAGTAGGAATGGCCTGACGACGCTGCGACTGGTCCGTCCGGCGCTGCCGCAACTTCGGCAGCTGCAACTGGGTCGTCTGACGTTGCCACAACGGGTCCGTCTGATGCCACTGCTACTGGTCCATCCGACGCCGCCGCAACTTCGGCAGCTGCATCGGGTCCTGATCAACCCGCACCGCGTTCCTGTGATCGTCCTCGAGACCGTTGTCATTGTGCTACTAGTGCAGCGTGGGGGATCCCACGTACAGTCACGGATCCCACTGGAACTTTCATTGCGCACACTTGGCCCATATTTCCAATGATTGTAATTGTATATATGTGCGCGTGTGTTATTTATTTGAGGTACTCCTCGCTCTTTTGTATGGGTTTTAACCCTGTGTTTTGTTACGTATTTGTTTGGTCTTAGTCCCCGTGCCTTTACACGGCACGCCGTAATTTGGGCTGAATAAAAAACCCTATTACGCATTCCTGCGCCTGTCTCCCGAATCATATATACCAACGTGACACCTATAGGGAGGAGGTCAGAGACCTGGCAGTGTTGTGTCAGGACAACAACCTCTCCCTCAATGTAAGCAAGACAAAGGAGATGATCGTGGACTACAGAAAAAGGAGGGCCCAACAGGCCCCATTAACATCAACAGGGTTGTAGTAGAGAGGGTCAAGAGTTTCAAGTTCTTTGGTGTCCACATCATCAACAAACTATCATGGTCCAAACACACCAAGACAGTCGTGAAGAGGGCACGACAACACCTTTTCCCCCTCAGGAAACTAAAAAGATTTGGCATGGGTCCTGAGATCCTCAAAAGGTTCTACATCTGCAACATCGAGAGCATCCTGACTGGTTGCATCGCTTCCTGGTACAGCAATTGCTCGGCCTCTGACCGCAAGGCACTACAGAGGGTAGTGCGTACGGCCCAGTACATCACTGGGGCTAAGCTGCCTGCCATCCAGGACCTCTACACAAGGCGATGTCAGAGGAAGGCCCTAAAAATTGCCATAGACCCCAGCCACCCCAGTCATAGACTGTTCTCTCTACTACCGCATGGCAAGCGGTACCGGAGTGCCAAGTATAGGACAAAAAGGCTTCTCAACAGTTTTTACCCCCAAGCCATAAGACTCCTGAACAGGTAATCAAATGGCTACCCGGACTATTTACATTGTGTGCCCCCCCAACCCTCTTTTACGCTGCTGCTACTCTCTGTTTATCATATATGCATAGTCACTTTAAATATACATTCATGTACATACTACTTCAATTGGGCCGACCAACCAGTGCTCCCGCACATTGGCTAACCGGGCTATCCACATTATGTCCCGCCACCCACCACCTGCCAACCCCTCTTTTACGCTACTGCTACTCTCTGTTCATCATATATGCATAGTCACTTTAACCATATCTACATGTACATACTACCTCAATCAGCCTGACTAACCGGTGTCTGTATGTAGCCTCGCTACTTTTAAAGCCTCACTACTGTATATAGCCTGTCTTTTTACTGTTGTTTTATTTCTTTACTTATCTATTGTTCACCTAATACATTTTTTGCACTATTGGTTAGAGCCTGTAAGTAAGCATTTCACTGTAAGGTCTACAACACCTGTTGTATTCAGCGCACGTGACAAATAAACTTTGATTTGATTCGCTAGGCTAACATTGATCCTAGTGTCTTTGAAAAGTGCAACAGATTCCCTATGAGCAACAAAATAGAACTTGAGGGTGTACTCAGTGAACCATGTAGAATTTTACAACTTATCAATCAACCATATTGTCTAGCATGTTAATATTTACACTCGACTTCAAAATAACAGCTGCCTCTGCATGGTTTATGAATTATGTACGTACGCATGCATGTACAGTGTGTGTAGTAAAATACATTGCTTTTACAATTCGTATCAAGATTTGGCTCCTGAATGCATCCAAAGTAAACTATGTGGACACTTCCCCTATCTTTGTGAATGGTAGCATGCAGAGTTGCACACATATATTTGTCATTACAGCATCTCAGTGCCAACAACTGCATCTTCTTTTTCGGTGAAAAATACTTCTAAAGAATCATGTTACCGGTCCATAATGCACAGTTCCTCAGTGAACACTTTATGTTTTTGTTTGCTTGTTTTCCCCTTCATAAATGTCCTTCCTCAGGCTGGGTGTCTGATTCCCTACCCTCTCCTGACATGCTGACGCAAGTCCATATCCCCCAGGGAAGCCAACATATGTGCATCTGCCTGACTGAAACACCCATTACGGACATGCTCTGGAAATCTGTGAATGCGTTACTGTGACATTTTTTCAGGAACAAATTGTTCTATTGCAAGAAACTAATGGGGATGCTGCAAAATCCTAAGCGATAAGAAACAGACGTTCTCTCCTGACATGCACAGAACCACTCCTTTTAATTCAAAGAGAAAAGTTGACAGGAAGTTGGTTGAGGTTTAACAAGCCACCAAACTTACAACAGGCTTTCGTGTCCCATTCATCAACTCAACCTCATTTGCTTGTCGACTACTAATGATCCTTTCGTGTCATACCTCATTCTTGCCCTCTTTCTTTGGTCATGAGCGAGTGGGTTATATATTACACGTCGGCTTTAAAAGATGGCGTCTATGCAACGCTATTCAAAACCCATTTTCCTTTGTCACAGGACTCACAGCAGACTGGGCTTCTGCGGTGTTATGATTAGATTTCCACCCATGCTTGGGCTGCTCTGCACTGTCTACTCAGCGTGTGTGTGTGCGTGAGTGTGTGTGTGTGTGTTTTTCTTTTTATTTAACCTTTATTTAACTAGGCAAGTCAGTTAAGAACAAATTCTTATTTACAATGACGGCCTACCCGTGTGTGTGTGTGTAGTCATATCAATGCTCATGGAGACAGAGGTCCAATCCCCTGGTGCTAAAGACTGATGTTGACTGGCTGATTTGCCTTGCATGCTGAGTGAGTGTCTTGCGGCGCTAATCCGTGCGCTGCAGTCCCAGCTGAACAGGCAGATATTGACCAGAGACCATCTCTGTGAAAACTCGGCCATGCCACATTCTCTCTCTCTCTCAGTCCAACCTTGCTTTAATTTATTGTTAAGGACAAAATAATACCACATTGTTGTCCTTATGCATGGTAAACACAAGGTAGTTAACTGGGTGTTAATTTAATGTCATTGGGAGTTAATCATGCATTGTTTCTTGGAGCTGAGAACTTTCCCCCTAAAACAGTAGGATGTTTTTGTAGCATGGAAACTGTTTACAGATGCAACTGTCTTTAAAAACATATATATATATATATATTTGACACCCCTTTTCTCCCCAATCTTGTTTCATTGCTGCAACTGCCCAACGGGCTCGGAAGAGGCTAAGGTCAAGTCATGCGTCCTCCAAAACATGACCCACCAAACTGCACTTCTTAACACCCGCCCGCTTAACCCGGAAGCCAGCTGCAACAATGTGTCGGAGGAAACACCTTTCAACTGACAACCGAAGTCAGCCTGCAGGCGCCTGGCCCGCCACAAGGACTCGCTAGAGGGCGTGGCGAGCCAAGTAAAATCTCCCCGGCAAAACCCTCCCCTAACCCAGACGACACTGGGACAATTGTGCGCCACCCTATGGGACTCCCAGTCACGGCCACTTGTGACACAGCCTGGGATCAAACCCAGGTCTGTAGTGACGCCTCAAGCACTGTAGTGCAGTGCCTTCGACCGCTGCGCCACTCAGGAGGCCCCAACAGATGCATCTTTCAAGGAATTACAAGATGTTTTAGGCCTACATAGGAGGTTCATATTAATGGATGACTAGTCACACCAGTTCCGGTAACGTTAATTAAATAACTAGCAAAGACTTACCCCCTACAAAATCCTAAATACTAGTTGGGAATAATTCATTAAGCTGAGCCATTGTGTTGGCTACAAAGCCATTTACACTTTGTCTCAACTACATGGTGGCATAAAAGAGGGAAGCTGAATGGAAAATGTATCTCTCAAAAGCAAAGGATTCCAGTAAATGAAAACTGAGCAATTATGGAAATATTATTCTAAAGATGTATACTGTAGGTTTGAAACTGTGGCACTCGGTACTGAACCAAACTCGGTCAGCGACAGGACAAAAGGTTATACTAATTAGCTTCAAATTCATTGATTTGAACAGTGTAATATTGAATATGATGTGGAAACACTACGCAATGTTTACATCAACTGGTGTGTGACACAACGTCATCCGACATTAGCTCCAACCTTTTGAGGAACGGATGCACGGGTGGTCAATACATACCCATCCAGACGGTTGATTGCATCTTTCATAGTAGCCTAATTAAACTTGAATGCCATGACAGTCTAATGAGATACGTTTTGACAGTAACTAATAAAGAAAAAACCCTAACCAAAAAGCTATAAAATTATGAGAAAGTGAAAATACAAAAAGGTGAAAATATAAGGTCCTCTATGAAGACCAAGGTGAAATATAACACCTGGCAAGGTATTACGTTTATACTGTATAAAGACAGCAGTAAATTATTCAAGCCCTTACTTCAGTGTTGACATTTGCGCTAATGGCAGCCGAGACTGATCTGACCTAGTTAAAGTACTCATGGCAGCTGGCAGGCTTCAGGACTGACGGTCATTACCCCCAGTAGCAGTCTGATGACTGGGACCAAATGGAATCCCCCACTATAGCCTCAATACATCAAATGGCTCTATCAGAGGCCCTGATCTAAGGGCCCAAGAGCGCCAATCGAGGAGAAATGATGGGCCTCTGTGTGTCATCGCAAGAATGGGCTTTTAAGGACACACACTCCATTTGCTCATTGTTAGATCACCTCTTTATTTACATAAGAAATTTTGAAATGTTTTTAAAAGCAAGGTGTTCTCCCTGACTTCATTTACACAGTGTGTAGTAAAGCAATGTGTTCTCCCTGACTTCATTTACACGGTGTGTAGTAAAGCAAGGTGTTCTCCCTGACTTCATTTACACGGTGTGTAGTAAAGCAATGTGTTCTCCCTGACTTCATTTACACGGTGTGTAGTAAAGCAAGGTGTTCTCCCTGACTTCATTTACACGGTGTGTAGTAAAGCAAATTGGACTATGATCATCGAAGGGAAGTTGGAGAAATCTTTTCGAACACAGGTGTACATGGAATCTAAACAATATGCTCTTCAGATAGAGAGACGTGTTATTTAACTGTTCTGGAGGAGTTATTCTGGATGAGTATCTCATATGCATTACAATAGTTTGACATTTGTGACACTTGTACCCTCATGACAGTTGATATCGGCTACAATACCACTCATGCCTCTTACAATGTGGTGAAAGTGTGAGTATACTAGAACTTGACCTGAGACATACTGAAAGCTTACACTAGCATTGGTGTCATTGTTCTCAGAGCCGTCAAAATTGCGACTGTATGAAAGCTGACAACTTGATGAATGCTGTTCAACAAAGACTACACAAACCTATAATTACTGGGTCTCCCAATATATATAAAAAATGAAAACAGACTTGCAGATTTGAGTAGAAAACAAAGATGGAGAAGTCAGGATCCCGGCAAGGACACTTCAATGACAGACATGGTGTAGTAGTCCGTCTCGCTGCTTTGAGGATGCCAGGTCGCTGTCTGGTCCAGTAGGTGCGTGGAGCCGTTTGACATTGAGGAATGCGGATGGGATGGGAACCTGGGCCATCGGTTCTGTGTGGTTTAGGACTGGCAGGAGGGTCCAGATATACTCCCAGTCCCAGCAACAAGAGCCACAGTGACAGTCTGACGACATGGCTACAGAGACACTGCATCGTCTGATCTGACTCTGCCCAGGCAGTAGAAGAAATGGTGGCGAACTACACTATATATACAAAATATGTTGATTTGGCTATTTCATCCACACCCGTTACTGACAGGTGTATAAAATCAAGCACACAGCCATGCAATCTCCATAGACAAATGTTGGCAGTAGAATTGCCTTACTGAAGAGCTCAGTGACTTTCAACGTAGTACCGTCATAGGATGCCACCTTTTCAACAAGTCAGTTTGTCAAATGTATGCCATGCTAGAGCTGCCCCGATCAACTGTAAGTGCTGTTATTGTGAAGTGGAAATGTCTAGGAGCAACAACAGCTCAGCCACGAAGTGATATGCCACAAAACAATGAGACCGCCGAGGGCTGAAGCACATAGCACGTAAAAATTGTCTGTCCTCGGTTGCAACACTCACTACCAACTTCCATATTGCCTCTGGAAGCAACGTCAGCACAAGAACTGTTCGTCGGAAGCGTCATGAAATGGGTTTCCATGGCCGAGCTGCCACACACAAGCCTAAGATCACCATGCACAATGCCAAGCGTCGGCTGGAGTGGAGTAAAGCTCCCTGCCATTGGACTCTGGAGCAGTGGAAACGTGTTCTCTGGCATGATGAATCACGTTTCACCATCTGGCCGTCTGACGGACAAATCTGGGTTTGGCGGATGCCAGGAGAACGCTACCTGACCCAATGCATAACACCAACTGTAAAGTTTGGTGGGGGAGGAATAATAGTCTGGGGCTGTTTTTCATGGTTCGGGCTAGGCCCCTTAGTTCCACTGAAAGAAAATCTTAATGCTACAGCATACAATGACATTGTAGACGATTCTGTGCTTCCAACTCTGTGGCAACAGTTTGGGGAAGGCCCTTTCCTGTTTCAGCATGACAATGCCCCCGTGCACAAAGCGAGGTCCATGCAGAAATGGTTTGTCGAGATCGGTGTGGAAGAACTTGACTGGCCTGCACAGAGCCCTGACCTCAACCCCATCGAATACCTTTGGGTTGAATTGGAACGCTGGCTGCGAACCAGGCCTAATCACCCAACATCAGTGCCCAACATCACTAACGCTCTTGTGGCTGAATGGAAGCAAGTCCCCGCAGCAATGTTCCAACATCTAGTGGAAAGCCTTCTCAGAAGAGTGGAGGCTGTTATAGCAGCAAAGGGGGACCATACTTTATCTCAATGATCTAAGATATATAATATACAGCTTCCCAATAATAGCATAACAGCAATGACTACAATACTGGAAATCTGACCATATCTAATTCATTTGGATACACTTTGAAATGCTCCCTCGTTCTATAAGCTTGTAACTTAATATGTGACTGATAATAAATGAATCTATATTCAATGGCATGCTCAACTAAGGAGATCTATGAAGTGCCCTGGAAGCACAGAGGCCCCCAGTACAGAATCTAGATGTTATTTCAGCAGAGCTTGACAGTAGCTTAGTAGGGACACAAACCTTCCCACACCTCTCTGGCAGTGCAGACACAGTACATGTTATTAGTTAGTCTCTCTAGAGTCTAGAGTCTAGACAGACGGGTCGCCTCCCACAATGTATTAACATTCGGCTTACAAGTCTCTATGGATACAACGTCAGTTTGGCATAGAGGAAAGGGCGGAGTTGGGACATCCAGCTTCAAGTCACTGCCTTATCTAGTTGTTGCCCTAGTGTAAACATCCCCTAGACACAAAATAGTAGCTAGCAAGATGGAGCAACTTCCATCCAAAGCAGTTACAGTGACATTTAGATTTCAATTGATGTAGTTCTATTTTTGAAAGTGGAAACCGGGAAAGTCAAATATACTAAGTACTTGACTATAGTTGTATTAGGGAATAATTCCAGCACACAATGAAATCGTGTTCTTTAATGACTGGTATTTAACATAAGGCTAATAACATAATATTTAAAGAAAATATGTATTTTATTAAAATGAAATAACAAATATTGGAATGACTTGGATAACAGTGTGAATTTAGTTTCTAAAAAGCCTTCAGAACGGAGTATTGAAAAGACATGTTTTAACAGAGTTCCACATCCATAACCTTGTTAATATAAATGCCTTTAATGATGCCGGTCACATCTTCAGCTACACAACTTGGCAGCCATGAACTAGTGGCACCTGTTTTATCAAATCAAAACAAATGTTATTGGTCACATACACATGGTTAGCAGATGTTAATGCGAGTGTAGCGAAATGCTTCTGTTTCTAGTTTCGACAGCGCAGTAATATCTAACAAGTAATCTCACAAATTCACAACGACTACCTCATACACACAAATGTAAAAGGGATGAATAAGAATATGTAATTAAAAATATATGGATGAGCGATGGCCATGCGGCATAGGCAAGATGCAGTAGATGGTATAGAATGCAGTATATACATATGAGATGAGTAATGTAGGATATGTAGAACATTTTTTAAGGTCCCGTTATTTAAAGTGACTAGTGATACCTTTATCAGATCCATTTATTAAATGTATTAAAGTGGCAAGAGATTTGAGTTTGTGTCACAAGTATCTTCGTCTTCTGACGATAATGCGAAATCGTCATCGGAAAAGGTAGACCAATACGCAGCAGGTGTGCAGTTGTTCATTTTGAACATTTAATGAAATCAACACGAATACAAAAACAACAAACAAGAAAACGAACGATAAACTGACAGTCTGCAAAGCATAGGCTCAACACAGAACAATCACCCACAAATCACACACACAAACACACCCTAATATATGGGACTCTCAATCAAAGGCAGATAGACAACACCTGCCTTCAACTGAGAGTCCCAACCCCAATTAACCAAACATAGAAACACACACACCAGACTAACCATAGAATACAAACACATAGACCATCAACCAAAAACCCGGAAATACTAAATCAAACACCCTTTACACAAACACACCACCCCGAACCACATAAAACAAATTCTCTCTGCCACGTCCTGACCAAACTACAAAAACAATTAACCTTATACTGGCCAGGACGTGACAGTACCCCCCCCTTAAAGGTGCTACCCCAGAAGCACCTTAACAAAAAATAACCCCAAGCAACACCAAAAAAAATTCCCCTTTTCTAAAGGGAGGGAAGGGAGGGTGGCTGCCGTCAACGACGGCACTGTGCTACACCCCCCCTCCCC
Organism: Salmo salar; assembly: GCF_965601325.2. NCBI lineage: Eukaryota > Metazoa > Chordata > Actinopteri > Salmoniformes > Salmonidae > Salmo > Salmo salar. The sequence continues at coordinate 32,046,133 of NC_138295.1, forward strand.
AACCCACCTATTTCTGGAGGTGGCTCCGGCTCAGGCCGTTCCAGGCTGTCGGGGCAGTCTGGCAGCTCGGGACAGTCTGTGCAGTCTGGCAGCTCGGGACAGTCTGGCAACTCGGGGCAGTCTGGCAACTCGGGGCAGTCTGGGCAGTCTGGCAACTCGGGACAGTCTGGGCAGTCTGGCAACTCGGGACAGTCTGGGCAGTCTGGCAACTCGGGACATTCTGGCAACTCGGGACAGTCTGGGCAGTCTGGCAACTCGGGACAGTCTGGGCAGTCTGGCCACTCCGGCAGTTCAGGGCAGTCTGGCCACTCCGGCAGTTCAGGGCAGTCTGGCCACTCCGGCAGTTCAGGGCAGTCTGGCCACTCCGGCAGTTCAGGGCAGTCTGGCCACTCCGGCAGTTCAGGGCAGTCTGGCCACTCCGGCAGTTCAGGGCAGTCTGGCCACTCCGGCAGTTCAGTGCAGTCTGGCCACTCCGGCAGTTCAGCGCAGTCTGGCCACTCCGGCAGTTCAGCGCAGTCTGGCCACTCCGGCAGTTCAGCGCAGTCTGACCTCTCTGGCGACTGTTGACTGGCGGGCAGCTCTGACGACTGTTGACTGGCGGGCAGCTCTGACGACTGTTGACTGGCGGGCAGCTCTGACGACTGTTGACTGGCGGGCAGCTCTGACGACTGTTGACTGGCGGGCAGCTCTGGTGACGACTGTTGACTGGCGGGCAGCTCTGGTGACGACTGTTGACTGGCGGGCAGCTCTGGTGACGACTGTTGACTGGCGGGCAGCTCTGGTGACGACTGTTGACTGGCGGGCAGCTCTGGTGACGACTGTTGACTGGCGGGCAGCTCTGGTGACGACTGTTGACTGGCGGGCAGCTCTGGTGACTGTTGACTGGCGTGGCTGGGTTGACGCACTTGTAGCCTGGTGCGTGATGCTGGTACTGGGCTTACCAGATTATGTACACGCACCTCCAGGCTAGTGCGGGGAGCGGGAACAGGACGAGTCGGACTGGGTTGATGCACTTCCGGGTCCGCACGAGAGACAGGAGCTGGAAACCCAGGGCTATGGAGGCGCACAGTCGGTCTCGATCTTACCTCCTGCGCAACCCATCTTGGCTGGATGGAACTAGTAGCCCTGTACGAGCGGGGTGCTCGTACAGGGCAGACTGGGCTGTGCAGGGGCCTGATGGTAGCCGTGCGTAGAGCGGGAGTTGGGTAGCCTGGTCCTCGGAGGCGTACCGGCGACCAGATGCGCTGCACAGGCATCCTCCTACCAGGCTGGATGCCCGCTCTAGCACGGCACCTGCGAGGGGCTGGAATAACGCGCACCGGACTGTGCGTGCGTATGGGTGAAATAGTGCGCTCCTCAGCGAAACATAGCGCTCTCCACCCCATACGCTCCTCCATATAACCACGAGTAGCTGGCTTCCGGCTCTTCTTACGCCTAGCCAAACTACCCGTGTGCCCCCCCAAAATTTTTTATTGGGGGTGCCTCTCGTGCTTCTCCCTCAGCGCGTACTTGGCCTCGTACCTCCGCCTCTCTGCCTTGGCTGCCTCAATTTCCCACTGCGGGCGGCGATAATCCTCAGCCTGGTGCCAAGGTCCGGCCCCGTCCAGAACTTCCTCCCAGGTCCACTTCTCCCGCCAGTCCAACTCGAATTCCCTCTGCTCCTTCTTCTGCTGCTTGGTCCTTGAGTGGTGGGTGATTCTGTCACAAGTATCTTCGTCTTCTGACGATAATGCGAAATCGTCATCGGAAAAGGTAGACCAATACGCAGCAGGTGTGCAGTTGTTCATTTTGAACATTTAATGAAATCAACACGAATACAAAAACAACAAACAAGAAAACGAACAATAAACTGACAGTCTGCAAAGCATAGGCTCAACACAGAACAATCACCCACAAATCACACACACAAACACACCCTAATATATGGGACTCTCAATCAAAGGCAGATAGACAACACCTGCCTTCAACTGAGAGTCCCAACACCAATTAACCAAACATAGAAACACACACACCAGACTAACCATAGAATGCAAACACATAGACCATCAACCAAAAACCCGGAAATACTAAATCAAACACCCTTTACACAAACACACCACCCCGAACCACATAAAACAAATACCCTCTGCCACGTCCTGACCAAACTACAAAAACAATTAACCTTATACTGGCCAGGACGTGACAGTTTGTATGTTGGCAGCAGCCACTCTATCTATGTTAGTGATGGCTGTTTATTAACATCTGATGGCCTTGAGATAGAAGCTGTTTTTCAGTCTCTCGGTCCCAGCTTTGATGCACCTGTACTGACCTCGCCTTCTGGATGATAGTGGGGTGAACAGGCAGTGGCTCAGGTGGTTGTTGTCCTTGATGATCTTTTTGGCCTTCCTGTGACATCGGGTGCTGTAGGTGTCCTGGAGGGCAGGTAGTTTGCTGCCAGTGATGCTTTGTGCAGACCGCACTACCCTCTGGAGAGCCTTACGGTTGTGGGCGGAGCAGTTGCCGTACCAGGCGGTGATACAGCCCGACAGGATGCTCTCGATTTTGCATCTGTAAAAGTTTGTGAGTGTTTTAGGTGACAGGCCAAATTGCTTCAGCCTCCTGAGGTTGAAGAGGCGCTGTTGCGCCTTCTCCACCACACTGTCTGTGTGCGTGGACCATTTCAGTTTGTCCGTGATGTGTACGCCGAGGAACTTAAAACTTTCCACCTTCTCCACTACTGTCCCGGCGATGTGGATGGGGGGATGCTCCCTCTGCTGTTTCCTGAAGTCCACGATCATCTCCTTTGTTTTGCTGATGTTGAGTGAGAGGTTATTTTCCGGACACCACACTCCAAGGGCCCTCACCTCCTCTCTGTAGGCCATGTCGTCATTGTTGGTAATCAAGCCTACCACTGTAGTGTCATCTACAAACATGATGATTGAGTTGGAGGCATGGCCATGCAGTCAGGAGAGGGCTGAGAATGCACCCTTGTGGGGCCCCTGTGTTGAGGATCAGCGGGGTGGAGATGTTGTTTCCTACCCTCACCCCTGGGGGCGGCCCGTCAGGAAGTCCAGGACCCAGTTGCACAGGGTCTCCAGCTTAATGACGAGTTTGGAGGGGACTATGGTGTTAAATGCTGAGCTGTAGTCAATGAACAGCCTTCTTACATAGGTATTCCTCTTGTCCAGATGGGATAGGGCAGTGTGCAGTGTGATGGCGATAGCGTCGTCTGTGGACCTATTGGGGAGGTAAGCAAATTGGAGGGGTCAAGGGTATCAGATAGGGTGGAGGTGATATGATCCTTGACTAGTCTTTCAAAGCACTTCACAATGACAGAAGTGAGGGCTATGGGGCAGTAGTAATTTAGTTCAGTTACCCTACCTTTCTTGGGAACAGGAACAATGGTGGCCATCTTGAAGCATGTGGACACAGCAGACTGGGATAGGAATTGATTGAATATGTCCGTAAACACATCAGCCAGCTGTTCTGCGCATGCTCTGAGGACGCGGCTAGGGATGCCGTCTGGGCCGGCAGCCTTGTGAGGGTTAACACGTTTAAATGTTTTACTCACGTTGGCCACTGTGAAGGAGGGCCCACAGGCTTTGGTAGCGGGCCGTGTCAGTGGCACTGTATTGTCCTCAAAGCGAACAAAGAAGTTGTTTAATCTGTCTGGGAGCAAGACGTCGATGTCCGCGATGGGGCGCTGGTTTTCTTCTTATAATCCGTGATTGACTGAAGACCCTGCCACATACGTCTCATGTTTGAGCCGTTGAATTGCGACTACTTTGTCTCTATACTGACGCTTTGCTTGTTTGATTGCCTTGCGGAGGAAAAAGCTACACTCTTTGCATTCGGTCATGTAGATGCCTTTAATGATGCCGGTCACATCTTCAGCTACACAACTTGGCAGCCATGAACTAGTGCTACCTGTTTTACGAAGGTATTCAAAAGATTCTACCTGGTAAAAAAGTACACTGCTCAAATAAATAAAGGGAACACTTAAACAACACAATGTAACTCCAAGTCAATCACACTTCTGTGAAATCAAACTGTCCACTTAGGAAGCAACACTGATTGACAATACATTTCACATGATGTTGTGCAAATGGAATAGACAACAGGTGGAAATGATAGGCAATTAGCAAGACACCCCCAATAAAGGAGTGGTTCTGCAAGTGGGGACCACAGACAACTTCTCAGTTCCTATGCTTCCTGGCTGATGTTTTGGTCACTTTTGAATGCTGGCGGTGCTTTCACTCTAGTGGTAGCATGAGACGCAGTCTACAACCCACACAAGTGGCTCAGGTAGTGCAGCTCATCCAGGATGGCACATCAATGCGAGCTATGGCAAGAAGGTTTGCTGTGTCTGTCAGCGTAGTGTCCAGAGCATGGAGGTGCTACCAGGAGACAGGCCAGTACATCAGGAGACGTGGAGGAGGCCGTAGGAGGGAAACAACCCAGCAGCAGGACCACTACCTCCGCCTTTGTGCGAAGGAGGAGCAGGAGGACCACTGCCAGAGCCCTGCAAAATGACCTCCAGCAGGCCACAAATGTGCATGTGTCTGCTCAAACGGTCAGAAACAGACTCCATGAGGGTGGTATGAGGGCCCGACGTCCACAGGTGGGGGTTGTGCTTACAGCCCAACACCGTGCAGGACGTTTGGCATTTGCCAGAGAACACCAAGATTGGCAAATTCGCCACTGGCGCCCTGTGCTCTTCACAGATGAAAGCAGGTTCACACTGAGCACGTGACAGACATGACAGAGTCTGGAGACGCCATGGAGAACGTTCTGCTGCCTGCAACATCCTCCAGCATGACCGGTTTGGCGGTGGGTCAGTCATGGTGTGGGGTGGAATTTCTTTGGGGGGCCGCACAGCCCTCCATGTGCTCGCCAGAGGTAGCCTGACTGCCATTAGGTACCGAGATGAGATCCTCAGACCCCTTGTGAGACCATATGCTGGTGCGGTTGGCCCTGGGTTCCTCCTAATGCAAGACAATGCTAGACCTCATGTGGCTGGAGTGTGTCAGCAGTTCCTGCAAGAGGAAGGCATTGATGCTATGGACTGGCCCGCCTGTTCCCCAGACCTGAATCCAATTGAGCACATCTGGGACATCATGTCTCGCTCCATCCACCAACGCCACGTTGCACCACAGACTGTCCAGGAGTTGGCGGATGCTTTAGTCCAGGTCTGGGAGGAGATCCCTCAGGAGACCATCCGCCACCTCATCAGGAGCATGCCCAGGCGTTGTAGGGAGGTCATACAGGCACGTGGAGGCCACACACACTACTGACCTCATTTTGACTTGTTTTAAGGACATTCCATCAAAGTTGGATCAGCCTGTAGTGTGGTTTTCCACTTTAATTTCAGTGTGACTCCAAATCCAGACCTCCATGGGTTGATAAATTGGATTTCCATTGATTATTTTTGTGTGATTTTGTTGTCAGCACATTCAACTATGTAAAGAAAAAAGTATTTAATAAGATTATTTATTTCATTCAGATCTAGGATGTGTTGTTTAAGTGTTCCCTTTATTTTTTTGAGCAGTATATTTCTCTCATAAGAAACCACACGACCACAATCCAAAATTACTTGCTTAAATCGCAAGCAAAATGGGTTGATCAAACGTGAATAAAAGATGACTCAATTGCAAGGTGGCCTTACCTTTTACAATTTTGAAATAAGATGCCAATTTACCAGCAAGCGAGATCTGCATTACCTTCTGAGAGGAACATTTTTTTTTTTTTTATGAACCAGCAGAGAGCAGTCATCTGTGGAGATTCCTGCGGCAACTTGTGATTACGATGTCAACATATATAGTCAACAGCCATTATTTTATTGTTATACGGTACGGATTTACAAAGAAAAAGAAACTAGAAGATGCTCGTGACTTGTTTTCCTCTGGGATGACTTCACTTTGGGGAGATCAGATGCTTGAAAATACATCAAACTACTTTTGACACTAACAATGCAGACTTGTTTACCTTCTATGTTCCTGAGCCAGCGAAAAGGAGATGGGTCTTTTTATGCTCAGTCACACAAAGTAGCTAAGAGCCCTTTTATGTCAGGGTATCGGTAATGATACTGAATGAATCTGCTGTTGCCATCAAGAGGATCTGTGGGGTATACAGTGCCTTCAGAAAGTATTCATACTCCTTAACTTATTCCACATTTGTCGTGTTACAGACTGAATTCAAAATGGATTAAATAAAAAAAAATAACCACCTATCTACACAAACTACCCCATAATGACAAAGTGAAAACATGTTTATAGAAATGTTTGCAGATGTATTGAAAATAAAATAAATAAATATCTCATTTACATTAGTATTCACACCCCTGAGTCAATACATTAGAATCACCTTTGGCAGTGATTACAGCTGTGAGTCTTTCTGGGTAAATCTCTAAGAATTTTGCACACCTGGATTGTACAATATTTGCACATTATTATTTTTACAATTCTTCAAGCTCTGTCAAGTTGGTTGTTGATCATTGCTAGACAGCCATTTCCAAGTCTTGCCATAGTCTTGCCATAGATTTTCAAGTAACTAGCCACTCAGGAAAATTCAATGTCATCTTGGTAAGCAACTCCAGTGTATATATATATGGCCTTATGTTTAAGGTTATTGTCCTGCTGAAAGGTGAATTTGTCTCCCAGTGTCTGTTGGATAGCAGACTGAAACAGGTTTTCCTCTAGGATTTTGCCTGCGCTTAGCTCTATTCCATTTATTTTTATCCTAAAATTGCCAATGTCAAGCATACCCATAACATGGTTGAAAACATGGTTGAAAATATGAAGAGTGGTACTCAGTGATGTGTTGTGTTGGATTTTCCCCAAATATAATGCTTTGTATTCAGGACATAAAATTAATTTCTTTGCCACATTTTTTGCAGTTTTACTTTAGTTTATTGTTGCAAACAGGATCCATGTTTTGGAATATTTTTTATTTTGTAGAGGTTGACTTCTTTTCACTCTGTAATTTAGGTTAGTATTGTGGAATAACTACAATGTTGTTGATCCATCCTCAATTTTCTCCTATCACAGCCATTAAACTCTGTAACTGTTAAATGTCACGATTGGCATCGTGGTGAAATCCCTGAGCGGATTCCTTCCTCCCCGGCCTTGGGTTAGGAAGGACAACTGTATCTTTGTAGTGATTGGGTGTATTGATATACCATCCAAAGTGTAATTAATAACTTCCCCATACTCAAAGGGATATTCAATGTCTGCTTTTTTATTTTTACCCATCTACCAATAGGTGCCCTTCTCTGTAAGGCATTGGAAAATCTCCCTGGTCTGTGGTTGAATCTGTGTTTGAAATTCACTGCTCGACTGAGGGACCTTACAGATAATTGTATGTGTTGGGTACAGAGATGAAGTAGTCATTCATCTTAAACACTATTATTGCACACAGAGTTAGCCCATGAAACTTATTGTGAGACTTGTTAAGCAAATTTTTACTTCGGAATTTATTTAGGCTTGCCGTAACAAAGGGGTTGAATACTGACTCAAAACATTTCAGCTATTCCTTTTTAATTAATTTGTACAAATTCCTAAAAACATACTTCCACTTTGACATTATATAGGCCAGTGACACAAAATGTTAATTTAATCCATTTTAAATTCAGGCTGTAACACAACAAAATGTGGAAAAAGTCAAGGGGTGTGAATACTTTCTGAAGGCACTGTATGACTGGTTCCTCCAGGGGCGGACTAACCATCTGGGATGGTCCATTTTCAGCCCAGTGGGCCGGTCTAACTAGTTTTTTTTGCACAAAATAATAATTATCTGGCTAATAATGTGGCCTCAAGGGAAGAAATGAGCTGTTGTGTTAGAAATGCCACGGCCAATTTCTTGTCCCTGTCCGTTTTCCACCACAGAACAGGTATAGACTGCAGTGTTGTGCTGCTCGTCATTAACTTTTATTTAACTATAATATGAAAGGCAATTCCTATACCACTGAAAATCTGTATATTTTCTGATGTTTTGGATTGACAAACTGTTGATTTATTTATTTTGGGATCCCACTGCAGTGCAGAACAAACCCTAACAGTTTAAGCGTCAGATAATTCTGTCTCCCATTGAGGGGATTGAGTGGGATTCTATGCTAACACTGATTGCAATCATTAATCTGGGAATCCCCTCACAGCACTCTCAGGGATGAAGCACCGAATTAAACCCATCAAAACACCATATTCATGAGGGTGGCTATTGATTAAAACGTTATGTGTTGCTCTCTCATAACCTGCCGTCTCATAGGAGACAACTCCCAGTTCAGTAAGGCTCTCTTCATTGCTTCGAGACTGAAAGAAAGACAAGAGGGGAGAGGGAATCGGTGCAAGATTAGATGGCCTTTAATATCCTAGGAACATGTCCTGAAATTCCCCTTGTGTCACTTTAATTCTGTTTGTCATCTTCCTTCAGCCCTGTGGGACCCAGGTAGACTCCTTGAGACAGAGTAGAGAGTTTGATAGTCGATAAAAGAAGTGATTGGATAGTATCTCACCTGATGAAAACTAGAATGGGTCAGAATGTGCCATTATGGCTTTTTTATTTGTTTTTGGTGAAAATATAAAAGGTGCAGTCTATATCACAAATCAGTTGTCTACACTTCGAGACTACAGCACAGGGCTGTTTCTAGGCATAAGCAATTTAAGCGGCTGCTTAGAAAGTCAGACAGGCTTTTTTTCAGGAAGTCAGTCGTGGTCTCAACTCACTGCTAGCTAGGATAGTAGAATACACAACAGCAATTTCGAAATTTGGTAGTGCATCACTAGTTTTCCTCTTGTTATGTCAGTCACTGACAGTCACTCAATTAGCCATGTCAGTTAACATTTTATAGATAGCTGGCTAGAATCACTTACAATACCCATCAATCTAAACCTTGTAGTAATCATGGGCGAATTACTGACCGGTCACACAAGACACGTGCCCAGGGGCTCTGACCTGCAGGAAATTTGCCGCCCCCCCTCCACCGCCAAGAGGGGGGCCACTAAAATGTTTTGCACGTGAGATGGGGGAGGAGGAGCAAAATTTTGCTTAGGGCCCACAAACTGCTAGAAACTGCCCTGCTACAGTAGCTGGATTATCCACATTACAAAAAGGATCCATACGCTTCCTTGGCTAGAAATTCCCCATGTCATATAAATCCCTGGAAATACAACCTTAAAACACAGTGCCGGGCTCTATGTGACATTAGCTTTTCAGCGTAAATGGCTAAACCACTGTGGGAAAACACATGACATTGCTAAGGCAGCCTGTTAGCATTGCAACCACACTGTAAAGGAGCTTCGGCCAGATGTATGATCCAGACTGGCTCCCAGAAAGTGATTATATCTTTATCTATTTCCTGTGTGATATAGTAAGGTCAGACAGGTGTGGGCCCTAAGACCTGTAGCTCATTGCCTCCATCCTCATCTGGCGCGAAAGCGCCAAATCTCATTTTAGCCAATTAATTATTGATAGTGCTTCATCCCTCAAACGCTAAAGAGCAACTGACCTGTAAGAGTCAAATGGGAAATTCCACCCCAGCATGACTCAAAAATATTTTGGGTATCTCAGATTGTTCTGGCAATTCTCACATACAAACTTAATTGGGAGGAATGAATTTTGATATGCTTTATACATTTGTATCACAAACCATTTGAGAAAATCATGATGAAAGTGACCATTTTAGGCCCCTTCTTCAACCCACAGATGTAACATCCTAATTTGATCACTTTTGTTGCTGAGAATTTTCCTGCACCGCAGGAAATGCTGATGAGCTTCGAAATTTACATATATTCACTGAAAACCCACGCTAACACACAGTTATAAAACACTATTGCACTTTTCATGTAGACTACTTTTTAACAGCTAATAGCCTAACTACCGTTCAAGCTACACTATGTACTAAACATTCAAATCCTGTTGTTGTAGTATTATTTTACTGTCACAATATAAGTCAAATTAAGATCCAATATCTGTATACTTGACTCCTGTCATGGGGCGGCAGGTAGCCAGGCGGGGAGGAGCATTGGGCCAGTAACCGAAAGGTTGCTGGATCGAATCCTAGAGCTGAGAAGGTAAAAATCTGTCATTCTGCCCCTGAGCAAGGCAGTTAACCCACACATTTCAGTTGAATGCATTCAGTTGTACAACTGACTAGGTATCCCCCCTTTCCCTGTAAGACCCTATGATCTGTGAACCATACATGGTAGAGACAACATCTTGGTGTGATTTTACTGCTAATGGTGTGCTCTAAAATATGAAGTATGTCAAGATTCTGAAATACTATTTTTCATATACATTTATTCAACAGAAAACATTATTATTTGGATAAAATTACCCTTTTTGATTTTGCTTATTAGACATTGCTTGGAACAATATACTACACTCTTCAAACACATACCATTTCCAGAGTGGACTCTCTGCTACTTTTGAAGAAATTATCAATTTTATACATATAAATTGTCATTATAGGTTACTAACCAATCATAGCCCTCCTGTATGATGGCACATTCAGCAAATCACCAGCAGAGGGAATTCCCTTTGAATCCATTTTCCCATTCACTGTGTTGGTGAATGGGAAAACACATATGGAACACATATGGAATTATGTAGTAACCAAAAAAGTGTTAAACAAATCAAAATATATTTTATATTCGAGATTCTTCAAACTACCCACCTTTTGCCTTCATGACAGCTTTACACACTCTTGGCATTCTCTCAACCAGCTTCATGAGGTAATCACCTGGAATGCATTTCAATTAACAGGTGTGCCTTCTTAAAAGTTCATTGTGGTATTTCTTTCCTTCTTAATGCGTTTGAGCCAATCTGTTGTGTTGTGACAAGGTAGGGATGGTATACAGAAGATAGCCCTATTTGGGTAAAAGACCAAGTCCATATTATGGCAAGAAAAGCTCAAATAAGCAAAGAGAAACAACAGTCCATCATTACTTTAAGACATGAAGGTGTGTCAATCCGGAATTTTCTTAAAGTGCAGTCACAAAAACCATCAAGAGCTATAGTGAAACTGGCCCTCATGAGGACCACCACAGGAAAGGAAGACCCAGAGTTAACTCTGCTGCAGAGGATAAGTTCATTAGAGTTACCAGCCTCAGAAATTGCAGCCCAAATAAATGCTTCACAGAGTTCAAGTAACAGACACATCTCAACATCAACATCAACTGTTCAGAGGAGACTGCGTGAATCAGGCCTTCATGCTGAGAAGAAGAGACTTGCTTGGGCCAAGAAACACGAGCAATGGACATTAGACTGGTAGAAATCGGTCCTTTGGTCTGATGAGTCCAAATTTGAGATTTTGGTTCCAACCGTCTTGTCTTTGTGAGACACAGAGTAGGTGAACGGATGATCTCTGCATGTGCAGTTCCCACCGTGAAGCATGGAGGAGCAGGTGTGATGGTGTGGGGGTGCTTTGTTGGTGAGACTGTCTGTGATTTATTTAGAGTTCAAGGCACACTTAACCAGCATGGCTGCAGCGAAATGCCATTCAATTTGTTTTGCATTTAAAGGGACTATCATTTGTTATTCAACAGGACAATGACCCAACACACCTCCAGGCTCAAGGGCTATTTGACCAAAAAGGAGAGTGATGGAGTGCTGCATCAGATGACCTGGCCTCTACAATCACCCGACCTCAACCAATTGAGATGGTTTGGGATGAGTTGGACCGCAGAGTGAAGGAAAAGCAGCCAACAATTACTCAGCATATGTGGGAACTCCTTTAAGACTGTTGGAAGAGCATTCCAGGTGAAGCTGGTTGAGAGAATGCCAAAAGTGTGCAAAGCTGTTATCAAGGCAAAGGGTGGCTACTTTGAAGAATCTCAAATATAAAATATATTTTGATTTGTTTAACACTTTTTTGGTTACTACATAATTCCATGTGTGTTATTTCATAGTTTAGATGTCTTCACTATTGTTCTACAATGTAGAAATAGTAAAAATAAAGAAAACCCCTTGAATGAGTAGGTGTGTCCAAACATTTGACTGGTACTGTTAATATAATTAATATTTCAGAGCACAATATTAGGAAGCATGTATAGGTCTAAAATGGCCACTTTCATCATGATTTTCAAAAAAATGGTGTGTGTTAAAGCACAAGTGTAAAAAGCATATCAAACATTATTCCTCACAATTAAGTTTCTATGTGAGAATTGCCAGAACAATCTGAGATACCAAAGATATTTTCGGCCATACTGGCATGAATGTCTTCCTAGCAAATGGGAAACGTTCCTCCATGTGCAATGTTGGAAGAATGCAGTGAAGCGATGATATTATTATATCAGTGTAAACAGAACATTTACCGGTATGTCATGTTGTACTTTGATAATTAAAAAAAAGTTTGAAGACATTGTTTGTGTTCCACACACACACCACACTGTTTATCCTTGAGCAGCACGGCCTATGCTATTTTCCATGTCAGGTGAAATCCGTTCTGAGGAATGGAGATAAATGTTTTTGGCGGTGTCAGGAAGAACACATGTTGCTGCCTTCCCAGGTCTACGACAGCATTTTTATAAGCGCAGCAACCTAATTATCAACACTGTGATTTTCTGAACATACCAATTACAGTATCTCATGGTTTAGCTCAGTCAGTGTTTACCACAGCATGACCAAACTTGTGAAGTATAAACCACACATTGGCCTACTGTGGCTATAATGCACTTGGAAGACTAGCATACGTCAGAGGGAAACAACAACAGCTACATAAACATATCTGTATTCAGAAAAACATTTCCGTAAATGTATGTAATAAGGGTTTCAGAAGATTTCCATGACACAACCTCAAGGTATGGTGTTATAATGGTAGTATTTTACATAATATCCAGAGCCATTTTCCCCTGAAAAAGTGTGTGAATAGACACATTAGCAGAGTGAACTGTGGAGCTCCATGCTTGTGGAAGTCGATGGCCACGGCTAAACGATGTGTCCCATTGATTAATGTCAGGTTCCCGCAGGGGGAAGGAAATCACTGTGGCACGCTGGTAGAGTTGTAACAGTGCTGAGCTAGGACCAAGTTACCCTTTCTTTCTGTCTCTCCCTCTCCGTCTCCTGCTACACACACACTTGCTCCCAGTGGTGTAAAGCACTTAAGTAAAAATACTTTAAAGTACTACTTAATTCGTTTTTTAGGGTATCTGTACTTTACAATTAATATTTTTGACAACTTTTACTTCACTACATTCCTAAATAAAATAATGTACTTTTTACTCCATACATTTTCCCAGACACCCAAAAGTACTCGTTACATTTTGAGTGCTTAGCAGGACAGGAAAATGGTCCAATTTATGCACTTATCAAGAGAACATGCCTGGTCATCCCTACTGCCTCTGATCTGGTGGACTCACTAAACACATGCATCGTTTGTAAATGATGTCTGTGTGTTGAATCATGCCCCTGGCTATCTGTAAATTAAAAAATAAAATGATGCATCTGGTTTGCTTAATATAAGACATTTTAAATGATTTATACTTTTACTTTTGATACTTAAGTATATTTAAAACCAAATACTTTTAGACTTTTACTCAAGTAGTATTTTACTGGGTGACTTTCACTTTTACTTGAGTTATTTTCTATGAAGGTGTCACGACTTCCACCGAAGGTGGCTCCTCTCCCTGTTCGGGCGGCGCTCGGCGGTCTACTAGCTGCCACCAATCCCTTTTCCTTTTCGTTTGGTTTTGTCTGTCTTGTGTTTCACCGGTGTCTAGTTTAGGTTAATTAGTGGGGTATTTAATCTCGCCCTACCAGTTTGGTTTTGTGCAGGATTGTTTGTGTACATGTTGTACACAACATGTACTCTGCTCTGTTCTGTTCGACAGGTGTATTTTCTGGACTGTGTTCTGGATTATTTTAGTGGGCTGCTGTTGTGGTCCTGTGCCTGTTCTATGGATGGACTCTTTAATAAATGCCTTCTCTATATTATTACTCTCCTGCGCCTGACTTCACACCCACCTCTCCTAGGGAGCTGTTGACATAAGGTGTCTTTACTTTTACTCAAGTATGACAATTGGGTACTTTTTCCACCACTGCTTACTCTCTCTCTTCCTAATCAATCCATATTACTTAGAATTATTTCTACCGCTTGTCTATCCTACCTCTTCTGTCATCTTGCTCTGTAATGCTTGTCACTGCATGGCCAAGTGGCAGCTTAGTTCTGTACTGAGGACTTTGTACTGATGAGAAGTCAAGAAATCCCAGGTGATCGTATTGAACACGTGTTGTGCCCTGGGGGATGATCTCTTAAATTGAGACTACATGCAATGTTCAAAGAATGTTTTGAGAGCAACCAAGCTGATTGCAGGTCAGTTGTACGTGTCATGATGAATGATTATAGTCATTATACACTGACATACTCCTCCTGGATCATAGCTTAAGACTGGGGTGGCACCAGAAACATTGGAGGGTGATATGAGATTACAGATTAATTTCAACCTTATTTGAGGAGAGGCTGGAGAGAATTCTAAGACTGTGTTGTCTACAGTGCAGCCACTTGTATTTTCCCTTTTCCCCTCACGTTGTGCTGATCAAGCAAGCACCAGACAGATGGACACACATCTTCCTCTTCACACCCCAGTCAACACGAGTGCGTGAGAGCAAAACGAGCATTCAGTCACTGATAGGGTGGAAAGTTCATTCATCTTTTGAGGGTTGCTTTCTTCCTGCAAATGAAGACATAGTGAATACGCTGTGTATACCAAACACGAGGAACACCTTCCTAATATTGAGTTGCTGCACCACCCTCCACCCCATTTTGCCTTCAGAACAGCCTCAATTCGTCAGAGCATGGACTCAACAAGTTGATTAAAGCATTCCACAGGGATGCTGGCCCACAGTTGTGCCAAGTTGGCTGGATGTCCTTTGGGTGATGGACCCATTCTTGATACACACGGGAAACTGTTGTGTGAAAAACGTTGCAGTTATTAAAAGCGTTGCAGTTATTGACACAAACCGGTGCACCTGGCACCTCCTACAATACCCCATTCAAAGGCACTTACATTTTTGTCGTGCCCATTCACCCTCTGCACGGCACACATACACGATCCAGATCTCAATTGTCTCAAGGTTAAAAAATCATTTTTTAACCTGCCTCCTCCACTTCATCTACACGGATTGAAGTGGATTTAACAATTGATTTCAATAAAGGATCATAACTTTCACCTGGTCAGTCAATGTCATGGAAAGAGCAGGTGTTCATAATGTTTTGTACACTCGGTGTAGAAATACTGTAGCACAACATATGGCTGATTCAGACGGGAAAGGTGGCCTTCCTTGTAGCTGGAAGATGTGCAAACGTAGCTTTTCAACAGCTGCCTGGTAGGAAGTGAGAACTGTAGGTGGCATCTTTAAAGTATATATGACTGATAGGCTAATTGTTACTGTCAGCCATTGGAACAGTCACACTTGCTTCTTTTGCAAGCCAGAGGGAGAATGACTTCTTCCTACATTTTAATATTTAATAATAACTAATTCTATATGCTAATTATAAATACTTCAAGGAAGTTGTGGCCATAATTAATGTGGAATCTTGAAATGGAACTTCGATATCCTGAGAAAAAAATTGCATTTAATTCTCATTATAGGGGTTTGACCTTTTCAAACTGGGTTTTGCTGTACTTTCAGTAATTTCCGACAGCCAGGCCTATTCCCATGGCGACAAACGCCACTCTCATTTCAAAAAGTATTATTATACAGAGGAGCACAATGGGTAGGTACAAGGCAGTGACATTTCAGTTTGTTTCCCTCTCAGCAGTCGCCCGAGAGAACCCACGAGCACTGTTGGGCCTGTTCTAATATTTGAAAATGACCCACACCAGTCCTACCTCTCTAGAACCGACTGCAAGGGGAAAGAGTGTTTCTTTTTTATGTTTACATGACAATGACAGCTCTGTTTCACTTGAATGGAACATATTCATTAAAGCACAGATGAATTTGTCCTGTTACAATATTATCTCAGAATGCAAGTATCCCAAATGAGGTCAAGGCAGTGCATAATTATTTCCCAGCTGTTCACTTTAGCATGTTTTGAATTTGAAATAGCTAAATGGTGCTCATGGTAAGAGAATACATTCTCCATGATGTAACCCTTTTAAAATGTCTGAAAAATGGGTTCGCCTAAGGAGTAAATATCATTTACAGCAGTTCAAACAGAAGACGGGTTTAGTTATTATCTTGACTCTGCACTGCAATAAGTAGATGCAGAGAACCAATAACTCATGAAGTGTATGTGTATTGTCGAAGCCAGAAACAAAAGGAAGAAAGGCAGTAGAGAGAGACATTCTACTTCCATCACTCTATCCTATCATTAAACAATTGCCTGGTAATTACAGCATTAATTGGGCTACCACAAATTATCTTTATTTTTCTTTTGTTTTATGCCTAATACCCTCACTCAAACTTGTTAAGCCTATCTGTTGTTTCAGTACGAACCAAGTCTGCATGTGTGTATGTAAATACCTTAAGCACAGCAATTACTGAATGCGCAGTATGTTCTGAGCCGTACTGTATGGAGTGTCACTGATGAAAATAAGCAAGGGTGGTTTAACAATTACAAAACACTTCAACCACAGCCTCATCACTTCTTTGTGTTTCCAACGACAGATGGCGAGCACCCTGTCAGCAAGTCGACTGTAGTGTAGCGTAGACTGAATCTTTGTCCATTGTCCATTACATGATCTTATCAATTCATATGACTTAGTTTACTGTTACTTTTGTTATGACAAGGAGTATGCAGCATTTCTGGTCGCTTATTAAGTTCATTCAAATAAGCCTCGTGGTAAACTGTGATTCATTCCGTCATTCCCTTTTTCCAATAACAGAACTCTGTTAGAAATTTCAAATCACAGCCAATGCATCCTACCCCACAAAAGCATCCCTTTGATCAGCAATTGAACTGACAAGATACTGTCACATCCTGTAAAGCTTATACAGACCTCTTGTGCATTCTCAACAACAAAGGCCCCCCAATAGCGGGACTTCTTCTTCTTCTTCTTAAAAAAAAACCTTGTACATGTCACACATTTACTTAAATCCGGGCAGCGGCCTTAGCCAAGTAGACAGCCCAGCATCTGAAAAGACAGCGCTAACACCATTCAAAACATCTGCTTGTGTCAGCACTTTGCTAGGTTTTTCATGTTAATACAATGTGATACAGCCCAGGAGCTTTTCTACTGAAGAGCGGTTTCTCTGTGGTGAGCTTTATGATACTCCATTTATTGTGTTCCAGGAAGAAGGATACCCCACTGCTGTGCATCTCTCCAAGCCAGGCTGTTCAGGGAGCTCCATGCATCTGTGCCTGTGTGTGCAGACACATTGCCTCGCAGGAACAATCACATTTTTACTGTAGCTTTTTCATCACCTTGATGTGCCATCATTAATTGTATTCTGATGCCAGCTGGTTTTGATATAAAAAGCCCAATTGTGTTTTGTTTGCACTGTAGACTATGTGAATGTTACAGCCTTTTGAATAGGCTACAACTGTCTGGTTCACTATTCTCACTTATTTTCCTTTTCTCCTTCCTCAGCCTGGGAGACTCCAGGATCAATAACGACTTATCAATGGAGAACTAGGACCCCAGGGAGAAGCTGCCTAGAAGGAAAATCGATCTAGCCAATTCCCACCCACCCCTGCTTCACACTCAAGAGCCGACTAATGCGCACACCATTAGTGCACAGAGGTGAATAGCTTCTTGGGACAAATTAATCAGACCCCTATCAACAAGATAAAACAGGTGGTATTTTGTTTGTCTTACAAGGTCATGTATTTGATGTTATTAGGAGAAAGGCTCATCGTGTGTGGGGTCAAACAGCTCAGTGTTCCAACTGTATCATACACAGTGATTTATTTGCTGAACAATCATCCCAAATACTAACATTTAAGACCAAGTCTAATTAAAAATCAGGGAGGAAGCAATTACTTCAGCTTTTACCAGAATATGTTCACGTGTGCAATGCAATACTGTTGCAAACATATAGCTTTTTTTCTCTGCCAAAAGTGATTTAATACCAAGCCTGAGCAGCGTTGAGCCAATGTCCCCACAAACATACATGAAATGAACGACAAGCTGGACTGGTGCAGCACAGCACTGAACATCATAACCTTGAAAGACCTTCACTGGCAGAGAGGACTGATAAGACTATCCTCTCTATAAACGTGGAGCTCCCCCTGTTGAACAAATTTGGGAAAAGCAGAAAATGGCGTGAAAGTGCCATTGGCCATTCAAGGGATGTTGCCAGGGTGGTGTAGAGGGAGGTCTATTGGGAAGTTTAGAACAAGGTTATTTATTCATTCAATGTTTACTTTACCAGGGAATTTGAAGTTAAGGAAATATGATAACACTCTTTGGATAGGTGTCAAACTCATTCCAAGGAGGGCAGAGTGTCTGCAGGTCTTCGCTCCTCCCTTGTACTTGATTGATGAATTAAGGTCACTGATGAGGAAGTGAGGAACTCTTCACCTGGTTGTCTAGGTCTTAATTGAAAGGAAAAAACAAAAACCAGCAGACACTAGACTATCTACTAACCCTAACCATAACCCCTAATTTAACCCTAACCTTAGCAAGCAGTTGCTTATGAACAGATGGTCATACTATCAACAAACTATCTGTAGAGCACCTACAGATGGACTATCTGAACAATCCAAATAAAGTGTGACCGAAAGTATTTTATATACGAAACCTCGCAAGACATCAGCAACAACAACAACAACAAAAAATCCTGATTGACAGGGACACAAGTAGGCCTATGGTGAGCTTTGACATTGTATGAAGAAGTATTCAGAGACAAGACTGCAGAATAGGCCTACAGTCTATGGTGGTTTGATTTGAAGAGGAAGTGGGCTATGTTGATATGACTGCTAGCCTACTCAAATGAAACAGGTCTTCTCAAATGAAACAGGTCTTCTCAAGTGAAACAGGTCTTCTCAAGTGAAACAGGTCTTCTCAAATGAAACATGAATACCAATGATGACGGGCCCTGGAGGAGTGGTGCCAGGAAAACAAAATGAAGGAGCTGATCGTGAACTTCAGGAGACAACAGAGAGAGCACGTCCCCATCAACGGGCCGCAGTGGAGAAGGTGAAAAGCTTAAAGTTCGTCTGCACCACTGACAATCTGAAATAGTCCACCCACACAGACAGTGCGGTGAAGTAGGTGCAACAGCACCTCTTCAACATCAGGAGGCTGAAGTAATTTGTCTTGGCCCCTAAGACCCTCACAAACTTTTACAGACGTACTATTGAAAGCATCCTGTCTGGCTGTATGACCGCCTGGTACGGAAACTGCACCGTCTGCAACCGTGGACACACCGCCTGCCCTCCAGAAGGTGAGGTCAGTACAGGTGCATCAAAGTTGGGACCGAGAGAATTTAAAACAGCTTTTATCTCCAGGCCATCAGACTGTTAAATAGTCACCACTAGCCAGCCTCTGCCCAGTACCCTGCCCTGAACTTTAGTCACTGTCACTAGCCTGGCTACCACCCAGTTACTCTACCATGCACCTCAGAGGCTGCTGCCCTATGTGCATCATCAAGGATAACTGGTCACTTTAATAATGTTTACATACCGTTTACCCAGGTATATACTGTATTCTAGTCAAGGCCTATCCTATTTAACTATTGCTGTACATATACTATTCTTCAGATAAATTACATATTCTATACATATACTGTCCGTATTGTCTATACATCCCATATCCACTACATTTATACACACAAAAGTATGTGGACACCCCTTCAAATTAGTGGATTTGGCTATTTCAGCCACACCCGTTACTGACAGGTGTACAAAATCAAGCACACAGCCATGCATACTCCATAGACAAACATTGGCAGTAGAATGGTCTTATTTAAGAGCTCAGTGTCTTTCAATGTGGCAACGTCACAGGATGCCACCTTTCCAACAAGTCAGTTTGTCAACTTTCTGCCCTGCTAGAGCTGCCCAAGTCAACAGTAAGTGCTGTTATTGTGAAGTGGAAACATCTAGGAGCAAGAACGGCTCAGCCACGAAGTGGTAGGCCATACGGGACCGCCGAGTGCTGGTAGAAACCTCAGAGATCAATTGGTAAACTCTGATTGACCACCCCAAGATATGCACAACGTCTATTTGCGCCCCTACTGGATGGAAACTACAAATGTAATGGCTGTGCTCAATGCAATGGCACTTATAAATGTAGATCCTTCAAACACCCCCAAACAGGGAAACAGATCCCAATCAAAGGTGTTATCATGTTCTCCACTAAGGCAGTTATTTATCTTATAACTTGTCCTTGTGGTTAAAATGATGTGTGCAAAACAAATCGCAAATTAAAAGTATGTATCTCGGAGCATCATAGCACCATTAGGTGCAAAACCTCAACTTACCCAGTTGCGGCCCACTTTTTGGAAGAAAACCACTCGATTTCGTCTCTACGTTATATTGGCATCAAACATGTCACCCTCCCTAGGAGAGGGGATGACCCCGACAATTTATTGTTAAAACGAGAGGCTGCCTGGATGTTTAATTTAAAGACCCTTGCTCCCTTCAGTCTCAACGTAGACTTTGATCTGAAGCCATTATTGTGATGATTGTGATTTTGCTATTGTAAATGTTTGTAGGCTTATGTAGCCAAATTGTATCTATGATCGTACGCTATCCATTTATGTTTTCTGTATGCTATTTTAATATATGAGAATTAACAAATGATATCAGGCCACACCTGGCCATGATTACAGACACCTGTGTGTCTTTTGACACAATATAAATGAGTCATCCCGCAGTGTTTGTCATTATACCCTGAAGACAGCTTGTCTGTCAAAATGTTGGACATAAATATTTTTGCATCTGAGCTCATAGAGTGTGCGGCTTTCCTTTATTTTTTTAAGTGTTCCACTCCCCTAGCCAGCACCTCGCCTAAATATGTGTGTTTCTTTCGCCTCTAGAGCTGCCCAAGTCAACAGTAAGTGCTGTTATTGTGAAGTGGAAACATCTAGGAACAACAACGGCTCAGCCACGAAGTGGTAGACATACAAGAACAGGACCGCCCTGCGCTGAAGCGTGTAAAAATGTTTTTTATAATAAATAAATAAAAACATTTTAAAAATATATATATAATAAAAATCACCTGGCCTCGGTTGCAACACTCACTACCGAGTTCCAAACTGCCTCTGGAAGCAACATCAGCACAAGCAGTGTTTGTTGGGAGCTTCATGAAATGTAAAAAAAAGAAAAGAAAAAAAAGAAAAGAAAAAATATATTTATGAAATATATGCATTCACTACTGTAAGTCGCTCTGGATAAGAGCGTCTGCTAAAATGACTAAAATGTAAATGTAAATGGGTTTCCATGGCAGAGCAGCCGCACACAAGCCTAAGATCAGCATGTGCAATGCCAAGCATCATCTGGAGTGGTGTAAAGCTCAATGCCATTGGATTCTGGAGCAGTGGAAACACGTTCTCTGGTGTGATGAATCACGTTTCAGCATCTGGCCGTCTGACGGACGAATCTGGGTTTGGCGGATGCCAGGAGAACGCCATCTGACCCAATGCATAGTGCCAACTGTAAAGTTTGGTGGGGGAGGAATAATGGTCTGGGGCTGTTTTTCATGGTTCGGGCTAGGCCCCTTAGTTCCAGTAAAGGGAAATCTTAACGCTACAGCATACAATGACATTCTAGATGATTCTGTGCTTCCAACTTTGTGGCAACAGTTTGGAGAAGGCCCTTTCCTGTTTCAGCATGACAATTCCCCCATGCACAAAGCGAAGTCCATACAGAAATGGTTTGCTGAGATCGGTGTGGAAGAACTTGACTGGCCTGCACAGAGCCCTTACCTCAACCCCATCGAACACCTTTGGGATGAATTGGAACGCCGATTGCGAGCCAGGCCTAATCACCCAACATCAGTGCCCGACCTCACTAATGCTCGTGGCTGAATGGAAGCAAGTCCCAGCAGCTACTTTCCAACATCTAGTGGAAAGCCTTCCCAGAAGAGTGTTATTGCAGCAAAGGTGGGACCAACTCCATATTAATGCCAATGATTTTGGAATGAGATATCCGACGAGCAGGTGTCCACATACTTTGTATTTCTCTCTATATTTCTACCCGACTGAGTATTGTTATGCCCAGGAGGCTGTCCATGTTACGAAGAAAATGCAAGCACTGCTTCTTCTTCTTCTTTTTTGAGATTTGGTTGGTGGATCGCATCCAATTTAAGGTGCATACACTGCCACCTACTGTACTGGAGTGTGAGGCCATTCACAGTCTACCTACATTAAATTCTTTGTGATATGATACTATAAAATGGGGGGAAAGGAAAACAAAAAAAAGTTACCCTACCATCTATTAGCCCTCTCAACAACAAAACATATATATTTTTTGTAAATACACCACCCCATTACACTATTTACCCTATCTAATTCTATTCCAGACAAACGGTCTGGGAGGACAGAACACTACCTCTCAACAGCTCCTGCAACTGTTCTGCAGTAAAACCTCACACTCCCAAGTATTTCTCTGCCGTTGCCACCACAACCTCTATTTTCTGTGACTTTTGATCCATTTCTGCAGTACAAATGACAACCATAGCTATGAATGGCAAGAAACCTACCTTTCTAAAGCATATATTCTTTCCATCTCTCTCTATAGCATTGGACCAGTAACCGAAAGGTTGCTGGGTCAAATACCCGAGGTGACAAGGTAAAAATCTGTCGTTCTGCCCCTGAACAACTGTTCACTGTTCCCCGGTAGGCCGTCATTGTAAATAAGACTTTGTTCTTAACTGACTTGCCTAGTTAAATAAAGGTTAAATGAGTCTGTCTACTCAGAAGAATCCTCTCAGGATCCCTCCCCCTGTACCCATCTTCCTCTACCACACTCTTCACTGCTTCAGCGTAAGACACTTTCTGTACTACTCTGACCCTAGCAACCTCAACCTGCCTTTCTCTCACCGGACACCTCCGATCTCCAGCTAACAACTAACAAACAACTTTCTCCAGCGAAACTACACATTCCTCATCTCATGCCCTCCTGCAAACTTCTCACATGTAGGACTCTCCCTCCTACAATACTGCTGCAACATACCCATAAACCTGACACCTAAAACACAGAAGTATTTTAGGAACAAACAGGATAACTTACACTTCCTAGCTTAACCTTATCTGGCAAGACAACATCTTCGGTCTCCCCACGCTCCCACCGGATCTGCATCGCGCCAAATGACGAGCGTCACAGACACTGGGAATCTTCAATTTCAATTGATCTTCATCAACATTTAATGCCACCCACGTAATAACCCCTTTCAACGGTGCCCTGCTCCGGAGAGCAAAGCAAGTCACATTTCTTGTCCCTAATCGCGTGATCCGTAGCGCCAACTCCCTCTGGGCTGCAGAAACACAATAAATCATCACTCCTAGTTACTTTCACCAATTCAACAGTCACCAACCTCTTCTCCACCCAACCTACCACCACATATGGATCAGCCAAAATGCAAGGATCGATTATCTCCACAAATCTTACTCCCACTGGGCCAGAATCATCCTTTACATCCTCAGACCGAGACCTGAACTCAGCGGTCCTCACTGCAGGAACTTCATCCACACTCTAGTCAGGTTCCATCTCTGAGTTACTGGAACACGTATCCATCTTTTTGCACCTGACGCAAACTTTCCTCACCACAACGCTTCCCTTTACACTCAACTTCTTCCCTTTACACTCAACTTTTTCTCAACAGTCATCACTGCATCTGCCAGCACATCGAATTCATCCTCAATCTCGTCGCTCTCAATTCCCTCAAGATATTCCAAAGGTTCTGGGAAATCTCTCATTCCATATTCCCTCTTAAACATTAACTGTCCATTTTTTCTTGTCCATCACCTTCTCCTTTGCCAAATCTTTCAGAAGGCCTGTGTGCTCCACTTTTTTTCCTTTTCCGCCATATTTTTCAATTACTCCTGCTCTCCAAACATTTATCCCTGTGCAACCTCTGCAATCACTGCTAACCCATGCACCGGTTAATGAACAAGGGAACAAAACTAACGCACCACAGCACACAACATCATCAATTAGCCAATCAGTGGGCGCCCAAAACAAGCACAAATAACCTGACTGACCAGAGTGAGTTAATTTACCAAAGAAGACACTTCAGTCGAGCCAACTCTCAAATAAATTCATAATACCGTAGTAAGCCCTAACTATTCAGTCATCATTTAACTGTCTACATCCAAACTCCAAAAAAAAGGAATTGGTTTTGACCATGGCCAGTGCAGGTAAACCAGCTGTGTTTACACAGGCAGCCCACTCCTGATATTTTTTTCACTAATTGGTCTTTTAACCAATAAGATCAGTTCTGAAAAAGATCTGATGTGAAAAGAGTTGATGTGATTGGTCAAAAGACCAATTCATGGAAAAAAATATTAGAATTGGGCTGCCTGTGTAGATGCAGTAGCCAACCTGGGGTGCGTCCAATTTGATTGAACGTTTGCTATGTTGCATAATGGTTTGTACTGAACGACATGTTTCCTCAAAGCATTCTTCAATGTTCTTGAACAGACTTTGAGGTGCATTTGACCCGTTTGGTGGGTGTGGCGGGGTGATCTCTGACGTCACCTACTAAGGAAATGACCTCTATAACAGGATTTTTGGCAGTTAAATGCAACCACAAAACACTATTTACAAAAAGTAATATATTCATGTTTTTTTTGTTTACAGGCATGATAGCCATACTTTTAGTTCATGGTTGACGCAGCTTGTTGGCCATTAGCCAATCGGCGTTTCTCAACGAGTTCAAAGCACTTCAATGCATCCAACTGGTATTTACGACTTCACAACTGGTAATTACCACCTTCCCACTTGTGTATGAATGCAGCATGCATTTTGAACCCACAACCCAAGCCCCCCTCCCCCATTTAATTGAAAGTTCCACTACGTTTTTTTCGTACTGAACACAGCCCTGAATGAACCGCCATAAGGGCCCTCCCTGGGCCTACATACAGGTCATGTTCCCCTGCTCAGATGTTGTGTCAACCAATGGTTGAGTTCCCCTGCTCAGACGTTGCTTGCATGAACCAATTGTTGCGTGCAATGTTATTGACTGTGTCAACGACTGACAGGTTGTTATAACATATGATGTGGTTAGCATTGTAAAATGTAGCAGGCGTCATCAACGTTAGGCTAACCACATCAATCTGTCACTTGTGCATTCCTCTGCCCAGGCGTTGCCGCCGCCCTCCAGATCTTACAACACCTGGATAGGGATTTTACGTATCAGCTAACCACGTATGATATAGCAATCTGTCAGTCGATTGACGATGGCGTCACACACAAGCATTGGTTGATGCATGCAGTCGACTTTAGACGGTATATACGTTAATCTACTTTTATTTTGAAAATATATTTGTAGTCTACTGCTGCTGGAAACTCCGCCCACTTCAACGACTGTTCGTTCCTTGTTTGCGTTTGCGCTGACTTCTCTACTCACAACGATCTACTTTTTGGTGATTTAGAAATGTCTTTGGAGGTGGAATCAGCAGAGTAAGTATTAAAGCTATTCACATTTGCACAACTGTAAATTGCTGAATGTTTTGTTTATGTATTATGGTTCACGTGGCAGCTCTAAACTCAGTTGAGGCCTACCTCAACCTGCAAGCAGCTTGTATCCAGTAAACGTTAGCTACCTAAGCTAACATAACTTGCCTGCTAGCTAGCTATGTTTCATTGTTTTTGTACCCACCAGTGATCTTTTTAATGTAGCTATATAGTCTTAGCTAACTAATACTAACGTTAGCCTGTCAGAACGCCTTAATTAGCTAACGTTAGCTAGCTAACTGGCTTGCAAGCGAAAACGATTAGATAGAACTTGTCTTTCGTCAAAATATGACATGCCTTGATGGAGTGTACCATGATTTTGCAGCGTGATTCGTCTGATAATGCAGTACCTGAAAGAAAACAATCTGCACCGGACATTGACCACCCTGCAGGAAGAGACCACGGTGTCTTTGAACACTGTGGACAGTATCGAGAGTTTCGTGGCAGACATCAACAGTGGCCATTGGGATACTGTGCTGCAAGCTATCCAGTCCCTCAAGCTCCCTGACAAGACTTTGATAGACTTGTATGAACAGGTAAAAAGTTGTGTTTGGAATTCGTATGCACCAGAACGTTATTTTCTAGCTAGCTCTGCTGCTATGTCATTATGTTTTTTGTAAAATGCGTTTGTGTGCCCCCCTAGGTGGTGTTGGAGCTCATTGAGTTGAGAGAGTTGGGAGCAGCCAGGTCTTTGCTAAGGCAAACAGACCCCATGATCATGCTGAAGCAGACGCAACCAGAGAGGTACATTCACCTGGAGAACCTGCTGGCTCGCTCCTACTTTGACCCCAGAGAGGTGAGTTCACTCCATGTATAGGGGAGATATAACTCAGTATGAACTATTTCCAGGTTGTCTGGTTTTGTCTGTGCGTCTATTGTATGCCTGAACTTTAATTGGACACCAAAAATAACCTTCACCCGTGTTCTCCTGAAATATAGCATTAATAAATGTCCTATAGAGTTTTGACTTTGGCAGTTGTCTATTTGTTCCATTGCCACTCAGAAATTACTGGTCTGTTTTGTTATGGGTGCTTCAGAGTTCCTGCGGTCTTGTGTTTGTGTCATTGCTCAGTGTCTGTGTGCTCTCCTCCCTCTGTGTCCTCCAGGCCTACCCAGATGGCAGCAGTAAGGAGAAACGACGGGTGGCCATCGCCCAGGCCCTGGCCGGGGAGGTCAGCGTGGTGCCCCCCTCACGTCTCATGGCCTTGCTGGGACAGGTGGGTGACATGTTCCTACACACCTGGAATATACGGTCTTTTCATGTTAATTCAGCATATAGTCTGATCTATGACCAGGCTAATAGTATGCAGATTAGTATTTTTAACCACCATCTCTGTCTCTCAGTCCCTAAAATGGCAACAGCACCAGGGTCTCCTGCCCCCAGGTATGACCATTGACCTGTTCAGGGGCAAGGCAGCCGTGAAGGATGTGGAGGAGGAGCGCTTCCCCACACAGCTCACTAGACACATCAAGGTACTGTATGTCCAGCTATGGTATTGCTAGTGTTTATTAGTAAGGATGGTTTTGATGCTTCCCCTTGGCCCTGTCTTTCAAGAGATTATTGTATCTCGATGGTACTGGCTTGGTTATGTAACATTTTAATTAAATTATGCATAAAAACACAATGCATGAATACAAGAACAAGGAGTTCTGCTTGGGTGTCGTCATAATGCAGTCTTATTCTTACTAGTTTGGGCAGAAGTCCCACGTGGAGTGTTCCCGCTTCTCCCCTGATGGTCAGTACTTGGTCACAGGATCAGTGGATGGTTTTATCGAGGTCTGGAACTTCACCACTGGCAAAATCAGAAAGGTGCGTGTGCGATCTAACACCAATTGATACTCTGATTTGGGAAATACACTTGATTTCAATTCATGGAGTTTTCAAAATACCCTTTTACTGCCTTGGTAGCGTTTTTAATAAGATGACCTAATCAAATGCGTGTGTGATAGGATCTCAAGTACCAGGCGCAGGATAACTTCATGATGATGGACGATGCAGTGCTGTGTATGTGCTTCAGCAGGGACACAGAGATGCTGGCCACAGGGGCCCAGGACGGCAAAATAAAGGTCTCTACTGGCACTATAGGAATGTCACTTTTCCCTCAACTTTTAATGTTCAAACTCTTTCATTGGGTTGAGTGGATACTCACACTACCTTCCCTACCTCGTCTCCCCTCTGACAGGTGTGGAAGATCCAGAGTGGTCAGTGCTTGCGGCGCTTTGAGCGCGCCCACAGTAAAGGTGTCACCTGCCTCAGTTTCTGCAAGGACAGCAGCCAGCTGCTCAGTGCTTCCTTCGACCAGACCATCAGGTGACCTGCACACATGAAGCTCGCTTTCTCTCATGGTTTCTCCGTCTTTGTTTTTCCTGCCTATAGAACAGTGGTCACCAAGGAACCATAACTGTTATGTTTTTGCGTTCCACAGGGTTCACGGATTGAAGTCGGGCAAGTCGCTGAAAGAGTTCCGAGGACACTCCTCATTTGTTAATGAAGCAACATTCACACCTGACGGCCACCATATCATCAGCGCTTCCTCTGACGGCACTGTGAAGGTATGAACCCCCACTCTGCAAAAGGCTGCTAGAAGCCAACAGTCCCATAATAAGTAAAAAAGGTATTTGCATCAGATACTGTATTTTGACTTGTCTCCACCCTTTACCAGATTGTCCAATTCATGGTATGTCCTGTGTACCTGCATTTCCAGCAGAATATATGTTAATGGATTTTGATTAACACTTGTGTGTGAATCTGTCAGGTGTGGAACATGAAGACCACAGAATGCACTAACACCTTCAAGTCCCTGGGCACCTCGGCCGGCACCGACATCACAGTCAACAACGTCATCCTTCTGCCCAAGAACCCAGAGCACTTTGTGGTGTGCAACCGCTCCAACACTGTTGTCATCATGAACATGCAGGGCCAGGTCAGGACTTAGCTACTTACGGTCACCTTTCATTTAAAAAAAATGAATATGAAGTATTCATTTTGAATATTACAAATATTATATTGGTATGACCTTATTCCCCTTTTGTCCTCCAGATTGTGAGGAGTTTCAGCTCTGGTAAGAGGGAGGGAGGAGATTTTGTCTGCTGTACACTGTCTCCACGTGGCGAGTGGATCTACTGTGTAGGAGAGGACTTTGTGCTCTACTGCTTCAGCACAGTCACCGGCAAGCTGGAGAGAACCCTAACAGTATGTTTATTCCAAATCATGTGAATTAAAAACAATCAACCCCAAGCCTGGTTAAAACTAATTTCTCAATGATAAAAATAGGAGTTGTCAATTCACCTGAGAATGAATTAATGTGTAGACAATTTAGTCAGGATTATGCACCTAAATCAAAATTTGTTAGTTTAATGTAAATGTGCCAGGATTGGCTATAGCCTAAAGCAGGAGTCGGCAACAGGCAGACCAGACGGGGTCAGTTTGCAGTGTACAAATTGTATTTATGTTCCGGGATCCGACCATCTAGTTGTCTTCCCCTGGCCTAACGTTTGTATTAGACTTGTCTCATTAGCTCTTGTCTCCCCCATCCCAGGTCCATGAGAAGGATGTGATTGGCATCGCCCACCACCCCCATCAGAACCTAATCTCCACGTACAGTGAGGATGGCCTACTCAAGCTCTGGAAACCCTGAGCTTAGACCTTAACCCCACAAGCCCCCTTCATCAGCATGCCAGCTGCTTTTCCCATGGGATGCTGCAGTGTTTCCTCTACTATCACTTTAGGTGGGCCAGGTAGTGACTCCCATCTAGCTCTTTTGTTCAGACTAAATTGTTTTGGGCCCCAATTGATTCAAATTGGCAATATGTGTTGCTGTTTCAGGGCACCTGTGCCACGCCTAAGAGAAAGTCTAGCTAGGGGAAACACTGGGGTAATGGGAGTGCAGGCGTGGGCTTTAAACATACCTTTTTTAATACAAACTTTTCTTTATGTAAATATTTTTTTATAGGATTTTTTTTTTCTTCTAATAACGTCTGGTTGGGTATTTTGCCTCATTTGTCAGTCAGGTCAACAATTGCTTTGTTACTGCACAGCAATAAATAGAAAGGGCTTTCATTTGTCTCTGGTGAATGACTCATGTTGATTTTTGTATCCCTGATCTGATATACCTTTTCATGTGTTGCTGTGTGTTCCTAGATGTGAAATGCATGGGTTATTGCTATTACGTATGGATTGTCAGTGGTTGACTGGATTTACATGTACTACTTCCTGTCTGTCCCATTAAAGATATTTGATCAGGTATTAGTGTTTGCTTGTCAGGAAACAATTATAAAGAGGCATTTGAACTTACTTTTGGTACTTGTTTTGTTCTGTACAGTTATTAAAACCAATACAAATTACCAAAAATCGGTACTTTGGGGTCAGTAGTCGATGTGGCAGTTTCGCAACTGTATCAGTCTCACAACTCGTAATTTACATGCAATCAACCTTTTTTAATTATCAATAGAACTTCATACCATGATTCATGTCCTCAGATGGGATGTTTACTGCATGATTGCAATCTGTGCAGGGCCGGTTCTAGACATAAGCATTCTCTTATGTCAGTCACTCAATTAGCCATGTCAGCTAACAATGATTAGATTGGTAGTTAGTCTTAGTAATCATAGCCAAATACCAATTGGGGATGCAGGGTATGTCCCCAGGCCCTCTGACCTCCAGGGAAACCCATTAATTTTGTTATTCATTCTCACTCATATCAATTCATTACAAAATGTGTAGAAATGCAGGAAATTTGTACAAAACTGCAAAAAGTTATCTTCACATGGCAAAATAGGTATAATTAGAAATTATTTTGTAAAACTGAATTTTTCTTTGCCATAGTAGAATTGCATATTGTGTTTAAAAGCATAGGTTTGGTATGAAACTTAGCCATAATGCTGAGGTGGCATGCACTACTCTTGATGGGCACCGCCTGTTACTACAATCATCCTGGAAATTCTAAACTTTGCAAGGCATGTCACTACTCCCATATCTTCACATAGCCCACCACATGCATTGGAATAAAGTAGGCTACTGCAATTGAAGGCAAATTGTTGCTTACTGAAACTCCCAAAGGCATCCAATTGTTATATGATTGAAGCAATAGTCAACCCACGTGTGATCAACCGTTTCATGCTGTTTTGATAAATCAATGTCCGATTTTTCTTTTCACTGAATCTCTGTTTGCTATTGGTTAGGCTACAATGTCGAATGTAGAAATGTCATCTTGTCTAGTTGGCTCATTCATCAACACTGAACAGAACATTTTGCCAGCATGTTACGTAGTTTAAACAAGTGGATTATTTTGCTCATCACTTGCAGTCGTTCAGTAGCCTAGGCCCACTCCCAACCAAAAGCCTGTGACTTGTCTTTATGTGATATTGCTTGAATCCCCGTCTGTATATTTGTTAAAGATCTCTGGTTGGGCAAATACGTGGAGGTGGTATAGTTCATCTATTACTGATCAGAAACATTTAGCATGCAATAATGTAGCCTAAATTAAGAGTAGGCCTATTCTTTTTGCTGATCGCCGGCAACTCCAAAAGCCTGCGGAGGTTGTCAAATATGAACACGAGACTAATGCTGTTGACAATATAGATTGCTATTATTTTCTATGGGTATCATGACGAAGATACTCTCAGTGTAAGACCCTACGCCTGCTCCCTAACAAGGCAGAGGGTAGAAAATAGATCAAACGTGGATCAAAAAAGCACGGGCTTTCCCTGGGCTCTGTTTCAAAATATCACGTTTTATATTTCGCATGTTGTGTGGGAAACATATTTGTATTTTATATTTCATATTCTTAGCGCACTATAACATAGGCCAACGTGTGTTGACAGACCAGTAACAAACTCAAAATATGCCATTGTATTCTTTTGAAAATACATTTTACTAGTTTTATAGCCTAAAATGTTTATTAGGACCTGCCTAAAACAAAATTTGTACATTTAATGTATAACGGATTTCTTTGTGATGGTGTATAGTCAATTGATGTATTTATTACACTTGCCAGTGTGTGCACGGGAGATATAAAAGGCTTATCCTGGCAAGAACATGGTAAAAATGGGACTGGCCTCTAAAAAAAACATTCTGGGCTCTAGGCAACATACTGTAAAGTCAGTAAAGGGTGTTGCTGTGATTATTTTCAATGAAAAATGGTCAAAGAGAAACAAAAATAGATTCTTAGCCAAGAGCAATTTCTCAAGCAAGAATTTTACTAGGACTGTCTGGGAGTGAACTCGTTTGACTATTCACTAAAATCTCAGTAAAATCTGGGTTTATGATTGTAATTCAACTGCCATGGTTTGCTTAGCTAGATGCAGGTAGCCTATAGCACCAGCTAGGCCTAGCCTACATCTAATTTCAGTAGTCTATGCAAAATTAACGATTTAGCAGCTTGCTTAGTTCAAATTGACAGACTAATTTTTTCCACGTAAATAGTAAGTGTTTGTGTTACCCAATAAATAGCCTGCTGGAATAGGCTACTGATGGGGTCGTCATTTCAATCACTGAATCACATAATATGGATATGAACTGAACAACAGCCAGTGTGTTTTTTTTATTTTTTTTTTAACCTGTAGCCTAATCTGACTGTTACCGTCAATCTAATGCATTTTAGCTGATCGTCAATTGCGATAGAGCTGTGACCATGATCACATTTCATGACTTCCAATTTAATTAACTAAACACGGCCCTCGATAATACCATAATAACAAATCTGTAACAATAAACTGAAGTTATATGCTATTTATTAAATCCGTTTGCGGCTCCAGGTAGCTACACAAGTGGCGGTATTGATTTGCAACGACTCCAGTGATATTGTCATTTCAACATATACTGCTCAAAAAAATAAAGGGAACACTTAAACAACATAATGTAACTCCAAGTCAATCACACTTCTGTGAAATCAAACTGTCCACTTAGGAAGCAACACTGATTGACAATACATTTCACATGCTGTTGTGCAAATGGAATAGACAACAGGTGGAAATTATAGGCAATAAGCAAGACACCCCCAATAAAGGAGTGGTTCTGCAGGTGGAGACTACAGACCACTTCTCGGTTCCTATGCTTCCTGGCTGATGTTTTGGTCACTTTTGAATGCTGGCGGTGCTTTCACTCTAGTGGTAGCATGAGACGGAGTCTACAACCCACACAAGTGGCTCAGGTAGTGCAGCTCATCCAGGATGGCACATCAATGCGAGCTGTGGCAAGAAGGTTTGCTGTGTCTGTCAGCGTAGTGTCCAGAGCATGGAGGCGCTACCAGGAGACAGGCCAGTACATCAGGAGACGTGGAGGAGGCCGTAGGAGGGCAACAACCCAGCAGCATGACCGCTACCTCCGCCTTTGTGCAAGGAGGAGCACTGCCAGAGCCCTGCAAAATTACCTCCAGCAGGCCACAAATGTGCATGTGTCTGCTCAAACGGTCAGAAACAGACTCCATAAGGGTGGTATGAGGGCCCGACGTCCACAGGTGGGGGTTGTGCTTACAGCCCAACACCGTGCAGGACGTTGGGCATTTGCCAGAGAACACCAAGATTGGCAAATTCGCCACTGGCGCCCTGTGCTCTTCACAGATGAAAGCAGGTTCACACTGAGCACATGTGACAGACGTGACAGAGTGGAGACGCCGTGGAGAACGTTCTGCTGCCTGCAACATCCTCCAGCATGAAAGGTTTGGCGGTGGGTCAGTCATGGTGTGGGGTGGCATTTCTTTTTGGGGCCGCACAGCCCTCCATGTGCTCGCCAGAGGTAGCCTGACTGCCATTAGGTACCGAGATGAGATCCTCAGACCCCTTTGTGAGACCATATGCTGGTGCGGTTGGCCCTGGGTTCCTCCTAATGCAAGACAATGCTAGACCTCATGTGGCTGGAGTGTGTCAGCAGTTCCTGCAAGAGGAAGGCATTGATGCTATGGACTAGCCCGCACGTTCCTCAGACCTGAATCCAATTGAGCACATCTGGGACATCATGTCTCGCTCCATCCACCAACGCCACGTTGCACCACAGACTGTCCAGGAGTTGGCGGATGCTTTAGTCCAGGTCTGGGAGGAGATCCCTCAGGAGACCATCTGCCACCTCATCAGGAGCATGCCCAGGCGTTGTAGGGAGGTCATACAGGCACGTGGAGGCCACACACACCACTGAGCCTCATTTTGACTTGTTTTAAGGACATTACATCAAAGTTGGATCAGCCTGTAGTGTGGTTTTCCACTTTAATTTTGAGTGTGACTCCAAATCCAGACCGTCATGGGTTGATAAATTGGATTTCCATTGATTATTTTTGTGTGATTTTGTTGTCAGCACATTCAACTATGTAAAGAAAAAAGTATTTCATAAGATTATTTCATTCATTCAGATCTAGGATGTGTTGTTTAAGTGTTCCCTTTATTTTTTTGAGCAGTGTATTTATTGTATCAAATTAATATATAACTGCTGTTTCCGATCAACGAACATGTAATTAATGTTGTTGCATTGTACTGTAAATAATGACAAACTATAATTGAATTGGTTCAATTAAGAAGAAAAAAGTTAATAGGAATCTGAATGGGGTGACACAATTCTACCAAACCTATAAGATCCAATCTGATTACTTTTGATTCCCAATAGGAAAAAAAGTAGTCCAATGGGATTCTGACACCAGGGACACAAAACCCTATAGGAATAAGAGAATCCTGGGATTGTGAGAATCCTATAGGATTCGACTGGAAAAAATCGGTAATCCTATATGATTTTTTGACTAGGGCCTTGTTGTTCCATAACATTGTCATGGAAAAGAT
Source organism: Salmo salar (assembly GCF_965601325.2). Taxonomy (NCBI): domain Eukaryota; kingdom Metazoa; phylum Chordata; class Actinopteri; order Salmoniformes; family Salmonidae; genus Salmo; species Salmo salar. The sequence continues at coordinate 32,080,430 of NC_138295.1, forward strand.
TAATGTTGTTTCCAACTACCAAACAGCAACTGCGCCGTAAATCCGGTTGCATATTGAACGTTTAGATTGCCAAAAGGCCAGTCTCTGGCAAGGGGTGGAATAGTAGCTAAAAAAAGACTGGTATCCAGACTAGCGATCTGCAGCTACTCTTCTCGTTTCTAACTGTTCCGTACATATTCATTGCAAATTACGTTGTTGATTATTACTGCGATCAAGAACGTCACAAAGGTAACACACTGATTGAATGCGCATCACCCCGGCGCTTCAGAACTGTCGGGACACAGTTCGGGATATAGAGCTTTTGGTTTTTGCATGTTACAGCTATGGCCTACACCATGAAGTAAAAAGATGGATAACGACACTTTTGTGGATCCCATTCTTCCAAGTGAGGGTCCTGCAAAAGTCGCAAAGTTGATCAGAGTGAATGAAGGGAAAAGTCAGGAAAAGAAAAAGTCTTCCAAGTCAAAAAACACCTCTCCGGATAACCCTAAACTGAAGAAGTCATCCAAATCATCTAAACCGAAAACAGAGCTTGATGAAGTGGAGACGAGTCCAAAGGCAAAGAGTATCGTGAAGTGCACCAAGGCGGTAGTCATCGATGTCGGTACAGGATACCTGAAAACCGGGTTTGCTGGGGCGGATGCGCCCTCCTGCGTAATTCCCAGTGTTGTAGGTTTGGCGCGCAAAGGCCCCTTTGATTACAAGCACGGCTATGTGGGGAGGGAAATTCTAGAAACACTAGACATATCCTACATCAGCCCGGTGCATAATGGCATAGTAACAGAATGGGATGCAATGGAGAGACTGTGGGAATACGCGTTCAAAACGCTGGGTATCCCAAGCGAGGAGCACGCCGTGCTTTTGTGTGACCCTCCTCTTAGTCCGACCACCAACAGAGAAAAACTCGCCGAAATCATGTTCGAGAGCTTCAGCACTCCAGCCATGTTTATTGAAAACCAGTCCGTTTTATCCATGTATTCCTATGGCAGAACTAGCGGACTGGTTTTGGAATGCGGGCATGGATGCTCTTACGCAGTTCCCATTGACGACGGCCACTACATGCCAAGTTACACCTGTCGTGCAGAATATGCAGGACGAAGCCTTGACCTTTACTTGCAGAAGTTACTGCAGGAGTCTGGAAAAGGGTTTTCTTTTGACAAATTAGGCCTAATGGATGACATCAAGGCAAAATGTTGCTATGTAGCCCCTGATATAGACATTGAATTAAGAGTTTGTGAAATGGTGCAATACAAGCTTCCAGATGGGAATTATATCTCATTGGGAAATGAGCGTTCTCTTTGTCCAGAGGTGCTATTCCAGCCAAATCTGATTGGATCCCGTGAGCCAGGACTTCATATTATGGTCATGAACTGTATCAATAAATGTGACATCAGATTGAAGAGTGACATGCTACAGAATATCCTAATATGTGGCGGCTCCACAATGTTCAGTGGTCTTCCTGAACGGCTGCAGAGCGAGCTCAACCAGATCGCACCATGTGGTGGGACTACCATTGTGGCATCCCAGGAGCGTCAAAACACAGTGTGGCTTGGAGGTTCAATCCTTGCCTCCCTGTCCTCTTTCCAGTCACTTTGGATTCGGAGGAAAGACTATGAGGAGAAAGGGCCCTTTGCCATTTATCGAAAATGTTTCTGAAAGCTACTTATCAATGTGCCTTTAAGGTTGGCAAATAAAACAGTAAAGGAACTAAATTGAACTATGGACTGACTGCCTGCCATTTCCATATCTCTGACAGTATTAATAACTCCATATCCATTACCAACATGATATTGTGAGAAAATTTGACAGCTCTGTTGATCATGCTCTAGTCATATAAGAGTTACAAGAAAATCCAGTATGCATCTTTATTAATAGGTTACGTGATAAGATAGCTTTACAGTTAAAAGAAGAAACCAGAAAACAGTGATGACAAAAAGCTACTTCAAAATACTCAGCTTCCACTTGACACCATTTCTCATCTTTGGGGGTGGGGGAGTCTCTGAATCTGCAAAGAGGAAACGTGTATACTATATTAATAAACTAAAAAGCGATTAAGAACATTTGATTTTAGCACCTAATATTACAAAACAAATGAGTAAATTGTGTATGTTCAATAGTAATAAATAGGCTAATACTACTAAAACTGACCTTGGGTTATTGAGGGTCTTGGCTGTTGAAATGAAGCCATGATGCTGTTGGCTGTGGAGTTAGGACCGGTGATCTGGAGAACAAAATTAAAAACACAGGTTAAATTAACTCCTAAGAACAAGCCTGTGTGTGTGTGTGTGTGTGTGTGTCTCTCACCGGAGCCGGACTCTGCTGAAGACCCTCCTGCCACACCTCAGGAAGGGCCACCTCCATCATCTGGAGAGCCTCCCCATAGGCCTGTTGCAGCCTCCCCGCCTGTCCGTCAAACTGGAACAGCATCAGGCCCTTCAGCAGGCTGTGCACCTCCTCTGCAGGGGCAGAGCATAACACTGTCAATCACACAGGACCTGCCCACATGACTCTACCTTAGAAGAACCACTGTACAAAGCCTGAATGTGACGATTAAAAACTATTACAGGCAAAAGGGATAAGAGATCGACAAGAACGTGCGTCTCCCACCTCTCATCTTGTCCACAGAGTGGATGATCTCTGCCAGGGCGTGCAGCAGGGCCATGTCCTCTAGGGGGGTCCCTTCCTTCAGACTCAGCTTCTTGCGCTCAGCCTTCCGGCGATTCTTAGACGACCTCCTAAGAGACAGAGGTTAGTTCCTATCTCATACTGAGACTACTGGCATCTTACTACCAAGTCCCAACCCCACATCCACCCCCACTAGGTATTTCATGTAATTCATGCAGATGTGTAAAGGGCTGACTCACGAGGAGATGCGGGAGTTACTATGTGAGTACTTGGAGCCGGCACGGCTGCCGGACATCACGCTACTGGCCTCTGAGTAGAGCTCTGCCTCTGGACAGTCTGGGACATCCTCATCTGGAATGAGAGAGGGAGACAGAATAAGGGAGAGAAAGGGAAAAACAGAGAGAGGGAGGCACGTCAGTATAACATGGACAAGCCCATTCTCAAAGCCCCTTAACAAAAACGGTATTTGTGTAAGTAATGCTGGTTTACCCAGTAACTCCAGCCTGGCCTTTTCCTTAAGCTCCCGTACCACGGCCAGACGGGTTTTGTGACGAATGAACATCGCCCTCTGAGCTTCCAGGTAGGAGGTCTGAGAACTACATGCTTAAGAAAACAGTGTTCATAAAACCAATGTATATACATTTGGTGCCATAAAGATCATAAATAACAAATATATTGCACACTGAAACATCATTAACACTATCATGAAGAGCATTTAAATTCACCAATGAAAAATTGGGGTTTTACCTTCCAAGAGAGCTGGTTTGAGGTTTGTTTCAATGATGTCTTGTCTGTTGTACAAGTACACCTAGAACAGACAAAAGACAATGTCATTTTCTCTTGGGAGGAGTTTGTAGAGCATGTTGTACGATGGAGGCCATCTTCTTAACGCACCAGTCGAAGTGCTTCTTCCCAAACTGCACCTGTGATCAGAGCCGAGATGGCTTCCTCACAGTCCTTAGCATACTGCTCCAACAATATGGCCGCCTCCGTATATCTTCTGAGCTCTATCAGTTTCTCTGAAACAACAGGGGGAAATATGAAACCAAATGAGCAACACGTTTTGAATCAACAACACAACTTTAAGACTTCATGTGGTGGCGCGGAGTGCCAGGACGCGGGTAGGACAGTACCTGCCAGGTCCCTAGCCAGCAGTGCCAGCTGGTCGGGTGGAAGTGGGATCTGCTCTGCCACACAGAGGGCGTTCCTCCAGCTGGCACTGCCCACGAAGGCCTGGAGGGCGCGGACTGCCTCGCCACAGCGCCACAGCAACAACCCTGCCTGCTCCGCCTGCTGCTGCTCCACCAGGTACTCAGCGTAGGCACAGCTCAAGGCCTGGACAGAGGTCAGGGGTTAGAGGTCAGGGTTGGGAGGTCAGAGACATAACAGTAGCACACAGTGTGGCTACTTACTTAGTAATGTGTGAGAATGCATTACCTTGTACTGAGGGCTGTCTGTTGGATAGAGCCCCAGGGCTTCACTATACAGCCTCTGGTCCTTCACCAGATTTAGGGCCTCTGTGAAGTGCTCCTCACCTGGAACAAAAAACAAAAAAAACACACCCAGTCAAGGTCATTCATTTAAATTACGTAGTTGTCCCCTTAATGAAATGCTGAGGGCTATGGCATGACACACTCACCACACTTGCTGAGGTGGTGCAGGGCCTTCCTGTATCTCTTCAGGTGTTTGTCGATGGTGTAGCGCTGGTAGTTGGGCTCTAGAGTCTTCAGCATATTCAGGAAGGGAAGGTACTCTTTGGGGTCCTTGAACATTTGGGAGGGCAACAGATGAATTATCTTCTTTAATACCCATGAAAATAAATTAAAGTAGCGGCCTTTCCTCCATTTGCGGTGAACGTCCATCAAAGATTCTGCCGCAAATGGCTTCATCAGGGTAACTAGTAAGTACGGTTTACCTGCAGTACCATTCTTTTGTCACTGACCTTTTGGGACTTCTCAGCTACCATGAGGACCAAGTCAAAGTCGTAGGTGCCCAGAGAGTGTTCATACAGCTCGTTGACATTGACTAGGAACATCAGGTACTTCAGAGCCTCCTCCGCACTCACCGCGTTGGCTGCACCGGGTGGGTTCACTACACACACACAAATACATGGATTTTCAGATATCTTGTTAACAATATCATATTGCTCTTGCTGATCTGCTTGTGACCGTTTTACCTCGAAGCTCGTGGACTTTCTGCAGGGCAACCTCCAGCTCAGGAACAGTCTTCTTCACATGTGACGTCAAGATAGACAGGCAGTACCTGTGGGTGATAATGACAATATTACACTCACAATGAAGCGTAAAAGAAACACGATTTGAGTACAATGCTAGTTAAAATGTTCTGTAAATAGAGACTATACAAAATCAAATTGTATTGGTTTTCATTGACAAAAATAATGACCTGTATCAAGAGCACACTCACTTGTGTTGGTCCATAGATTCCATGGTGCAGCGTAGCGCATCACAAACAATGTCAACCTTCTTCCCACAAGCCCCAGGCGCTGACTGGCCTGTAGTGTTCGATGGGTATGGGTACATTGTCGTAGTGGTATCTTCCTCCCTATAAAAAAATTAAATAATCAACTTCCACATTAGAATGTCCTATACATTACAAAATGGCCGTTGTTTGTCATTGTTGTACAATAAAAATGGTTCTTACTTGAGCTCTGTGAGGAAAAGGTTGATGTGGTTGATAGAGTCCAGCTGTCTCAGGAAGGTCTCCACGCTCTCTAAAAACACCTGCCAGAGAAGCACATCATATTGAAGTAAACTTGTAGTCACGCGATGATATGGTGTGTGGTCCTCCCACTACGACTCCGGAAAGCATGCGATTTATTACGCTACAGATGAAATAAATGATAATGAACTTCACAGGGTGGTGAAAGTGCAAGGTGATGAGCTTGATGCTCCTTACCATTAAATACTGAGGGTCTTAATTTGGTGGCATGATGATCGATGCTTGCTTTGACAAATAAAAATATCCATAATAACCTCATGTAGACTAGCCTACCCGCACTGTATCTGCAAACTGTTGGCTAGAGTAGACACATTTGATATTTAACACAACCGTTTTTGTGACATCTGGTTGTATGTGTCATTCCACACCAGAAGGTCAGACAGGTTAGGTGAAGGAGAAGTGGCTTACTAACCTGGCTGGGTGGCTTACTAACCTGGCTGGGTGGCTTACTAACCTGGCTGGGTGGCTTACTAACCTGGCTGGGTGGCTTACTAACCTGGCTGGGTGGCTTACTAACCTGGCTGGGTGGCTTACTAACCTGGCTGGGTGGCTTACTAACCTGGCTGGGTGGCTTACTAACCTGGCTGGGTGGCTTACTAACCTGGCTGGGTGGCTTACTAACCTGGCTGGGTGGCTTACTAACCTGGCTGGGTGGCTTACTAACCTTGGGGTTGTGGTCGTAAATCAGGTTGAGGTTAATCCGCAGCTTCCTCATGCACTCAAAGGCCTCTCGGAACTTCTGACTGTCCAGACACTTTCTGAGCTGAGCCAATACCAGCGCTCGATGGTGGATGGTCTCCAGGTTACCGCGAGGCATCTGCAGACACGCATGTGACATGCTCACCATCAACACGACCAGGGATGCAGTGCCAAACAATATGGGTAATCGCAATGAGGTAAAATAATCTGGGATTGCAATCTGTTTTTTGACAGTCGGAATAGTTCAGACCTGTAGGATGAGCCTGGTGTCCTGGGGGACCACAGTGACGATTCTGGAGCCCCTTTCCACCCTGCGGAGAGTCTCGTCATTCTGGTCATTCTGACCTCCGTCTGCAGCCAAGGCCACCTGCAGCCCTTTGACAGTGAGTGTGCTGAGTCGGAGGCAGCGGCATGTGTGCGAGTGTGTGGTGAGTAGCAGGAAGTCATCGTAGACCACGAAGGAGGAGACGTTGGAGGCCACCTGTGGAAGAAGAACAGAGGGAGGCAGTGACAATCAGGTTGGTCAATAAAGCTGACTGTTTCTAATTAATATGACCTGGCTTTGCGTTACATGTGCAGGGCAAGCAGCTACGTTTAAGTAAGAAGTGAGTTTACATCAATCATAATGGTAACTCTGCCTTTGTGCTGAATCACCAAGGTAAAACAACAGATATACCTCTGTGTCGTCAACAAACAGGTGAGATCGGTCTGTGAGCCCCAGCAGATGCTCCTGTTGACATTACAAGAAATCCCCTAGATTTGAGACCAGGAGGTAGGTACTTTTGGCACAATCAATATTATCAAATCACCAAATAATAGAAAGTGATTTTCAGTGACAGCAGTATTCAGTTGGACTATACAGTTGGACTATACCTTTTCTATAGTACAGAGGGCCGTCTGCACACAGGGATCTGGGAAGTTGATGCTGTAGCCTGTCGCGTCCTGCCAGCCCACCACACTAGGCTTCAGGGAGTCTGGGGACATACACAAGGCTGCTCATGCTGGAGGCATAGAAGACAGCTCATGATAGCTGGCTCAATTCCACAAGCAAGTCTACAAGCAATATTCTCATAACCCAGGAAGTAGTTGTCACTTACCCCAGAGGAACTTCCTGATCCTGCCGTCCTCCAGCTGCAGGGCCACTGTGCCCGTATTGGAGCTGTGACACATGCTGATAACGTGACCTTCAACCTCCACACGTGACCTGGGGATACAAAAAGTTAGGGGGACCTTCTGACAGTACGTAAAAAGCAGCGTTGTCGTAATTTATTGTTCTTTCTTACTTGATCTCCAGGGTTGACTGGGGGCTCTGGGCCTCCGAGGGTCCCAGGATAAGCAGCGTGCACTGGGATGGCCCCTCTGCACATCCCCCCACCCCCAGGAACACATCCCCCCTCAGCCACAGCAGGAGACGGAGAGCCAGGGGCTCCTCCTGATCCAACAAAACCCTGCACGCAACACAGCCAAAAATGTTAGGGAGCGATACAACATTAGCGTGAGGGTCATAAAGGAAAAAGCTTTGGAATGACGGTCCAGATTGTACCTGTAGGTAGTCTTTAACTGAGGAGCGTGTGTGATAGATCGGAATCCTCCCACTCTGGCAGTAGGGTCACTCTGGTCCCCAGTACCTGAACAGACAACAGAATTAAACACATAAGTAGCCGGGATTTATGTACCCAGTACCCGTCTTAACAATTAATTAACAGCACAGTGTGAGTGGGAAAAGAGATGGAAAGGAAGAGGAAAGAGGTCATAAAGATATACACTGAGTGTACAAAACATTAAGAACACCTGCTCTTTCCATGACATAGACTGACCAGGTGAAAGCTATGATCCCTTATTGATGTCACCTGTTAAATCCACTTCAAATCAGTGTAGATGAGGGGGAGGAAATAGGTTAAAGAAGGATTTTTATGCCTTGAGACATGGATTGTGTATGTGTGCCATTCAGAGGGTGAATGGGCAAGACAAAAGATTTAAGTGCCTTTGAACGGGGTATGGTAGTAGGTTCGAGGCGCACCGCTTTGTGTCAAGAACTGCAATGCTGCTGGGTTTTTCATGCTCAACAGTTTCCCGTGTTAATCAAGAATTGTCCACCACTCAAAGGACATCCAGCCAACTTGACACAACTGTGGGAAGAATTGGAGTCAACATTGGCCAGCATCCCTACGCTTTTGACACCTTGTAGAGTCCATGCCTCGACGAACTGAGGCTGTTCTGAGGGAAAAGGGGGGGGGGGGGGGGGGGGGCAACTCAATATTAGGAAGGTGTTCCTAATGTTTGGTATACTCAGTGTATGCATCAAGAGAGTAGGGGTGAAGAGAGAGAGAAGAGTGATGGCTGATCAATTAGAAAAAAGTGGGCAGATGCTCAAAGCTTCTGGTGGCCCACCTTGACCGTAGACTAGGATGTGTCCGTCGGCGGTGAGTGCTGCCAGTTCATTGGTCCTCTGGGGCTGGCGGTGGAAGGTCACCAGGTTGACAGGGGCCGGCAGCTGGAGCTCGTAGGCACACATGGGTGGGGGCACCACACACTGACGAAATGTCGACACTAGGACCTTGTCTACAATGAGAAACAGTCACACAAACACTATACTATGAAATACTTGATTAAGATTAGTGAAAGCAGTGGGAGGGGCAACCATATTTTAACCCATCTGCTCACTTATAAATCAGTGATCACCTCCATGAATGCAGACGGATAGGATGCATTTCAAAGATATTGGAAGAAGGCCTCTGTCTGACTCACCTCCATCGATCACAGCCACGTTAGCGTTGTCCTGCCCGTCCTCCCCGTGGCTGCGGTCAGTGCTCCAGCCCCAGTCGTAGGTCAGGCTAGCCCAGCCTCGGGTCACCAGGTGCAGCCTCAGGGGCCTCTCAGGATCCCAGCTCACGTTGGCTGGCGCCCTCTGGGGGTCGCTGCCAAAATATAGGCTCTGCTTCAGGTACCAGTGGTAGTTACCTACTGTCCACAGCTGAACTGAGGGAGTGAGGCGGATAGGGAGTGAGGCAGGGGTAAAAAAAAATATATATATGCTGGATGTCACTCCAGGTCAGTTAAAGGGATACTTCAGGATTTTGGCAATGAGGCCCCTTATCTACTTCCCCAGAGTCAGATGAACTTGTGGATACCATTTGTATGTCTCTGTGTCCGGTATGAAGTAAGTTGCTAACTAGCGCAATTGTTAACGAGCATTAGCGCAATGACTGGAAGTCTATGGGTATCTGTTAGCATGCTAGTAGATAGACTTTCAGCCATTGCGCTATGGGTAACACTAGTTAGCATTGGCTCTCAAAACTACCTCAAACTTCCTTCATACTGGACACAGAGACATTTGGTATTTTATTAGGATACCCATTAGCTGTTGCAAAAGCAGCAGCTAATCTTCCTGGTGTCCACACAAAACATAATAACATGAAAATGGTATCTACGAGTTCATCTGACTCTGGGTAAGTAGATACATGGCCTCATCGCCAAAGTCCCAAAGTATTCTTTTACATTTAAAAAAAATCTGCTTGGTAAAAAGGCAACACATTGACTGAAAGATACTGATTAACCCATATTATAAATGTATTAAATAATGGTAGGAGTAATGGGAGGAGATCTTACTGTATGTGTTGACTTGGCCCCCCTCTTCTCGTGTCATGTCCTCTAGCCACACAGCCAACACAGTAGAGTCGCTGTTCCACAGCAGTGCCTTCACCTGAAACAGTCACACAGATCTAGGATTAGCTTCCCTCCCCAAATCCTAACCTGAACCATTCGGAGCAAAATGCTAGACTGATCCTACATCAGTGTGTTGAGTAGAGCTGGGACGATAAACTAAAATGAATCAACAATGACCACTTATTGCAGGCACTGCTGATATCGTTCATTACCACAGGTAGCCTATAGAGTATCACAGTATGAGTCATAATACCCATAAAACTTAGCGGTCAAACAGGGAAATGGTTCCAATAATTTTCCCCCCATAAATGTTTCCTCTTAGGGGATTTTAGAAACACTTAAAATAAGGGCTGTGTTCCGTGTAGGGTTTACCCTAGCATGATGTTTTGATAACCACATAAATCTCTCTCGGACAAGGTGACTTTTATCAATATATGTTGCCTGTATTTACCCCCCCAAAAATGAAATGCTAATTAGCTGCTAATGTGACCATCACAAAGAACTACAAATACCATGATCTGGACGAGGCTGCCGAATCGAGGAAAAGGTAGGAATCTTTGGATTAACTATCTAATGTTAGCTACATGTAGTAACGAATAAATTGGCTACATTTCTTAAAAATTGACAATTCTGTGAACTGTCTTCTGCAAGTTTTAAATTGACACAATACCTGTTAGCAAAGGTCTCACATAGAGATGACCTGCAGGAGCTTGCAGATTTTGTAGTTTTGCATGTTGTCTTACTTTGAGGCTAAATAGCATTTTCAAATCTGAGTGTAAATCGAGCCGAATATATTGAGAAAAGTCACTTTGTCCGAGAGAGATTTACATGGTTATGAAAACATCATGCAAGGGTAAGCCCACACGAAACACAGCCCTTATTTTAAGTGTTTCTTAAATCTCCGATGGGAAAAATGAATGGTGGAAAAACTATTTGACCACTAGGTCTTATGCATATTATGACACCACCGCTGTGGGGGTCTATACTAGTGAAATGTGAAGTTTGAAATGAAATAAGTTTGCTAATATGGTTAGTTGTTAAATGGGACAATTGAAAGCTACAACATTCAAAGCAGTAGCAGTAGTTTTAAGGGTAATATTTAAAAAAAATGTGGTGACCATTCATGTTATAAACCTATCGTTATATTTATCGTTATCGCATCAATTCAGGAAATGTATTGCAATATGGATTTTTGTCCATATCGCCCAGTTTTAGTGTAGAGTATTTGAGTGACCTACCTTGACCTGTTCTTTTCCAAAGGGCAGGGTGAAGTCCCCGTGTAGGAGGCCATTCTTCTCCATAAACACCACACTGTGCTTGTTAGGATGACGCTGTGTGGCTGCTATCAAACTACCTGACGGTCTGAAATAAGGAATTGGTTTCCAGAAAGTTCACATGCAAACCATGTTGTGGTATGCATTGTATTTAAGTTCCCAAAACCATAATACAACAAGGTGGTCAAAGATGTTGAATGATTCTCCACAGAGATCTTACTTCCAACACAGCGACTGCTCCAGACCGTTGACGGTTTCACTTGTCGACTGCAAGACACACTCTCTGTTCCACACTCTGACCTTCCTGGCACCTGAAACATCACACATACGCAATGCATGTGATACCAACACAACCTACAGCATTTATCTTTTTACAGTAATTGTTTCACTTCACTCAGAGTGTGAAGAACACTGATTCTCACCAGTCTGGGGGCAAACAGAGCTCACAGCGAAGAGCTGGCCATCTCCTCTCCACGTCACCCTCGGCCTGCGGTCGTCCCACGACATGGCTGGCTGCACCTCCTGTCACATAGACAAGAGGGGAGAGACAGTGAGACATTCATTAAATAGTGTTCAACTGCTCTTAGGGTGAAAGGTGAATCATATTCCTTACTATGGTCTTCTTCTGGGCAGCGTGCTTGCCCTCTGAGCCATGGAACTGGGTCTCCTTCTTCCCCCAGCCCACTGTAATAAACTTCCCTAAACACATAAAAAGTATGTCAGTCAACCAAAGTACATGCACAGGAATATTTACATTATGATCCCATCTTCCAATTTGACATGCTTTTAGCACCCCCAACTCTGGAACTCTCTCTCCATGTCAGAACCTCACAATCCATACACATATTCAAGTCCACACTAAAGACCCACCTCTTCACACAGGCTTACCCGGCTTTTATCCTCCGTCTAGTTCACTTCCCTGTTTAGTCTGTCATCATGTCTAGTTCACTTCCCTGTTTAGTCTGTCATCATGTCTAGTGCTCTCCCCTGGTTAGTCTGTCTTCATGTCTAGTGCTCTCCCCTGGTTAGTCTGTCTTCATGTCTAGTGCTCTCCCCTGGTTAGTCTGTCTTCATGTCTAGTGCTCTCCCCTGGTTAGTCTGTCTTCATGTTTAGCGTTCTCCCTGGTTAGTCTGTCATCATGTTTAGCGTTCTCCCTGGTTAGTCTGTCATCATGTTTAGTGTTCTCCCTGGTTAGTCTGTCATCATGTTTAGTGTTCTCCCTGGTTAGTCTGTCATCATGTTTAGCGTTCTCCCTGGTTAGTCTGTCATCATGTTTAGTGTTCTCCCTGGTTAGTCTGTCATGATGCTTAGTGTTCTCCCTGGTTAGTCTGTCATCATGTTTAGTGTTCTCCCTGGTTAGTCTGTCATCATGTTTAGCGTTCTCCCTGGTTAGTCTGTCTTCATGTTTAGTGTTCTCCCTGGTTAGTCTGTCATCATGTTTAGTGTTCTCCCTGGTTAGTCTGTCATCATGTTTAGTGTTCTCCCTGGTTAGTCTGTCATCATGTTTAGTGTTCTCCCTGGTTAGTCTGTCATCATGTTTAGTGTTCTCCCTGGTTAGTCTGTCATCATGTTTAGTGTTCTCCATGGTTAGTCTGTCATCATGTTTAGTGTTCTCCCGGGTTAGTCTGTCTTCATGTTTAGTGTTCTCCCTGGTTAGTCTGTCTTCATGTTTAGGGTTCTCCCTGGTTAGTCTGTCATCATGTTTAGTGTTCTCCATGGTTAGTCTGTCATCATGTTTAGTGTTCTCCCGGGTTAGTCTGTCTTCATGTTTAGTGTTCCCCCTGGTTAGTCTGTCATCATGTTTAGTGTTTTCTATGGTTAGTCTGTCATCATGTTTAGTGTTCCCCCTGGTTAGTCTGTCATCATGTTTAGTGTTCTCCATGGTTAGTCTGTCATCATGTTTAGTGTTCTCCCTGGTTAGTCTGTCATCATGTTTAGTGTTCTCCCTGGTTAGTCTGTCATCATGTTTAGTGTTCCCCCTGGTTAGTCTGTCATCATGTTTAGCGTTCTCCCTGGTTAGTCTGTCATCATGTTTAGCGTTCTCCCTGGTTAGTCTGTCATCATGTTTAGTGTTCTCCCTGGTTAGTCTGTCATCATGTTTAGCGTTCTCCCTGGTTAGTCTGTCATCATGTTTAGTGTTCTCCCTGGTTAGTCTGTCATGATGCTTAGTGTTCTCCCTGGTTAGTCTGTCATCATGTTTAGTGTTCTCCCTGGTTAGTCTGTCATCATGTTTAGCGTTCTCCCTGGTTAGTCTGTCTTCATGTTTAGTGTTCTCCCTGGTTAGTCTGTCATCATGTTTAGTGTTCTCCCTGGTTAGTCTGTCTTCATGTTTAGTGTTCTCCCTGGTTAGTCTGTCTTCATGTTTAGTGTTCTCCCTGGTTAGTCTGTCTTCATGTTTAGTGTTCTCCCTGGTTAGTCTGTCTTCATGTTTAGGGTTCTCCCTGGTTAGTCTGTCTTCATGTTTAGTGTTCCCCCTGGTTAGTCTGTCATCATGTTTAGTGTTTTCTATGGTTAGTCTGTCATCATGTTTAGTGTTCCCCCTGGTTAGTCTGTCATCATGTTTAGTGTTCTCCCTGGTTAGTCTGTCATCATGTTTAGTGTTCTCCCTGGTTAGTCTGTCATCATGTTTAGTGTTCCCCCTGGTTAGTCTGTCATCATGTTTAGTGTTCTCCCTGGTTAGTCTGTCTTCATGTTTAGTGTTCTCCCTGGTTAGTCTGTCATCATGTTTAGTGTTCTCCCTGGTTAGTCTGTCACCATGTTTAGTGTTCTCCCTGGTTAGTCTGTCACCATGTTTAGTGTTCTCCCTGGTTAGTCTGTCATCATGTTTAGTGTTCTCCCTGGTTAGTCTGTCTTCATGTTTAGTGTTCTCCCTGGTTAGTCTGTCTTCATGTTTAGTGTTCTCCCTGGTTAGTCTGTCTTCATGTTTAGCGTTCTCCCTGGTTAGTCTGTCATCATGTTTAGTGTTCTCCCTGGTTAGTCTGTCATCATGTTTAGTGTTCTCCCTGGTTAGTCTGTCTTCATGTTTAGTGTTCTCCCTGGTTAGTCTGTCATCATGTTTAGTGTTCTCCCTGGTTAGTCTGTCTTCATGTTTGGTGTACTTTTATAGGTTTTTATCCTGCTGATTATCTTGTGAATGTAAATAAACTTTGGGTGTCTTGAAAAAAAAAAAAATAATCTGTCCTACCCTCTCCAAAGTCATCCTGATGGATCCCAACCTCTATGATTGGTTCAAAGTTTTTGGTCATCATGATAATGGTGTCCTGACCTGAAAAGTATCAAGAAAAGAAAAGGAAAGAAAAGGAAGGAAAGATCATTACTTCTGATAGCTCATGATAGACCCCTTGAACAATAGACCATAAGTGAATGTGGATGATATACTGACCAGTGGTGAGAGTGACCAGCTCCTGGTCCGGGCTCCAGCTCATGGCTGATAGACCACTGTTTACACTGCCCACACACTCCAACTAAAATGGACACACCCACACACACACACACACACACACACACACACACCAGAATACAAAGGCAGTACAGACCTGTTATGAGTAACAGTTTTCATATTTTGTCATTTCAATAAACAGGGTTACTCCTAGTGTTGATACCTGACTGGTGCTGAGGTTGTAGAGGATGACATCACCAGTGGCTGTAGCAACACACACAGACTCCTGGTCTGGTAAGTCCTGGATACCAACAACTGTCCCACTGCCATCCTCTGGAAGGTAGCGCTCAGCTGTCAACGACACCTCATTCATCACCTGAACATGATGGGGAGAGGAATAGTTGAATTCAGTGTGTTAGTGATGGGCTGGAACAAAAAACCTTTACCCGGTGGGTCTCCAGGACCATGATTGAAGAACACTGCTATATGTAAAGTACCTGGCCAGCTCGTGGGTCCAACTCGGTGACGGAGTATTCCGAAGCGATGAGCACCGTACCGGTGTCTGTCCGAACAGAGAAACATTGCGGCGTGCCCGGGCCCTGCAGCTCCGAGCAACGAAGGCTCTTCAGCAACCTCAAGTTCCGCATCACACCCTTTAGCTACCTACCTAACAGTAAGCACAGATGCCGACAAGGCGTGTTGGTTAGCATCTGTACTAGCAAGCTAGCCGATATGGTAAGGTAACGTTTACTAGCTGTGCGTGGAGAGACAAGTCATGTTATTCAATAGAATATTTATAATTGTATCATCAATAAAAGCTACATGATGTGACACATAAGTAACCTACCTTTGCGTAGCTTCAATAATATTTACAAACGCTGCTACAGCTGCGCTTTCAATTTGTTCACCTTTCAACCCGGACGTAAAATGCTGAAATGAGTAGACCCTTATTGCAATGTCTCCCTCTTCCTGTACGGGGGAAATGGCATGACTTTGACGACTGACTCCGAAAATAGGCTAAAGTGGAGCAGGCAGTGAGAGAAAAATACATGTATATTGTAACGACCCTTGGTTTATAAGCGCGGATATCGACTCTGCCGCTCGAGCATGGTTTTGCGGCACAGTCGATAGCGCGCTGGACTTTGGACTAGAAGGTTGACGGTTCGAGACCTGCTCCCTGTTGTTTCATTACAATATATACAGTGGCGATTTACAATGTAAATCTCCGTGGGGCAAAAAAAAGGTTGGATGCATGCCAGCAAAGCCCCTTACACAACACTAAACAATACACGAATTGCACTACAACGGTGACCACAAACTGTTAGGGCCTACATAAAGCTGTCCCAACACCTTACCACTGCTAAACCTGGCTTTCAGCGGAGCCTTGTCTGGCAGCGAAACATTTTATTCAGCCTCATTTACTGCCTTTTTAAAAAACATATCTGATATGACAGACTTGCTTAAACATATGTGGTTTCTACTGACAATTTTGATCTACAAATGATGGCATAAGGGGACGACAAGCGGATAAGAGGCAATCAGTAATGTTGATTAAAACATTAATGAGCAAGCAACTACGGAGTAGTCAATATAACTAGTTGTTCAGCACTTTTGAAATGTACAGCGATAGAATTCAGGACATGGGCGGTTCTCGGTGTACTCCCTGTACCAGTCAGAACCGTAGGATAAATAAATGGGGCATATAAACAGAAAATGAAACATCTTAAAATATTCGATGATTACATTTCTGTGAAACAGGTTATATGCTATTTGTGCACCACCAAGTGAGAACAGTAGGTGAAATTAAGAGGTGAAAATAGACCAAATGATTAGGGTGAGGCACATTGAACGCCGTTCGGGTCTTTGCGTGTCAAAAAAGATACACTTCATATAACACTATTTGACAAATTAAATAAGCTTTTAATTTAACACGTCAAATAACACAATTCTATTATAGAATGTTGTGTGTGCTGAATTTGCATGTGTAAGCCAAGCACCACAACTACTGACGTTATGTGTTTACAATACAGCGTTGTTGAAAATAGACCACATGATTAGGGTGAGGCACATGGTCTACAAACAGCTTACTACACAACATACACTTAGCCAGTGTATATATATATATACACATACATATTATTATTTTGTATTTATTTTTTACTTTGCGAGAAGCAAATAATTTTGCATTCATTGCACTGACTCATCTGCGAAATGGATGAATACGTGTGTTCGATATGTTACATATGACTCTCCTACATGCGAGCAAATTGTATTGTTTTTCATGGCAGCAACCGATGTTTAGCTGTGAATATGTTTTTACCTTGTAACATGCATGGGAAAAGTGAACCAACCACACTTGGAATTGAATGCACCACCACTATAGAGACGCAAGTGCGTCGACGCGAATGCCTTCAGTATCCTATGTTATTGAACAAAAATCTCCAACTGTGTTCAAGACTGGGAACTCATGAAAAACGAGCTCCGACTGAGAAAATATTTATTGAACAGTCAACCTACTCCGAATTCCAAGTCGGAAAATCGTGCGGCGTTTCTGTACAAGTCGGAACTAAGAAACTTAGAAATGTCCGACATGCTAACTGGTTGTAAGTTTACGCCGCGTTCAGCAAGTGGGACATTTCCTAATTTCCGAGTTCCGACTATAATATCAACGCGGCATCGGGCAACTTTCCAGAGCTCCGACTTTTCGACCTGAAGATCACTGGTGTCATGATTTGACCTCGTTTTTCCGATTTCCCAGTTGTCTTCAAAGCATCAATATTTAGACACAACTGGAGAGAGACGTTTTTTGCCAGTGAAATTGCCACTGCCAGTAAAGAGCGCCGACGTGCAAGCCAAAGGTATGTAAGCTAGTACACACCTCTGTTCCTATATTGTCAAAATGTTTCGGAAGGGAACGAACGTTACTAGCTTATGTTTTAAGTCTAAAATAAGCAAGCATTAACTGCAAGTAATACATTGTGTAATGTATTGAAAATGGTTCGGCGCGCCACCGCCCTATTCCAAGAAGCTCTGGCTCTCGATTGGCGTTGGTGTCGCGCCTGGATCAACCTGTAGGTCCTTGGAACAAATGCTGACTTTCCTTTTTCGGGATCCAGTGAGCATTCCATGGCATGTTATTACTTGGAGAAGGAGTTTAAAACGAGTAGGTAAATATTTCATTTACTGTCGTTTTTACATGTGACTGTGACATTATGGTATACAGACGGCTATATGTTAGACATTTCAAGATGGTTTTCACATGTGGTCATATTTCAAGTGTGTGTGTGTGTGTGTGTGTGTGTGTTAAGATTTTGAAGTGTGTAGATCTACGATTTATGACCTCGGTGCTTTCAAGACAACTGGGAACTCGGGAAAAAACGAGGTAAAATCATGATGTCACTTATCTTCAGGTCAGAACTCTAGAAAGATAGATGCCTGTTTCCAACTTGGAATTCCAATTTGGATGACAGATTTTTCAGTCTAAGCTCGTTTTTGACCTAGTTCCCAGTTGTCTTGCCACTCTGGAGCCCCATTGTGTTCGCTGCGGTGTAACATGTTGACCACACTGTTGCAAAATAAATGTACACATGCATGTTATTCAATCATTGCACCCACACTGCTCGTGAGCGTCTGTGTGGCCAGGCGCTAAAATATAAATTGTTTTTTTAGGAGCATATACCCACCTGCCATCTCCTCATTGGGTTTTAGAAGCATATGCCCACGTGGGTGATTGAAAGATGAACTTAGGTCCACACTCCGGTGGGTTGTAGTAATGCTGTAAAGTTGGTTGCCAACCGCCATATAATATTCTTCTTTGGACTTTAGCCTGAAGGAAGGAGGAGAGATGCCGAGAAACATTCGGTTTATCGTTTTATTTGTGGATTAATTGTTGGAATAGAGGACCTTGTGCATTTCAGGTAAAATAACAACCCAATGTTTATATACCAGGACAAATTAGCTAGCAATAGCAAGCTAGCTAGCTAAATTTCCATAAATGTTTAATACTTTTTGACCTGTCCCCAAATTAATATAGTTGGTTCAGAGTTTGTTTTGATATTTCAACCTGCGTGTCCTGATCACTTCCGGTGTGGGTGAACAAAAACAACTTGCCGTGATGGCACTCGCAGACGTGCGGTTTGGTCAGCTTGTAAGGCACTACAGAGGTGCCACTACAGACCCTGGTTCGATTCCAGGCTGTATCACAACCGGCTGTGATTATGGTTTGGCCGGGGTAGGCTGTCATTGTAAATAAGAATTTGTTCTTAACTGACTTGCCTAGTTAAACAAAGGTTAAATAAAAAAATTCAGTCAGAAGTCTGAGATTTAAAATCAGATCACATTTTAGTTATCACATGCTTCGTAAAGAACAGGTGTAGACTAACAGTGAAATGCTTACTTAGGGGCCCTTCCCAACAATGCAGACAAAGTAAATAGAGAAATAATAGAAAACTAAAAAGTTGAATACACAATGAGTAACGATAACTTGGCTATACACACGGAGTGCCAGTACCGACTCGATGTGCAGGGGTACGAGGTAATTGAGGTAGATATGTACATGTAACTAGGAATAAAGTGACAGATGATAAACAATACCAGCAGCGTATGCTATGAGTAAAATAAGTTTGCACAAAGCGTCAATGCAGATAGTCCGTGTAGCTATTTAACTATTTATCAGTCTTATGTCTAGGGGGTAGAAGCTGTTCAGGGTCCTGTTGGTTCCAGACTTGTTGCATCGGTACTGCTTGCTGTGCGGGAGCAGAGATAAGTCTATGACTTGGGTGGCTGGAGTCTTTGACCATTTATAGGGCCTTCCTCTGACACCACCTTATATAGAAATCCTGGATGTCAGGGATCGCGGCCCCAGTGATGTACTGGGCCATACGCACTACCCTCTGTAGCGTCTTGCGGTCGGATGCCAAGCAGTTGCCATACCAATTGGTGATGCAGCCAGTCAAGATGCTCTCAATGGTGCAGCTGTAGAACTTTTTGAGGGCATTGTCATGCCCTCGTCACGACTTGGCATGTGTGGACCATGGTAGATCCTTAGTGATGTAGACAATGAGGAACTTGAAGATCTCGACCCTCTCCACTACAGCCCTGTCAATGTGAATTATTATACCTTTATTTCAACAAGGAACACAGACTGAGATCAAGGTCTCTTTCACAGCTGGGCCCAGCATATACATGTTTACACATACAGTTTAGATACAATGATTAAGAAACTACACAAGACAAACAAAACGATCACAGATAACACAAAAAATACAGCAGCAGATTGTTACATTTACACATTGAATGGGGGTGTGCACAGCCCTCCGTTTCCTGTAGTCTACGATCAGCTGCTTTGTTTTGCTGACAGTGAGGGAGATGATGTTGTACTGGTCTCTGCCCTCCACCCTATAGGCTGTCTCATCGTCGTCAGTGATCAGGATTAATTGTTGGTGAGGGTAGGCAACAACACATCCACCACATTGACCCTCAACACAGGGGCCCCTCAGGGGTGTGTGCTTAGTCCCCTCCTGTACTCCCTGTTCACCCATGACTGAGTGATCGCGCACGACTCCAACACCATCGCTAAGTTTGTAGATGAGTACAGGAGGGGACCAAGCACACACCCCTGAGGGGCCCCTGTGTTGAGGGTCAATGTGGTGGATGTGTTGTTGCCTGCCCTCACCACCTGGGGGCAGTCCATCAGGAAGTCCAGGATCCAGTTGCAGAGGGATGTGTTCAGTCCCAGGGTCCTTAGCCTAGTAATGAGCTTGGAGGACACAATGGTGTTGAACTCTGAGCTGTAGTCAATGAAAAACATTCTCACATAGGTGCTCCTCATGTCCAGGTGGGAAAGGGCAGTGTGAAGTGCATTGGAGATTGCGTCATCTGTGGATCTGTTGGGGCGGTATGGGAATTGGAGTGGGTCCAGGGTGTCTGGGATGATGGTGTTGATATGAGCTATGACCAGCCTTTCAAAGCATTTCATGGCTACATATGTGAGTGCTACGGGGTGATAGTCATTTAGACAGGTTACCTTGGCGTTCTTGGGAATACAGGGACTATAGTGGTCTACTTGAAACATGTAGGTATTAGACTGGGTCAGGGAGAGGTTGAAATGTCAGTGAAGACACTTGCCAGCTGTTCAGCGCATGCCCTGAGTACGCGGCCTGGTAATCCATCTGGCACTGCAGCTTTGTGAATATTACTTACTCACATCGGCTATGGAGAGCATGATCACACAGTCATCGGGAACAGCTGGTGCCGTCATGCATGGTTCAGTGTTGCTTGCCTTGAAGGCTAAGTATTGGCAGTCGGCTTTGCTACTTTGATACAAATCGCTGAAGTCTTAGTTTTGTACAGTGCCCCTCGTCACCACAAATGACTTCAATGATGGCAGTCTCAGACTAAAGTATGTAGCGAACGACAGAGCAGTGGAATAATTTAGTGAGAGTCGTTAGACTACTTGACAGACAGAATAGCAACACCAGTAGAGCTACACCACCCCTCATTCTGAAATGACACCTTTTCAGAAATGATATAGTCTAGTATGCTCAGTCCCCTTTATATTCACACAACCAATGACAGGTGCATGAGTATTTATTATGGTGTGTGTGATGCCCTGTCCAGACACAACCCCTAGTCCCTACTCTCAGACACTTGTGGAGATCTGAGAGGCATTGATAGGTGGTGATATGGTGATAGCTCCACCCTCTGACAGACTTGGTATACTTTTTGCCATATTGCTTACACCTGTCCAATCCTCTCAGATCTCCACAAGTGCCGAGGATGTATGAGCTAGTGGTTGTTTTTGGACAGACCCCACAACCCTGTGGGTTTGTGGTGGACGTTCAGCACGTCACTTGAGGCATTGGTTGGATGTTTCATTCCATTGCTGGACACAACCTATCAGGCCAATCACCCTAACCAGGCCGTTCTGGTTCTTCCTCAGAGTATGGTTGTGAAAAGTTGATCTGCTGTAAACAGTGAAAGGATATTTACATGTCTACTATTCACACACTTGCTTCGCTCCAGATAATTAGATGTGGAACCGTTGACTGACTATGGCTAGGGCCATATCTCTAGTCGAGCAATATATACAGTGAGGGAAAAAAGTATTTGATCCCCTGCTGATTTTGTACGTTTGCCCACTGACAAAGAAATGATCAGTCTATAATTTTAATGGTAGGTTTATTTGAACAGTGAGAGACAGAATAACAACAAAAAAATCCAGAAAAACGCATGTCAAAAATGTTATCAATTGATTTCCATTTTAATGAGGGAAATAAGTATTTGACCCCTCTGCAAAACATGACTTAGTACTTGGTGCCAACAAGGGTTTTGCCAATCAGAGAGGTCAGATGTTTCTTGTAGTTGGTCACCAGGTTTGCACACATCTCAGGAGGGATTTTGTCCCACTCCTCTTTGCAGATCTTCTCCAAGTCATTAAGGTTTCGAGGCTGACGTTTGGCAACTCGAACCTTCAGCTCCCTCCACAGATTTTCTATGGGATTAATGTCTGGAGACTGGCTAGGCCACTCCAGGACCTTAATGTGCTTCTTCATGAGCCACTCCTTTGTTGCCTTGGCCGTGTGTTTTGGGTCATTGTCATGCTGGAATACCCATTCACGACCCATTTTCAATGCCCTGGCTGAGGGAAAGAGGTTCTCACCCAAGATTTGACGATACATTGCCCCGTCCATCGTCCCTTTGATGCGGTGAAGTTGTCCTGTCCTCTTAGCAGAAAAACACCCCCAAAGCATAATGTTTCCATCTCCGTGTTTGACGGTGGGGATGGTGTTCTTGGGGTCATAGGCAGCATTCCTCCTCCTCCAAACACGGCAAGTTGAGTTGATGCCAAAGAGCTCCATTTTGGTCTCATCTGACCACAACACTTTCACCCAGTTGTCCTCTGAATCATTCAGATGTTAATTGGCAAACGTCAGACTGGCATGTATATGTGCTTTCTTTAGCAGGGGGACATTGCAGGCGCTGCAGGATTTCAGTCCTTCACGGCGTAGTGTGTTACCAATTGTTTTCTTGGTGACTATGGTCTCAGCTGCCTTGAGATCATTGACAAGATCCTCCCGTGTAGTTCTGGGCTGATTCCTCACCGTTCTCATGATCATTGCAACTCCACGAGGTGAGATCTTGCATGGAGCCCCAGGCCAAGGGAGATTGACAGTTAATTTGTGTTTCTTCCATTTGCGAATAATCGCACCAACTGTTGTCAACTTCTCACCAAGCTGCTTGGCGACGGTCTTGTAGCCCATTCCAGCCTTGTGAAGGTCTACAATCTTGTCCCTGACATCCTTGGAGAACTCTTTGGTCTTGGCCATGGTGGATAGTTTGGAATCTGATTGATTGATTGCTTCTGTGGACAGCTGTCTTTTGTACAGGTAACAAACTGAGATTAGGAGCACTCCCTTTAAGAGTGTGCTCCTAATCTCAGCTCGTTACCTGTATAAAAGACACCTGGGAGCCAGAAATCTTTCTGATTGAGATGGGGTCAAATACTTATTTCCCTCATTAAAATGCAAATCATTTCATAACATTTTTTACATGCATTTTCTGTTTTTTTTGTTGTTGTTATTCAGTCTCTCACTGTTCAAATAAACCTACCATTAAAATTATAGACTGATCATTTCTTTGTCAGTGGGCAAATGTACAAGATCAGCAGGGGATCAAATACTTTTTCCCCTCACTGTAAATTAGACAGTCACAAAGGATTTTCTTCTGAATAACTGATCAGGGCATTGCACATTCAGTCAACTTTGATGTAAGGCTTGATCACACCCGTAGTGAGGACTTCTATCCGTCACGCCCATTATTGCTTATCCATTGTTCACTAGATATATCAATGTAATTACAGAATGCTTCCCACCACTAGATCACATAACTAGACGTGAGCTGGACGTGATGCCAACGCTGCCACCAATGTAGCAAAAGAAAGTGAAAGCTGCAACAGGGACTCTAACCAGGGCTGTGAGCTCTAATGGCTGTTGCCTTGAAAGTTGAGTAGGCCTCTGGGCAGAGGCAGTAGGCCAACAATGCTGGCATTTTCCTTGTTACAGTAGCCTAAGTATAAAACATGATTGACACGACTGTAATAATCATCATGAAATGGCCTTGGATGTGCCATAAGTGTAAGCCAACATAATTAATTATTTTACATGAACCTGTTTAACTGCATTGATATGGCTTAATTGATCATAGTCCAGACTCTTTACAGTTGCAAATACCAGGCAGTTGCACCAGGGGAATTTAAACCACAGATTGTTTTTTGCAGGTCTTCTGTTTCCCAACATTTATTGATGAATTGATTTCCCATTATGAAAATGGATCCCCATCCCCAATAAAATACCTTTTTAATCGATACCACAAAAATTAACAGACAAATCCAACTTTTTACACCATTGGCAACCCTCATAAAATCCGATATAGCACCAGTATGACCGTTTTTTAAAAACGTTGTAGAGAGTGATACAAGGAAAAACATGGCAAAAAGATTAGAGACAAAGTGTAACACATTTATAAGCCAGTCATATTAGATTACAAATGGAGATGAAAAATAAAATATTACACATTGAACAGCTTTAGATGTGTTCATGCTGACCCCATTGTCAAACCCTCACTATAATGTCAAGTCTCCAAGTGGAGCAGAGTGACCTCTCCATTGTAGGCTACCAAGTCATTGTTTGCTTTGTTTTAGTTGAGCTTGTTTTCAACTCCCTCTTGGTCTCTCAGTGTGATGGAGGGAGAGGACCCAAAAGGAAATCCCAGCACTGCCTCGTCTCACTCACTTCCTCCCCAAGCAGAGGCGGTAAGCCCAGCGGATGAGGATGATTGTATCACAACACGGAGGAACTCTGAAGAGAACGCTACACACACAAACGGCATGGGCCAGCCGAGTCAGGACCACCAGAGTGAAGGGGTCCCAGCTAAGACTGCTGCCACAGACAACAACCAGAGTCAGTCTGCCACCACCATGGACAACCAAGCCCAGCAACAACCCACGGAAAGCCTGTCTAACACTAAACTATGTGGGTATCTCCTTAAACAAGGAGGTCCCCTGAAGTCGTGGAAGTGGCGCTGGTTCACGTACGAGGAGAAGAAGAGCCAGTTGTTTTACTACAGGACCGCGCAGGATGTGACCTCTTTGGGGAGGATTGAGCTGTGCAGCGCCACGTTCGGTTACCCCCTCCATGGAGAGCAGGGCACCTTTCACATCCAGACCCCTGAACGGACCTTCGTCCTCAAGGTAATGTTTATTTAATCTATACTATATCAGGGGTGGTCAAATCTGAATCTCGAAGGTTGGCCGTTCTGCCTGTTTTTCTTTTCTTCCTGGTAGTTAATCGATTATTAATGTCATTGGTTGGCCAAAGTTCCTGATTAGAGGGGATTCACTTCTGGGGCCTTCACAAGTTCAACTGATATCCCCAGGGCTTTTCCAAAATGTAGGACTTTGCTCTGAATGTGTCATCGATATTTCTGAAATGTCATTGGTTTTTGTGGCGGGATGGAGAAGACTGCTAAATGGATAAATGAGGCAGTGAAACAGTGGTGCTCTTGTGTCTGAATAACGGTCACATGGTAACCCAGACATTTGGGACACACATCTATTCCTTTCAATAAGAAACCGACAGGTCATTTTTGTCAGCGATTAATCATGGAAGCTAAATGGGAATGATTAGTAATTACAAAATGAAGGCATCTCTCTTTCTGTTGTGTTGTTTTGTCCATGTTTGATATACAGGAAGATAAATACATATTCATACATTGCATTATAATACTTTATCTTGATCCACAATGGAACATTGTGATTTAAAAAGAACTCAAACATTTTAAAGTCATGCATTACAGATATTCTGACTCGGGCACACATGTACAGTAGGCTAACAATATATATTCTCTGTTTCAGGCAGATAACCAGGAAGCCATGATGTACTGGCTACAACAGCTGCAGCTGAAGAGATTGCAGCACCGAGAACAGCTGACAGGAGAATCCACACGTCACTGCACTGATCACCAGAGACCAGAGGGACAGGGGGAACTACCCACCAGGCCAGGTACAGAAAGACGGGAGGTAGCGAAATGAAGTGGCCCCAGACACTGATCAAGATTATGTCTGGCATGACAATGATCGACAGAGAAGGTTGTTCATGTAGAAACAGGTCTGGCAACCAGGCTAAGAATAACAGCTCAATACCATCATATACCATGCGTGCTTAGTGAAGCGTTAAAAGATGTGAGAGAAATGTAATACTTCAAGTTAGTATGACAATGAAAGTAGAAGCCATCAGACACAGTCAAGTTAACAGTGACTGGTATGTCAATGACCCAGGCTGTATCACATCCGGCCGTGATTAAGAGTCTCCTAGGGCGACGCACAACTGGCCCAGCGTCGTCCGGGTTTGGCCGGGGTAGGCCGTCATTGTAAATAAGAATTTGTTCTTGACTGACTTGCCTAGTTAAATAAAGGTTAAAAAATAATAATAATTATGTAACCAGTTGGATCGTGTTATCTGAGGAAATGTTTTGTTTAAAGTTGATATCATACTAAATTGTACTATGAATACCTTTAGGAGATGGGTGTCATTCTATCAAAGGGGTTTGTCTCAAGTTATTCCGCTCCCAATTGACACATGCTAGTTTAGAGGTAATTTCTAATATGTACAAGATCCTACACACAGATACAGAACACCCTATGACACCGTTTGATTACAATTGGCAGACTAGAGGTGAAAAACAAAACTAGGTGTATTGAACACGATGGGAGACAGAGAGCTGGTTTCAAGCGCAGGGCGCAGCAGGTGTTTATTGGTAAAGGACCACAGGAGGAGGCAGGTAGCTGGGTCCAGGGGCAGGCAGAAGGTCATACACAGGAGGAGGCAGGTAGCTGAGTCCAGGGGCAGGCAGAAGGTCTTACACAGGGGGTCCAAAAAGGCAACAGTACAGGCAGGGAGATCAGGCAATAGGTTGATAACAGGAAATCCGATAGGCTAAAGTACAGGCAGGGAATAGGCAAAAGGCGTCAGTTTTTGCCTGCCTTACTATCATACACGGGAGGATTAAATTACGTCATAAACAGAGCTCCAAATAGAAGTGTGTCACAAAACAAACAATATCTCACAATGATGGGGTGCAAGGAACTGAACTAAATAGTGTGTGCTAATGACATACAGGTGTGTGAACAGGTGATCAGAATTCAGCTTATTGGGATCTGGAGAGTGAACTGCGTTCAGGGGATCTATGTATTTGAGAGTGTGAGCTGGAAAGTGAGCTGCGTTCAGTGGATCTACGTGTTTGAGAGTGTGAGTTGGAAGCAGATGTTACACTAGGCAACAAATTAAGTTAGTTGAATTGAACGTTATCATTTTTACCCTGTTAGGGCTAGGGGGCAGTATTGACACGGCTGGATAAAAAACGTACCCGATTTAATCTGGTTACTACTCCTGCCCAGTAACTAGAAT
Source organism: Salmo salar (assembly GCF_965601325.2). NCBI lineage: Eukaryota > Metazoa > Chordata > Actinopteri > Salmoniformes > Salmonidae > Salmo > Salmo salar. Next base: position 32,107,277 of record NC_138295.1, read on the forward strand.
ATGCATATAATTATGGGCTTTGGATAGAAAACACCCTAAAGTTTCTAAAACTGTTTGAATGGTGTCTGTGAGTATAACAGAACTCATATGGCAGGCAAAAACCTGAGAAGATTCTGTCCAGGAAGTGCCCTGTCTGACCATTTCTTGGCCTTCTTTGCCATCTCTATCCAAAACAAAGGATCTCTGCTGTTACGTGACACTTCCTACGGCTCACATGGGCTCTCAGAAGGCGGCAAAAAGCTGAATCGTGGCTTTGCAGGCTCTGGCTGAAAAAAAGTAGCGCGTTTGGGTAGTGGCTGGTTACAGTACAGTGAGACTCAGGCGCGTACCCGCGTCGACCGAATGCTTTGTTTTCTTTCCTCTGTTTACCTAAACGGAGATTCCCGGTCGGAATATTATCGCTTTTTTACGAGAAAAATGGCATAAAAATGGATTTTAAACAGCGGTTGACATGCTTCGAAGTACGGTAATGGAATATTTCGAATTTTTTTGTCACGAATTGCGCCATGCTCGTGACCCTGATTTACCCTTTCGGATAGTGTCTGGAACGCACGAACAAAACGCCGCTATTTGGATATAACGATGGATTCTTTTGGACCAAACCAACATTTGTTATTGAAGTAGCAGTCCTGGGAGTGCATTCTGACGAAGACAACAAAGGTAATCAAACTTTTGTAATAGTAAATCTGACTTTGGTCAGGGCTAAACTTGGTGGGTGTCTAAATGGCTAGCCGTGATGGCTGGGCTGTCTACTGAGAATATTGCAAAATGTGCTTTCACTGAAAAACTATTTTAAAATCGGACACCTCGATTGCACAAAGGAGTTCTGTATCTATAATTCTTAAAATAATTGTTATGTTTTTTGTGAACGTTTATCGTGAGTAATTTAGTAAATTGTTAGTAAATTCCCCGGAAGTTTGCGGGGGGTATGCTAGTTCTGAACGTCACATGCTAATGTAAAAAGCTGGTTTTTGATATAAATATGAACTTGATTGAACAAAACATGCATGTATTGTATAACATAATGTCCTATGTGTGTCATCTGATGAAGATCATCAAAGGTTAGTGCTGCATTTAGCTGTCTTCTGGGTTTTTGTGACATTATATGCTAGCTTGAAAAATGGGTGTCTGATTATTTCTGGCTGGGTACTCTGCTGACATAATCTAATGTTTTGCTTTCGTTGTAAAGCCTTTTTGAAATCGGACAGTGTGGTTAGATTAACGAGAGTCTTGTCTTTTAAAATGCTGTAAAATAGTCATATGTTTGAGAAATTGAAGTAATAGCATTTCTAAGGTATTTGAAAATCGCGCCAACGGGATTCAACTGGCTGTTGCGTAGGTGGGACGAATTCGTCCCGCCTAGCCCAGAGAGGTTAACTAACCATTAGTAATAACTCACAATGTCCAAACAACAAATTTATGTCAATGCACTGGAGTGTGATGTCAATATTTACCACGCTCGTCCCCTTGGCTACATAGTCGCTTCATGAATCATCAGCAGTCGACTTTGTCAGCCTCTCCCTGGCTGGTAAGTGGCCTCACTAGGGATTTCTAAATTCTCCCACTGAGACCTAGCTTCCTGAAAACCTTTTACTCTGGCAGCACACCCACTTCCTTTCAGTGATTCAGCAAATCTAGTGTGGCCATCAAGTGTAGCCAGCCAATCAGAGACTTAAACAGAACTTTGGGTAAGTTATTCATCTTAAACTCTCAAATAGGCTTTCATACAAACATTCTGTCAAAAAAACTAGGGTACATACAAAAATATTAGTAACAACTGACATCACTTTAATTTGACAATATTCTTGTTAGAAAAGTGCGACAAGTATTGTAACTGATCATTTTTACACTCGAGGGTTACACTGAGGACACTGTATTCAGGTAATTGAAACACTCTGAACATTCCAGATAGAAATACTATGAGTAGCGCTGACTCTGCTGATATGATTCCCTATTCTACATGACAGACGGTCATAACTGTTCTAAACGATACATTTCTATAGGAACGTTCTGTCATGTTGCAGCCTTCGGAACAGGCCCTAGTGTTGTTGAACAGAATGCATGATTGGAGCCATTCCAACGTTTTAAAATGCATGGAGGGTTAACAGACTTCTTCCATGTTCCTCCGGCAGGCCAGTCAGCTGATGTCTGGGAAACAACTAGCCTATTTGGTCTCTAGTGTTTTAGAACGGAGACCTGTGTTTACAAATAATAAGGAAGCTGTCTTTGCTGCTCATTTCCATCATGTAAAATACAGTATTTCCACGAGTTAAATCAGGCATTTCTATATAAATATATATATTCAGTATGTGCACTACTTAGATATATTGGCAAATGACTGGCCCTGGCAGATAAAAGTTATCTGTTGCAATAGTTTGTTTGCAATAGCCCACTTGAATATTCATTCTTTGCCAACATTCATGTCTCTACTCTGTAAACCTGTATTGCTGTCTTAAATGTACAGTACCTGACTAACAAATGAAGGGTTGACTTCCCTTTTCCAGGTAGCCTAGCAGTTAAGAGCGTTGGGCCAGTAACCAAAAGGTCGCTGATTTGAATCCCTGAGCCGACTAGATGAAAAATCTGTCTGTGCCCTCGCACAAGGCAATTATTGCTCATGTACGTCGCTCTGGATAAGAGCGTCTGCTAAATGACGTAAAATTTAGATAGACTGGGGAGGGGAACGCAAGAACAATCAAAATCCCTCTGGTAGCTATTCATGGGCTTTTAGGGTAATGGCATTTTCATGAAACAGATGAAAGGTTATTTTCACCTACACGGGCCTTTTATCATTGCAAATAAATAATTAATCTTTCCAGTGTTGAATGATATAATATTTTTATGCCCCATGGGGGGCCTGCCTGGCCAAGGTTGAGATTGGTAGGTGGGGTTCAGGACAGGAAACAACGTTAATCAGATGTGCTTAGATCTTTCTCTGCACCGTCTACAAATTGCAGACAAATGCTCGCTCTAGATGCGAGACTTAATACCAGTAAACCACTTATCTACTGTTAGTATTGTAACTGATCATTTTTACACTGTATTCGGGTAATTGAAATCAAATGTATTTATAAAGCCCTTCTTACATCAGCTGATGTCACGAAGTGCTGTACAGAAATCCAGCGTAAAACCCCAAACGGGGGGGACCAGGCTGAGACAGGAGGGGTCAGGAGACACTGGCCCCGTCCGACGATACCCCCGGACAGGGCCAAACAGGCACGATATAACCCCAACCACTTTGCCAAAGCACAGCCCCCACACCACTAGAGTGATATCTTCAACCACCAACTTAATATCCTGAGACAAGGCCGAGTATAGCCCACAAAGATCTCCGTCACGGCACAACCCAAGGGGGGGGCGCCAACCCGGACAGGAAGATCACGTCAGTGACTCAACCCACTCAAGTGACGCACCCCTCCTAGGGACGAGCTGAGAGACATGTTTGTTCTACGTAAAATATTTCTATCTTAGAGTTCCATAATGTTTGCCTACTGAATGTGTCCCAGGTGATTCCAGTGTGCCCTGGTCTTTGACCCCTGGGGAATCTGTGTAATGAATATTTAAGCTACAGCTCCACTGACAGCTGCAGGAGGTGATTCTGCATGGCCCAGACAGAGAGAGAGAGAGAGAGAGGAAGTGCCCGTCTGACACACTGCTGAACTAGGAGCCTTGGTTACAGTACCCCATGGCTACACTACACATACTACAGCCTATTCTGGTCCAATAAATCAACACAAATCCATATGTTATTTTGAAGCTTAAACGGCTTGTATAAGTGAGAAATTCAACTGTTCAAGTCGTAGCTGTCTTGAATATGCATCAATGAACAATGTAAAAGGGATGTTATTGCTAGTTCCCTGTTTTGACTTTGCCCAACGCAATTGAGTTTGCTCCTGTTGTAGACACAACCTTTCCTACCATTTGGTTTGTGAACTGTGAGGTATTTCATGCTTGTCCTGACATGCCCAGAATGTTTCACGAAGGAACAGAACAGTATGCTTTGACTGTAGTACTCCCTTGAATATTCCCACGGTCGCCATTGTAGTTGTATCTAGCGTGCACAACTTGATTGCCCAAAAGATATCAGGACTTTGGTCAGTTAATAAAAATATATGAATCTTTTTGACTTTTCAATGGGTCTCACCCATGGTATCATAACTTTCTGTTCATAGCAGAACAGTAAGAGCAAACAACTTCATCTCAAGACCAAGTGGCCAGATAGTCATGATCTTTATTCTCTGTATTACAACCCATAATATCACTCATTGTCTTTAGCCAGAAGGTTTCTGCTTGTTACATTAGTAGCTGTGTCCTTTGTATGCCCTGGCTCCAGAAGGCGTGATCCACTGACATTGTTCTTTCCTGTTACTTCCTGTAACGTAGATGACTTCCTGCCCACCGTGAAGACCCCGCCAGGCCTCTTGGGCGAGGAGGCTGCCAATCTGCCCGCGCCGCAACAACGGGCCCCCCTAAGCAACTTCTCTCTCAAACATCCTCTGATAGAGATTCAGTAGGTGAATTTATTTATTATTATTTTCCACCCATCTTTACCATTCATTTGGCATTGAGGCATATGGCTGGACCTGTACAACAGATGGTATGGGATACTAGGGCTGGGAATTGCCAGGTACCTTCACGATACAATATTATCATGATACTTAGGCGCCGATACGATATGTATTGCGATTCTCAAGATTCTATCTGTATTGCGATTCGATACTGTGATTTTTATTACGATTCAATGTTCCAAGCATATTGCTCACGATATGTCTGCTGCAGAGGGACGAGAGGGAGCCATGAGAAAACAATCAGTCATGCAAATAAAAGAGCTGAAAACAAAAGGAAGATGGAGAACAACCTATGAAGGAAAAATACTGGGGTTTTGGTGCAGGTACAGCCAACTAGCGCAAAAGTAACTGTTTTCGATTTTTTTTCTCCGTCACTTTGGGATACGTTGTAGTAGTTGACGATGGACTTGATATTCATTGAAGTTATTGATCGTAGACATTAGAACTGTTTGTGGCTATGTGACTACAGGTGCTTGTCCTCTGCCAATCTAACATGTCAAGATTGACTTCATAGTGACAGTGACTTTGAGATGAATGTTATTTGGGGGGACTTGTACCTTAATCGCTTCATAAAGGGATTGTTCTAGTAGTAGGTTTACACTAAGGCTGGCACTTGGGGGTGGAGGTGTTGGCGTGCATGCTTACGTTTGTGTGTGTGTTCTCACACATGCGTGCTGCTCCTACAGGAACTCGGTGCACAGTCTTTTTTACAAGCGGTCCTCCCAGGAACTGAGTCGGAGTGTGTTCCATTTGGAGGCGCCTCCTCCCTGGACCCCACTGAACCCTTCAAAGACCCCCTACCAGACAGCCCAGGACAGGCTTGGTATGTCCCACACACACCCTAGCCTCTGGAGATGTTCTCTAATATACTGGCATCCTTCTGCCCTCTGTTGGCAGCTGATTGAAATCATACAGAAGGATCAGGTTTTCTCATTGTCTGATAGCATAATGTCATCATTGCTCTAGTAACATTGTCATTTTTTTTCTTGTCTAAACAAAGAAACATTTTATTTCACAAGTTAGTGATCTCACAGTCCATAATAACTACAGAGCCATAGCTAACCTCCATGCCTTCCTACAGACCCTAGGACTCCCGTTGACCCCCCGACTCCTACCGCCCCGCTGCTGTTGGTGGACCCTGCGGGTGAGCGCTCCCCTGGGGAGGGCAGGTCGTTCCCATGCCCGTCCCCGAGGATCAGGAGGAAGACGAGGGCCAGCTCTGCCACCATGCCCGCTGCACTACGGGAAGCTGCTTCAGACAAGACGACCCGCCTTCAGCAGGAGAAACACATGCTGGCTGAGGAGGTCAAGGCCCAGAAGGTTAGAGCGAAGACCAAAGCTGTGCCAGATCTAATAAACCTCCAATATCTTACAAAGCAATGCTTGATTTCCACCCTGCCCTTATCCACTTATCCTCTGACGTCTAGAATATGGTGTATGATTGGTTTGATAGGCCTACAAGTATCTTGAAATTCAATGTATTCCTTCTCATTTGAATCTGTGCCAGACTAGATGGACTAACCTCACTATTCACCTCCCACCCTGCCCCTGGCTCTACCCTATCCTCTTCCTCCTCCCCTTCCCCCATCCAGGAGCTGGTGTGGCTTCTCCACAAGGCCCTGGAGGCGGCTCAACTGGAGAAGCGGACCTGCACCGAGTTCCTGGCAGCCGAGTGTGAGCAGGAGCGTCTGGAACTGTTGAGGCACCGCGAGCGCCAAGCCGCTGACCTGCAGGGTCGTCTGGAGGAGCTGAAGGCCGAGGCGGAGGGTCTGAGGGCGAGTTTGGCCCAAAGGGACGCCCACGTGGCCGAGCTGCAGGAAAACATCACCCTGATGATGGCGAAGAACCACTCCAAACAGGAGGTGAAACCCATTTTTGGGGTCTGGTCCCGTATTCACAAAGAGTCTCATAGAAGGAGTGCTGGTACAGGATCAGTTTAGCCTTATCGAGCACAATGATTATGTGGACAGTGGGGACCTGGTCCTGGATCAGCACTCCTACTCTGAGATGCCTTTTGAATATGGGCCCGAGTACTATTTGGCTCCAAGTGTATACACTTCATGATATGATAATGTATGGCATCACTGCCTAATAATATCATATTTTCTGACGTTATCCCAGGTGATCCTGAAGCTGTCAGAGCAGGTGGCAGCCTGCATGGCCGACCCTAGACGCACCATGTCCACCACTAATGGCCTGGAGGCCCTGACCTTCCACCAGCTGCAGGAGGACACTGAGAACCTCAAGGTTGGTTTGTGGTTGGTAGGTAGTAGGTCAGTCCAACACCAGAGATGGAATCAAGACTGAAGCCCAGCCTCGACACCAAGACCAGGAGCCTAATTTATAAACGTTGCATACTCACAAAATATGCCCCAAAACATGCGCGTGCGAGTTTTTACGTAAAAGTTGGCATTTATAAAAACTGAACTTGATGTGAGAATGTACTTATCCTCCCACAAACTTTAGACCATGTATACGCACAGTTTCCAGTGGTTGAAGTATTGCATTGCAGGAAGGCAAAGTAGCCTTGTGCAAATGGGGAATATATACTGAATGTTCGAAACATGTCTTTCCATGACATAGACTGACCAGGTGAATCCAGGTGAAAGCTATGATCCCTTATTGATGTCACTTGTTAAATCCACTTCAGTGGAGGAGACATGTTTAAAGAAGGATTTTTAAGCCTTGAGACAATTGAGGCCACATGGATTGTGTATATGTGCCAATCCGAGGGTGAATGGGCAAGACAAAATATTTAAGTGCCTAACAGGGTATGGTAGTAGGTGTTTGGCCCACCAGTTTGTGTTAAGAACTGCAACGCTTCTGGGTTTTTCATGCTCAACAGTTCTGTGTGTATCAAGAATGGCCCACCACCCAAAGGACATCCAGCCAACTTGACACAACTGTGGGAAGCATGGTGACTTATTTATAAAAAAAAAGGTAGCTAAATATAACTAGATGCTATCATTATCTTTGCATTCTAAAATAATTAGAAAGCTATTTCTATGCATAATACATTCCTCATCTTTTCTGACTGATGGTTTCATACTCGCGAAATAGCCTATAGGCCTACAACAAGTTAGGATAGGCTACTGTTCGTTCCGTCTCTCATTTAATGGGACCCACTTCACAGTAGTAAATTGATCGGCTACTGGTATTTAAAGTATTTTGCTCTATGCGATCCGATCGAAGCGTCACGGTAGAACAGTACGGTTCACCTTTTCCATTGACGTTTGTGGGCTACGTCTGACTATTCTCGATTAGCCTGGACAATATTTAATTTCTAAACATAATACATATATCATAACCATTGTACCTTTTCGCATCTCTCATTTAATATGGCCTATTAGATAGGCTATTATAATTTCAAGTTTTTGCTCTATGCATCCAAAAGGGAGCGCGGTTTATAACATACAGGTGAACAGACAGTTTATATTTTGCATTGAAGTGTATCGGCTACCACTGGTACAGCCTACTGTAGTTTAGATTTTTTTCAGAGTGGACAATGTTTCAGAATTTTTGCACATTTAGGTTCAGGACAAAGTAAATGCAAAACACTATTGAATTCAAACGATATGTTTACAGGTCCACAACAATTTGCAATTGTTTTTGTGTTTCAGAAACGGTCAAATGCCAAAGAAAACAACATTCTGCCAACACCTCCAAAGATATTTGATGAAGTTCGCTATTGATATTTCCTTTAGATATACCGTGTTGGTCTAATTCCAATACTTCCAAAGTATACAGCAAATAAGGGTGTTATTGTCACTATAAAAGGTGAATGACTGGCGCTATTCAGGTGGAGTTATGATGCTCGTTCATGCGCGAACAGGTTTCCGACAGATCTGATTTATAACCAGAAACACGCGAATGCCGTGCGCCACGTTTAGAAATCTACATTTTTGTGCTTGGCAGTCTTTTCCAAAAAAATCACACGTCACTTATTTAGTGTCAAATTTACGCAACGGTTATAAATGAGGCGCCAGAACATTTGAGTCTTTGGAATAGATTTGAGATATCTATTCACTGGTCCAAAAAAAAGTAGTTGTAGTACAAATATAAATCATATTTCTTTGCTACTTTAAATGGCCTTCACCCTGCCCTTCCTCTCACTTTTAATAATTCTCACACAGGATGACATTGAGGCCTACAAGATCCAGAACAAGTTCCTGAACTCTGAGATCTACCAGCTGACCAAGCTATGGCGCAACAGTTCAGAGCAGGAGAAAAGCCTTATGGTAAAGGTGGGTCTGCCTACTGACAATGGATGCTATTCAGTGCCAAATGCATCTGCATGTGCTGTCGAGGTTGAAGTGGGTTGTGGTTAAGTGAAACACTGAAGGCCACTACAGTTGGTTGAATTGGGACCTCAGTCTCGGTCTTAGGGTGTGCTTATTTTGTGTTGCAGTGTGCCTACCTTGAGGCCCGTAACTGTCAGATAGAGAGTCGTTACCTGGGTGTACTGAGGAAGCTGCAGGAGAGCAATGCTCTAGAACCGGGCCAGCGGGAGGCTGTGAGGAACCTCATAGAAGACGCACTGAAAGGAGACCTGAACGACGTCCTCGAACTCAACCCTGTCAGGTAACGGGCCCTGGCTCAATACTCTGAACTGGCTTCCTTTCCTTGTCTTTTTGTCTTGCCTCTGCTTTACTACACTGATAAATGACAGGACCAACCTCTTATTTATTTGTATTCTTTATTCATACAGACGTTCCTTTTAAGATTTACAACAGTCTCTTAAGGGGCCACCTTGTTATAAGAACACATTAAATCGCCAATGCAGTCCCACAATGAACAAAAATGAGATGACTATCAATAGTCAATGAAGGCTTAAATGATCTAAAAACAGTGAATGAACACTGATCTCCATTCCTCAGGGAGCACGACGAGTACGGCTTCAAGATCATCCCGGACTACGAGGTGGAGGACATGAAGCTGCTGGCCAAGATCCAGGCCCTGGAGATCCGCTCCCACAACCTGCTGAGGCAGGAGGCCGGGGTCAGACCCCTGTTGGACCGCTGGGCTCAGTACCTGGGCGGCCGCCCGGCCGACGACCTCTGCCCCTCCCCGGAGCTCAAATTCCTGCTGCGGTGTGGCGTGCCACGGGAGTACCGCCCACGGGTGTGGCGATGGGTGGTGAGGGCCCGCACGCGCTCGCTGAGGGAGCGCCACCCGGATCGCTATGAGCAGGTGGGTGCTAGTGGATCAGGCTCGTTCACTTCCTTACAATGCATCTCTTAATTTCAGAATCTTTCTCAATCTGTCCATCAGTCTTTCCATCCATCTACATGAAATCCATCCATTACTGTTTCAGCTGTGCCAGAAGAGCCTTACGTCACCCCACCAAGCCTCCAGACAGATCCAGTTGGACCTGCACCGCACGCTCACCACCAATCAGCGCTTTTCCTCGCCCTCCAGCCCCACTCTGCAGCAGCTCCAACGAATTCTGCTAGCTTTCTCCTGGCAAAACCCCACCATCGGCTACTGCCAGGGCCTCAACAGGTACTTAAGGCTCCCTATATCAGTCAGCAGTGTGCTCAATAACTATTAAATCTAGAGAAATACTGCCACCTAATGTACAAAGCTGTAAACTGATATAAAGTGCAGACTCCAAAACAATATCAAATCTAATTTTATTTGTCACATGTGCCGAATACAACAGGTGTAAACCTTACAGTGAAATGCTTACTTACAAGCCCTTAACCAACAATGCTTTAAGAAGTTAAGAAAAAATAAGTGTTAAGTAAAAAATAGAAAATAAAAGTAACAAATAATTAAACAGCAGCAGTAAAATAACAGTAGTGAGGCTATATACAGGGGATACCGGTTAGTCAAGGTAGAGGTAATATGTACATGTAGGTTGAGTTAAAGTGACTATGCTTACATAATAAACAGAGAATAGTAGCAGCGTAAGGGGAAGGGGGGGGGGGGGGGGGGGGGGTGCAAACAGTCTGGGTAGCCCTTTAATTAGCTGTTTGGGAGTCTTATGGCTTGGGGGTAGAAGCTGCTAAGAAGCCTTTTGGACCTAGACTTGGCGCTCCGGTACCGCTTGCCGTGCGGTAGCAGAGAGAACAGTCTATGACTAGGGTGGCTGGAGTCTTTGACAAGTTTTAGGGCCTTCCTCTGACACTGCCTGGTATAGAGGTCCTGGATGGCAGGAAGCTTGGCTCCAGTGATGTAGCGCCTTGCAGTCGGAGGCCGAGCAGTTGCCATACCAGGCAGTGATGCAACCAGTCAGGATGCTACCAACTCAATCAACACAATCTTCTCAATTTAGGGAAGCCTGACTATAACAATTGAGGTTTTTTTTGTGAAAATCTATGATTAGTCTAAAAACATGCATTTTCCTGGATCTGGCTACTCAGACTAGGCTGTAGATATACCGTACAAGCTTTGACTTCAAAACAATCTTGACAGGATATCCAAGGGCAACTATGATATTGGCCTCTCCCTCCCCTTTCAGGCTGGCAGCCATAGCTCTCCTGGTGCTGGAGAGTGAGGAGGATGCCTTCTGGTGTCTAGTAGCTGTGGTGGAGACCATCATGCCTCAGGACTACTACACCAAAACACTCATAGCCTCGCAGGTAATGATCTGGTTAAAATATGTGATTTTAAACAACTGTATAGATGTGTAAAATAATTGTATCTACAGTTCTCTGTAATTAAAATATGTGAAGTGGTGCTTTTAGTGGGATTTAATCCATTTTAGTTCTGCATCTGTTCCAAAACATGGAACTGAAACGTTTAAATTGCGCATATGTTTCATGAACAACGTAATGAATTCAACGACATTGCTCATATCATGCCAATATCTGTTGTCATCTGCTGATGTGACTCAATGTGACATGGCGTATGGGTGGATGTTGCAGGTGGACCAGCGTGTGCTGAAGGACTTCATGGCGGAGAAAATGCCCCGACTGACAGCCCACTTTGAGGAGCATAGTGTGGACGTGTCCCTCATCACCTTCAGCTGGTTCCTGGTGGTGTTCGTTGAGAGCCTGCCCAGCGACATCCTCCTGCGGGTGTGGGACGCCTTCCTCTACGAGGGCACCAAGGTACCACGCTTAAGAGAGACTAGCGCCTGGGCCGAAAGAAAAACAGAAACTCCTAGCTCATGGGTATTCAAATGTGGGTCCTGTCTGCAGTATGACTGGTTGTTAACTGATTGACAAAATGTTATTGATTGTCCAGAGTCTACGCACCTGGTGTTAGGTTGTTGCGGCAGTTCTAATGTAAACGTACATGCGTGGTTTTGATCCAGGTGATATTTCGGTATGCCCTGGCTCTGTTCAAGTACAAAGAGGAGGACATCTTGAACATCCATGACAACGTGGAGATCTACCAATACCTGCGCTTCTTCACCAAGACCATCTCTGACGGCAGGTGAGAGATCATTAAAGGTCATCTAAGTTCAAACTATGGAGGCTGTGTTCTGAAAAAAATGACACTATATTAGATGCGTTTCTCTAGTGGGATAAGAACCACTATAGTAGAGGTCTTAAACTCCTGGAGGGCTGGTGTGCATGTTTTTGTTACAGCCCAGTACTTACACACCTGATTCACCCCTAAGTGGTTTGTGAATGATTCCACTAAATCACATTTAGCTTGTCCTTTTGTAACCGGTTCAATTGTTTTATTATCTATATGGTTTGTGCTTTTTGCCCTGTACCTACTGAGCCCATTCTTTATCTGCTGCTCTGTTTAGTCGGAGTGTTGCTGGCAGAGCAGACGGAATAGCTATTTGCTGTAGGCTGAGACAGATGCTCTCACCATATATAAGTCAGATATCTCTGTTGTCGCTGCTATGGGCTCAACACATGGGAGAAAACGAGGCTATACAGCCAGAGGAGTGCATTGAGGGCAGCATTGACAGCAGTCTCATATCTCCAAACAAAGAGCAGATACGATTATCTCATTATCTCTGTCCAATGCATGCAAGTAAAATATGTGTGAGAGGGCTAAGTCTGGTGTTAGGGCCATACAGCTTATGGAGTATTTTGACTATGCTGCTTATTTTTTTTATTTTTTGTATGGAAATAAGCAGGCTGAGTAATATTGGGCTTGTGTCTGTCTCCTGCCTCACTTTACTCTGTTCCCTCCAACAGGAAACTGACCAACATAGCCTTCAGCGACATGAACCCGTTCCCCATGAAGCTGTTGAAGAACCGGCGTGCGCTGCATCTGGAGCGCCTGCAGGGGGAGCTCAGAGAGCTGGAGGTCCAGCAGAGGGAGTTTGTCACAGAGAGCGCAGAGCGTAAGGACAAGGACCTGGACACTATACTAGTCAGCGAGGACGATGAGGACCTGTAGAGACTCTGGACAGAGGGATAGATCCTGTGGAACTAATGGTTTGGAGTTCTAGACTATACAGCCATCTGATTAAGAATGGCCCTGCTGGTACAGATATGACCCACCCAAAGCTCTGGTCCAAGATCTGTTTTTTACTGTATGTTAGTTTATTTGTAAATTAGTACCAGGGTTATGGTCAAGAACACTACATGACCAACCTCATTCTCTCTAGATCGTCTAATATAATATAGCGTACATGCACTGCCATAAGAATTAATGCAAAATACACAATGTACACTTAATTTTACAGTATGTATTTCAACGATCATATGTCATGTAGATTCTTATTTGACATGTTTCACTCACTTGCCAAAATGCGCACTCCAGATTTTGGGTTGCAGCATATTTTGTCCAAATGCAGGATACTTGTGTGTTACTGTTTTGCATTTAGTTTACTTTTCCTTTCATTTGTCTATCATAACACGATGCGAACTTTATGTACAACTACAACAGCCAATGACAAGTTTCCTTTTTCCAATTTATTACCTTGAAAAAAAGAACGAATATACATAAGAAATAATAAATATAAAAATCAAACAAAACATTGCCCAATGTTAAACAACCTTACTGCAGACATTTCTAAAAGCTAGTGTTACACCAGACAGTTACACTGATGTGTTGCCTATCCAGAACAGTATCTCCCATTCCTGTGTGACAATAGACGCGCAGTTTGTTTCCAAGAGCGAAGAGGTCGACTAACATCTCGAAAAACAGTGGCTTTGTTGCTGAGTAAAGCTATTGTTCTATCAGTTAAGTCAGTGTTAAGTCACGTGGAGCTAATGCCGTAATATTCACACCCTACAAAGATGGCTCGCCCTGAGGAGCGACGAAAAAAAACCCGGACGGAAAACATGCAAGTCGTCTGGTCCATCGTTTTGAGTATAGGTACTGGCTTTTACTTCTAAGTAGTACGGCATTCTGTCCGCGCTAATAGAAGCTGACAAATCAGGCCTTGCGTCTCAGCTATTCGCAGAGCAGTTTGCTTTACTGTCGTGTAAAGAAACCAGAACACCGTCTCTGTGTGGTTCAGAGTCTGATTTTCCCGTTGTGTGCATCAACTGGTAACGTTTGAGTTTGGCAAACAGAACGGTGTGGGTTATGACTGGTTGTGTTCAATGTACAAATCAGACAAGGCTAAGAGAGACAGTCCCTCGGTCATAGTCTTGATCTTTTATGATGGACACATACCCATGAATGACATGTTGTTTAGTTATCAGTAGTCTGTCCTGTGCCTTAAGTGGATTCCTTGATTGCACTGGGCAGGTTCTCTCACTTGGGGAAAGTTCCATCCTCTGAAACATCTCTACATTGTACTTACTGACAGAGCTAGTCATTCAACTATACATATTTTACAGATACTTTAAATTGATCAGTGTTTAAATTAATACCATCTTAGTGCAATTCTTAACATGCTTTGCGCAATAGGGTTCTGCTGCAATGTTAATTCAGCTTGACTTTTTTTTTTTTAAATACATGCTCTTTAATATTTCATAGCTACATCAGTGTACGGTCTAGTAGTGTATTCCCGGAGAAAAGTGCACCAACAGACTTGTTTTGAAACATTAACGATGGTGTTGAAGGATGGCTGGCGCTTGTCTCACACGAGAAGCTGAAAATGAAAAGGTTATGTGAACAGTCACAGCCATCTCTCCCTTCAACATATCCACCAGGATCACTTCACAATATCAGAATACTATTCAGTCTTATCAACACATTATTAAACTCTCATTACAAAATAACTGCATAAATCATGTGCAATTCATACTGTTCTGAAACCCTTCACATCAACAAAAAGGTAGCATTTTCCTCACCTAGATCAATAAAAGCAACAACAACAACAAAAGGGGGGGGCAAAGTTGTTCTTCAGTCACTCCAATGGATTCAGTACTCTGGCTATCAAATACAAATCTACAGCAAAACCAAGAGGGGATTTAAGGCTTACAGCACTTCTACCACCCCCACATTAAACTGGGGAGTCCCGTCACTAACCAGTAAGATGAGGGGCGCAGCCTATGGAACCGGTTAAGGCAAAGTGAGAGTGTGTCCACCTCCACTCCCCCCCACCTAACAGATGATAGCTCTACGCCAGGAACCTTTGTCTTTAAAAGCTGTAGTGCAAGTAGGAAGACATTTTTGTAACGGTAAATACTAAATGGTGTTGCGTTATTGCTTGAGGGCTGCAAAGTCTGAGTTCACTTCCTACTGAGACTTCAGTGGAAGAGGACTCGTTACACCTCACCTGATTAGGTCAAATGTACATTGTCCATCAATCCCAACAATGACTGACTGGTTTGATAAATGAACCAAGTGAGTCAAACTAGGGGACAATTGGTTGAGTAAGAAAAGCAGCCTTTGCAGCCCTCTGGATATTTCTCTGTAAATGTCATGCCCAGTTCATAATGAACTCTTAGTCCCTACCCCTAAACTCCTCATGGTCCCTTGTAGATCTAAGTGCCTAGGTGTAGGGGGGGTGCCTAGGTGTGGGGGGGGTAGACTTCCAAATCGCAGTAACTTTGTCTCGTGTCCCTCCAAACCATGGGAACTACAAGTTGTCTTCCTCCTGCTGTAACACACAGTTGTATGATCACATCCTGTTTCTGCACATCCCAAAAATGGTGCTGCAAAAAATAAAATAAAAATCCCCTACACTCACTCGTAAAAAAATACATCTCCTTTCAAAACAAAAGAACACTCTTCCATGATGCAGATTGAATTCAAATGCAAATGTGAGTCTAACTTAAGTTTCAGTGGTTGATTAAAAACACATCGAAGTGCTATCATTGCATGATGAATAAGTATCACGCTGATCGAGAAGTCCAACCAAAAGGCAAACTTGTTATGCAAAACGTTGACAACCCAAAGTGATTCAATACATTTTAGTACTGTGTTCGACTAGATGGCAATTCTTTGTCTTATAAAAAGGACATCACTACGAAAAATGCATCAGCCTTTTAAAATATGCAGCGCTTCAATATAAAGTGCTTCATTACATTGTTATTTTTTTTACAGTTTCTTATTAAAATATTGTATCCCTGGAGTGAAACCATAGTAAACATGTTACACATTGGTAAAAATAAACATTTTGGAATGTCTTTAAAAAAAAGTCCCATTAGGTGATTTTGGTCAAGCTGAACTTGTTCCTGGAGCCTGGAAAGCAAAGTTATTCAAGTCTTATTACTCCATTCACAGTATCACATGCAGTCATTGAAAAAAGTATTTGGATGGTAAAAGAATGAATGGGTGAAAAAAGGGTTAGATCAAAAAAATATATATATGTAATAACAGCTTGGAAATGTATGGATGAGAAAACGGTACGGGAAAGAAAATGGAAGCCATGCAGTGGAGTGGTGATGTTAAGATCCATCTTGACCTGAAAGCTGGACATTCAGAGGGCTATGCCTGTATATCCTTGGGCCAAAGCTGACTTGCTGTTATCAACAATGATTGTACATTATGACTAATAAAATAATAAGCTATGTGTAAAACTACTGGGGGAGATACTTCTACCTCTTAACTACCAAATTACAAGAATAACTTTACCCATAATGCTCTCTGAGTATCTAGGAGATAAGAAAAGGCCAAATCTACAAGTAAACAGATAGTTGCCAACTTCAGTAGCGCCTAACAGCGCTTTAAATAATTCCAGCAGTACATGGAAACCCAGCAGCACCATACAATAGACAGGCAAAAAAAAGTCTTATATCCATCTTCCCATTGGTTCCTTTTTAGCAATGCATCAGCAGTCTGGCATTGCTGTTGCTCACTGCTGTTTACTTTAGGGGGGGGGGGGGGGGGATGGACAATTAATTGCGTACTGTTTCTTTGTGTTCATCCCCCCCACCATCTTTCTAAGCTGACAGAAGATTATCTGCGCTACCAGACATGTCCCTATTTACCAAAAAGCACCATGGTGATAAGGCAAAAAAAACTAACTAATTTACACTTCAGGTTAAAGATGGCCAGGAGATGACAGGCGAGCAAAACAACAAAAAAAAGAGGGATGGAATAGTTTGGTGAGAAGAGTTAGAGATGGTGAGCAAGATGCTGTTGTGGTACGTTAGCATGCGTTAGCTAGCATGCGAAGACGACGATTTAGATGGCGACGGCGTCTGTGCCTTTGGATGTGGCTGAGGCACGACGACGGGGGAGGGTTTCTGGAGCAGCGTGGCAAAGAGCACGAGTGTGGAGGTGGGCAGGTAGACGCAGAAGAAGAGGACCACGTCCTCGGTCAGGCAGAGGATCAAGGAGACCATGGTACACTGCTCCCCCAGGGCCCAGTCCACCAGCACCCCTACCAGGAGGTAGTACACATGGAACTCCTGCAGCTCCTCCCACTCTCCCCCGCCTCCGTCCAAGCCCCAGCCCACCTCAGTGTCGCCGCCCCCTCCACTGTCACTCACCATGGGCTTCATCTCTGGCCCCTCCACCGACACCGCTTCAGTGGGGCGGCTCCGCCCTCGCTCCACCACCCGTTCCAGCTTCCTGCTGTTTTCCACGAACTCCTGCAGGGAGAGATGGAAAGGAGTGTCATACCATGTGCTGAAACGCACCAGTGTCGGTTAATATAAACTTAATATATCATGTGAATGGTCCCGTGTGACTCAGTTGGTAGAGCATGGCACTTGCAACTCCAGGGTTGTAGGTGCGATTCCCATGCGGCACCAGTATGAAAAAAAATATATATAAAACTGTATGCACTCACTACTGTAAGTCTGCTAAAATGAAAACAAATTCATGTAAATGAATGCATTACCTTCGTCATTAAACCACAGAATCCTTAGCTTTAGTGTACCAAAACAAAAACCTAGACTGAACAAAACATGTAATGTTGGTCCTGTATTTCATGAGCTGAAATAAGATCCCTGAAATGTTCCATATGCACAAAAAGCTTTAGCTCAAATGTTGTGCACTAATTTGTTTACATCCCTGTTAGTAAGCATTTCTCTTTTGCCAAGATAATCCATCCATCTGATAGGTGTGGCATATCAAGAGCTGATTAAACAGCATGATCATTACACAGGTGCACTTTGTGCTGGGGACAATAAAAGGCCAATAAATGTGCAGCTTTGTCACAACACAATGGCACAGATGTCTCAAGTTTTGAGGGAGCGTGACATGCCACACCTGTCAGGTGGATGGATTATCTTGGCAAAGGAGAAATGCTCACTAACAGGGATGTAAACAAATTAGTCCACAACATTTGAGCTAAATAAGCTTTTTGTGCATATGGAACATTTCAGGGACCTTTTATTTCAGCTCATGAAACACGGGACCAACACTTTACATGTTGTGTTTATATTTTTGTCCAGTATAGATACACATTTAATTTCCCATTTCAACAAAATCCCACCAGTATACCATATCTTCACGGAGATTACCATCAGGGCTTTGTCCATGTAGAACTCCTTGCCCGGTGTACCGTCGTTGTATTTGGTGTCGATGGCGAAGCAGAGGAAGAGCACGTCCACCACGATCTCGAAGATGGACAGGAAGCAGTGGGCCACCAGGAAGGCAAAGAGGCAGACGATGATGAGGGGGAGGACCCACTCTGCGTAGTCCCGCTGGTAGTTCAGCAGCAGTACACCGGCGAACGCTGTGGACGTCACGATCAGGATCTGACCGCGCGCGCACACACAAACACACACACACACACATTTTTACTCCTCAAATTCAGGCAATTGAACAGTCAACGCCACAGGAGGTTGGTGGCTCCTTAATTGGGGAGGACGGGCCCGTGGTAATGGCAGGAACAGAATTAGTGAAATGGTATCAAATGCATGGTTTCCAGGTGTTTGATGCCATTCCATTTACTCTGTTCTGGCCATTATTATGAGCCGTTCTCTCCTCAGCCTCCTGTGAGTCCACGCAATCAGGCCCACACTCAAGGTAACGGCTGCCCTTAACCACAGATCTAGGAACAGATTACCCTACCCCCATTCTAACCTTAATCATCAAGGGGTTGAAAAGTAGATCTGATCCTGTAACAGTGAATAGGGACTACTCTGAAGCCCTCAAGTATCCCAGCTGCCCCCCTCACCTTGCCCAGGAAGAGGACAAAGTCTCCCACGGCGTTGATGGCGGCCACCCTCAGAGCGTTCTCCACCAGAATCACAAAGGCGTCGCGCGCCGACGTACAGAAACTGGTGCTGTTGATGGCTGTCGCCGCGTACGCATTCTAACGACAGAGAGAAGACTGTAGTCACTAAAGCAGACCAGCAGGACACGAACCAACTTACACCTGTTATCTATCCTTTATTTATATAAAATAAATATCCAATTAGGGGGAAGGAAAGCACTCCTACCTGATTCAAATAGTTGAGGCACTTCTCCAAACACCACAGGCAGCAGATACAGGTCTTCAACATGCAGCGAGCACATGCATTTTCCTGAGTGAGAGAGATGGGAAAAGGTATCTGAGATGCACTACTTTTCAAAAAATAGATACAATAGTTCTCAAAACTGTTCCCCTGCAGAGCTCCAGAACTTAGTGTTCTCACATCTCCATGCTAAACCAAAAGATAGTGGAAACTGAAAGCAGCAGGCAGTCAGATTGCTGTAGGCCTACCCAACTTCGTGGGACAGTTCAGAGCATTAGTCAGGTGAAGTTACCTCCACTCTCAGAACTCTGGAGCGCTAATGCCAATTTATCCCTTCAATTCATTATGCTGCAAGGTGTCTCTCCATAGATCAAGTCAAGCAGCAACACTTGGGACGTGACAACAAACAGTAAGTTAAGGACAACAGACACTAACTTACATTACCCTCCAAGGAGAATAAAGAAAAATACATGATAATATAGTAACATGGTTTACCATATGTTTATCCAAAATGAGTTGGAAATACATAGTCATTATATGTCCCATTTATTAACCAACACCCCTAATGTTACCAGCACTGTGTCAAACCCAAACAGCCATCTGAACATAAACCTAAAATAAATCCTCTCTTCTCTAAATACTGTCTTAAACAGAGCAACAGAAGATGGCAGGTGTCATGTCACAACAATGTTGACATTGACAGCAATGTAGATAAACTGGCGAAGGGCGAACAAGCTAGCCTTGATTAGATTGTACTGTACAGCACATCACTGTATTTAACATGCAGGATTTTATTTTAATAGATAGATAAGATAGATAAGATAGATAGATATAGAGAGAGAGAGAGAGATAGATAGAGAGAGAGAGAGAGAGAGAGAACAGTGTGCGTTACCTTGCCCTTGAGCTGGTTGTGGACGTACATGAGGAAGAGGCGTGGGATCTTGACCAGGGTGATAATGAAGGAGCCCTTGGCCACCGTGCCCAGGTGGTACCTCATCAGCCTCAGCACTGACGACAGGATGGGCGTCACTGGCAGCCTGGTCTTGTCCCTGAGACAGAGGAAGGGATTGAGGGAAATAGAATGGTGGTCAAATAAATGAAGACACAGAAGTTTAAATTGACATTCTTGTTCTCCTCGCTGTAATTCCTATAACTCTGCGGGAACAGATTACCCAGAAATTCCTCGATTTTTGTTTTAGCAGAACACATTTCTGTGACAGACAGAATCGAATGTTATTATTAATCTTATAGCCTATATCCTATCAAATAAACATTTCAAATCATTGTATTTGTCACATGCTCCGAATACAACAGGTGTAGACCTTAGTGAAATGCTTACTTAAAAGCCCTTAACCAACAATGCTTTAAGAAGTTAAGTAAAAAAAAATAGAAAATAAAAGTAAAAAATAATTAAAGAGCAGCAGTAAAATAACAATAGCGAGGCTATATACAGGGGGTACCAGTACAGAGTCAATGTGCTGGGGCACCAGTTAGTCGAGGTAATATGTACATGTAGGTAGAGTTTGTACAGAAACAAAACATGAAAACATAATTTCAGAGTCAGACCTTGTGTAGTAGTACGTTACCACAGCCCCAGCGACAGTCATCTGCTGGCAGGCCAGGATGAACTCACTGATCCAGATGAGGCCCACAGCGTGGTACCAGGTCATGTACTGCAGAGGCCCAGTCAGACGGAACTCTGTCAGACCTGTCTCCTCGTTCTGGACCGGGTTCCCTGAGGTGGACATCTCAGTCTCAGTCTAGTGGTCGGGACTAGTTTGGACAAGTTCCTGAATAAGGCCAATACAGTAAACTGAACTAAACCGTACTAGTGCAGTGTCCTGTTGTGTTGGAATTCATCACTTACCATTTGTAAAGGTTCTCTCTCTCTCTCTCACTCACTTTCGCTTCCAGCACCAGGCCCCAGTACATCCAGAAGAGGAGAACCATTGCCCCTCTCCCTCCTCCACCCTCCCTCTCTCTCTACCCCTTGCCAACCTCCCTCCCCCTCTCCCTCCCTCACCGGTGGTCCCGAGGAAGAGCAGCACCAGGCCCCAGTACATCCAGAAGAGGAGCAGGGCCAGGAAGGTGCAGAAGGGCTGCAAGGTGAGCAGCGGCAGGTGGATAAACACCTTGCCAGCCACGTGGAACAGGGCGATGGTCAGGGCCACTCGCTTCCTCATGAACAGCATCAGCAGGAGAAGGATCACCTGAGGGGGGAGAGAGAGGAAGGGAAAAATCACACAGAAAAAGAGAGAAGGGTATAGGAAGAGAGGGATGAGAGAAATTGGGATCGATAAAGAGGGAGGGGGATATAAATTAGTGGAGAAGAGAACAACGGGTCAAGAGAAGGTGGAAGGGACATAGGAAGACAAGGGGTAATAGAGAATGATGAAACAAATGGAAGATGGTCAACAGGAGAGGGAGAGAGCGAGAGGAAGGTTAAAGAGGGAGAGGAGGGGGGAGTAAAAAAAGTAGGGAGGTGCCAGGAGTCAAGAGTTTGAGATTTCAAAGCAGCGCCAGGCATTCAATCTGAAATGTCACACACACCCCACCCACAATTTACAAGGCTTGGTTGCCCAGTCTCCCTTTCATTCCAAACACAAACACTAACTGTACTCACTGTGAATACAGTGGCAGCGATGGCATACACCAGAAGCACCTGGGCTTTGTCCCTTGTCATCCCTGCTTCCTCCTTAGCATCTTTAGTCTCCGTAGTCTCTGCAGTCTCTTTAGATAAGGTCTTGTTGGCAGTTAACCGGTTGTCTATGTACATCCACCACAGAATGCTTGTGCCCGCTACAGAAAAACAGAGACACTTTTTATGATAGATTGAACACCTGCACACTGCTAAATGCAAAGAGGACTGTCCCAAAAATGATCATAGAATGACTGTTCGGTGCAAAACTATGTCACGGTTTTCAGTTGTTATTTTGATTGATCAAAACACTGCACAGGAAGTAAGGCCAGGAGACAGGTAATGAGCTCACCCAGGGAGCCCAGGACCACCATGGCAGTGAGGATCCAGACCAGCACAGCAGAGATGTAGCGGATGATCACCATTAGGATCATGGAGAGCACTGTAGCACAACACAGATCTAGGATCAGCTAACCCTGCTCTCGGCCTCAACCCTAACCTCAACCATTTGGAATCAAAAACCAAAACTGACCACGAATCAGAACTCAGGAGAACCAGTTCACCAAGTGAAGATCGAAGATCAGCTAACCATATTCAAACCCTTTCCTTCCCCACTTAGACACAGCAGAACCTTGTCTTACTCTAACCCACATGTACTCTGAGCATTAACTCCCAAATGTACAAGTTCATGGCTCCCATGTCATGCCCTTTACCTGAGAGCTTTCTTCCTCTCATTCCAAAGAGTGCAGTCTCAGGGGGGACTCAAAGATGTGATGACTTTGCCGCATTTTCGCTGAGCACTGTGTTTCTCCGCCGTTGATGTCTGACCTACAGTAACTGCCTATGTACTGACACTTCATACTGATATGGAGAAATCAGCAGAATGCACTAGAGCAGGACAGATGTTCCCTATGCAGGTCTATTCTTTACTGGCTCACATTAGGGAAGGCTCAGAGACTAGTGGGCCCCAGAAATACAATGAAGATTTAGTCATTGACTCTCACAAGACCAATCCCTCCCACTGAGTTTAGAGACTAAGGCCCTGTCCAGAAACAACCCTTAGCCCCTTCCCCTGGTTCTTCATGTAGATCTGAAACAATTGGATTGGCATGGAAGTAGTTCCACCTTGTTCCCCAATGGGTGCAGATTTTGCCATATTGCTTATACCTATCCAGCATCCCCCTGAGATACCGCTGATAACAAACACATGCTGATGAGGTCATCACCTAGAGCCAGCAGGCAGAGGCCCACGATGATCTCCTTGCTGGCCATCACGCCACCGATCAGCCTGTGCAGCACGCTGTTGTCGCTCACAAACATCACCACAGCCTCTGCGAACTTGGCATAGCAGGAGATGTCCACCGGTGTGCAGCGGTTGAACACCGGGAGAGATTTGCTGTGGGATGGAACGAAGCAGAGGTCAAACGTCAGGGGTCACATGACCGGTGAGGTTCTCTAAAACATGACTGGTTTGAATACTTTAAAATATATATATATATATATATATCCCCCTTTCTTGAGGTAATATCTAATCTATATGAGTGGTTAAGTGAAAGTCCTTTAATGGTTCTGAATGAAAATAAGCAATCTAAGCCTATTGAAATGCAGCCCTAATGTTAGGACTTCCTACCTTGGTGGAACTGGAAGTTTGGGACATTTGTCAAACCTCTCTGGAAGATCGGGGTATTTGTGACCAGCTAGTTCGTATGAACACAGCTCCGACCCTGAGTGAAATACAAAAAGACATTGAACACAGGAAAGTGAAACCATATACATACCTAGAAACATAAGGACGATTGATATAAATTCAGTCTCCCCAGAAGTGATCAGTTATAGCTCAATATGTTGTCTAAACCAACATACGCTGATCCATATTTCATCCTTTCCCCTTCATGCAACTGAGCACGTTACACAATCTTGTTCTTAACTGTGTTACGCTCACTGCCACAGGAATTCAGAATCAGAACACAAGACCTCTGGAGAAGGCAAAGTAACATAACCCCAGCCCAGTCTATCATGAGGCATACATGGAGTGTGTGTGTCACAATAAGGATATACTGTACTGACAGTAGACACACAAGCCTGGCTGAAGGACGGGCTAGGATAGCACAAACAACAGTACCCATACAGCAAGGGGTGGCAATGGCCTTAATGGTGCCTTTGTTCATCTAGTCCGTTCTCCACATGTGCCAAGGTGCCTGCTGTGCCAGAGTGTGTGTGTTGAATGAAAGGACAGTATTAAGGGAAGATGGCACGCGGGATCACGGTCATGTCAGTGTTTGTAGAAAGTGTTTGTCGTTCCAAAGGATGGCAGTGATTCACTGTCAATGACGTGATGGATGGCTGCTGGAACGATGACCTAGTAGCCTTCTGTTTATGGGGGGGGGGGAGAAACACCTGCTCCTCATAGCACTCTTTGCTAACGGAACGATCTTTTGCAACAAAAAAAATGTAATGCCGCTCATCTAAAAATTTGTGGTGATTCGTTTTTTTTCCCCATCATGGATATGATGTGAGATTGTGATAAATAAAATGCAAGAGCTTCCTTTCAAAACAATTCATGACATGACCACTATCGACAAGCAGATTTTCTAATCAATAACTTGTATGTGCTGGGGTCCACAGCATTATCAGTAGAGAGTTACTGAGTGGAATAGAGAATCCGTCAATGATTCAACATGCTGTCAGCGTTGTGCTTGTGTGTGCTTTGATGGCAGAAAAGCTTATAGCTGACAGCAGTGGCGACCTGTCATTCAGGGAAGGTGGGGCTGAGCCCCACATTTTTTGTAAAAATGATACACACACACACACACACACACACACACACACACACACACACACACACACACACACACACACACACACACACACACACACACCACACACACACACACACACACACACACACACACACACACACACACACACACACCATTAATATATCAAATTAATCAGAAATACAGTGTAGAAACTGTTAATGTTGTAAATGACTATTGTAGCTGGAAACGGCTGATTTTTTTAAATGGAATATCAACATAGGCGTACAGAGGCCCATTATCAGCAACCATCACTCCTGTGTTCCAATGGCACATTGTGTTAGCTAATCCAAGTTTATCATTTTAAAAAGGCTAATGAATCATTAGAAAACCCTTTTGCAATTATGATAGCACAGCTGAAAACTGTTGTTCTGATTAAAGAAGCAATAAAACTGGTTTCTTTAGACTAGTTGAGTATCTGGAGCATCAGCATTTGTGGGTTCGATTACAGGTTCAAAATGGCCAGAAACAAAGACCTTTCTTCTGAAACTCGTCAGTCTACTCTTGTTCTGAGAAATGAAGGCTATTCCATGCGAGAAATTGCCAAGAAACTGAAGATCTCGTCCAACGCTGTGTACTACTCCCTTCACAGAACAGCGCAAACTGCCTCTAACCAGAATAGAAAGAGGAGTGGGAGGCCCTGGTGCACAACTGAGCAAGAAGACAAGTACATTAGAGTGTCTAGTTTGAGAAACAGACACCTCACAAGTCCTCAAATGGCAGCTTCATTAAATAGTACCCGCAAAACACCAGTCTCAACGTCTACAGTGAAGAGGTGACTCCGGGATGCTGGCCTTCTAGGCAGTGTTCAATATCTGTTCTTTTGCCCATCTTAATATCTTTTATTTTTATTGGCCAGTCAGATATTACTTTTTCTTTGCAACTCTGCCTAGAAGGCCAGCATCCCGGAGTCGCCTCTTCACTGTTGACGTTGAGACTGGTGTTTTGCGGGTACTATTTAATGAAGCTGCCAGTTGAGGACTTGTGAGGCGTCTGTTTCTCAAACTAGACACTCTAATGTACTTGTCCTCTTGCTCAGTTGTGCACCAGGGCCTGTATAGTTAAAATGACTATGCATATATGATAAACAGCGAGTAGCAGCAGCGTAAAAGAGGGGTTGGGGGGGGGGGGGGGGGGGGCACACAATGCAAATAGTCCGGGTAGCCATTTGATTACCTGTTCAGGAGTCTTATGGCTTGGGGGTAAAAACTGTTGAGAAGCCTTTTTGTCCAAGACTTGGCACTCCGGTACCGCTTGCCATGCGGTAGTAGAGAGAACAGTCTATGACTGGGGTGGCTGGGGTCTTTGACAATTTTTAGGGCCTTCCTCTGACAGCGCCTGGTGTAGAGGTCCTGGGTGGCAGGCAGCTTAGCCCCAGTGATGTACTGGTGATGATGTACAGTGGGGCAAAAAAGTATTTAGTCAGCCACCAATTGTGCAAGTTCTCCCACTTAAAAAGATGAGAGGCCTGTAATTTTCATCATAGGTACACGTCAACTATGACAGACAAAATGAGAAGAAAAAAAAATCCTGAAAATCACATTGTAGGATTTTTGATGAATTTATTTGCAAATTATGGTGGAAAATAAGTATTTGGTCACCTACAAACAAGCAAGATTTCTGGCTCTCACAGACCTGTAACTTCTTCTTTAAGAGGCTCCTCTGTCCTCCACTCGTTAACTGTATTAATGGCACCTGTTTGAACTTGTTATCAGTATAAAAGACACCTGTCCACAACCTCAAACAGTCACACTCCAAACTCCACTATGGCCAAGACCAAAGAGCTGTCAAAGGACACCAGAAACACAATTGTAGACCTGCACCAGGCTGGGAAGACTGAATCTGCAATAGGTAAGCAGCTTGGTTTGAAGAAATCAACTGTGGGAGCAATTATTAGGAAATGGAAGCCATACAAGACCACTGATAATCTCCCTCGATCTGGGGCTCCACGCAAGATCTCACCCCGTGGGGTCAAAATGATCACAAGAACGGTGATCAAAAATCCCAGAACCACACGTGGGGACCTAGTGAATGACCTGCAGAGAGCTGGGACCAAAGTAACAAAGCCTACCATCAGTAACACACTACGCCGCCAGGGACTCAAATCCTGCAGTGCCAGACATGTCCCCCTGCTTAAGCCAGTACATGTCCAGGCCCGTCTGAAGTTTGCTAGAGAGCATTTGGATGATCCAGAAGAGGATTGGGAGAATGTCATATGGTCAGATGAAACCAAAATATAACTTTTTGGTAAAAACTCAACTTGTCGTGTTTGGAGGACAAAGAATACTGAGTTGCATCCAAAGAACACCATACCTACTGTGAAGCATGGGGGTGGAAACATCATGCTTTGGGGCTGTTTTTCTGCAAAGAGACCAGGACGACTGATCCGTGTAAAGGAAAGAATGAATGGGGCCGTGTATCGTGAGATTGAGTGAAAACCTCCTTCCATCAGCAAGGGCATTGAAGATGAAACGTGGCTGGGTCTTTCAGCATGACAATGATCCAAATACACCGCCCGGGCAACGAAGGAGTGGCTTCGTAAGAAGCATTTCAAGGTCCTGGAGTGGCCTAGCCAGTCTCCAGATCTCAACCCCATAGAAAATCTTTGGAGGGAGTTGAAAGTCTGTGTTGCCCAGCAACAGCCCCAAAACATCACTGCTCTAGAGGAGATCTGCATGGAGGAATGGGCCAAAATACCAGCAACAGTGTGTGAAAACCTTGTGAAGACTTACAGAAAACATTTGACCTGTGTCATTGCCAACAAAGGGTGTATAACAAAGTATTGAGATAAACTTTTGTTATTGACCAAATACTTATTTTCCACCATAATTTGCAAATAAATTCATTAAAAATCCTACAATGTGATTTTCTGGATTTTTTTTTCTCATTTCATCTGTCATAGATGAAGTGTACCTATGATGAAACTTACAGGCCTCTCATCTTTTTAAGTGGGAGAACTTGCACAATTGGTGGCTGACTAAATACTTTTTTGCCCCACTGTACTACTACCCTCTGCAGTGCCTTGCGGTCAGAGGCCGAGTAATTGCTGTACCAGGCAGTGATGCAACCAGTCAGGATGCTCTCGGTGTTGCTGCTGTAGAAGCTTTTGAGGAGATTTGACCCATGCCAGATCTTTTTAGTTTCCTGAGGGAGAATAGGCTTTGTCGTGCCCTCTTCATGACTGTCTTGGTGTGTTTGGACCATTCTAGTTTGTTGGTGATGTGGACACCAAGAAACTTGAAGCTCTCAACCTGCTCCACAACAGCCCCGTCGATGAGAATGGAGGCATGCTCGGTCCTCCTTTTCCTGTAGTCCACAATCATCTCCTTAGTCTTGGTTACGTTGAGGGATAGGTTGTTATTCTGGCACTACCCGGCCAGGTCTCTGACCTCCTCCCTATAGGCTGTCTCGTCATTGTGTCGTCTGCAAACTTAATGATGGTCTTGGAGTCATGCCTGGCCATGCAGTCGTGGATGAACAGGGAGTACAGGAGGGGACTGAGCACGCACCCCTGGGGGGCTACAGTGTTGAGGATTAGCATGGCAGATGTGTTGCTACCTACCCTCACCACCTGGGGGCGGCCCGTCAGGAAGTCCAGGATCCAGTTGCAGAGGGAGGTGTTTAGTCCTAGGATCCTTAGCTTAGTGATGAGTTTTGAGGGTACTATGGTGTTGAACGCTGAGCTGTAGTCAATGAATAGCATTCTCACATAAGTGTTCCTTTTGTCCAAATTGGAGTGGGTCTAAGGTTTCTGGGATAATGGTTATACTGACTACGTCCGTCCTAGCTCGCTCATTAATGTCTTCATCGAAATTACGGATTGCCTCTTATCCGCTTGTCGTCCCCTTATGCCATAGTTTGTACATCTAAATTGTCAGTAGAAACCACATTTGTTTAAGCAAGTCAGCCATATCAGCTATGTTTTTTTTTAAAGGCAGTAAATGAGGCTGAATTAACTGTTTCGCTGCCAGACAAGTCTCCACTGATAACCAGGTGTAGCAGTGGTAAGATGTTGGGACTGCTGTTGGGACAGCTTTATGTAGGCCCTAACAGTTTGTGGGCACCGTTTGTCACTGTTATAGTGCATTTAATGTATTGTTTAGTGTTGTGGATTTGCTGGTAGTGCATTACACATTAATTTGTTTTGCCCCACCAAGATTTACATGCTGAAATCGCCACTGGCTGACAGTGTCCACTCTGTTTCACTAGGGGCCCTACTCACTCACCATTGTGCATGGCGAATCTCTTGAGGTCCTGGTACGTCTTCAGCTCTTCATCAGGACACAGGGACACACACAGGGCCATGGACTTGATCTTCCTCTGCACTATGTCAATGTTACATGGGTCCAGGAAGAACACATACCTGCAGACAAATCAGACAACAAAATATATGTTCTTTATCAATAACACCTACATAAGGGATGGGTAACAAGGAACGTGAGAATTGTCAGCAATTTGTTTATCAGTTTTTTATCAATAAAATCTGTTTCCCATCACCAATATGAGGAATGAGTCACGAGATGTGAAATTGTGGGAACGTGATTCTGAGAGAGGAAAACAAAGTAACAAAATGACCGGAAAAATCCAGAAGCCTACACCTCCCCTCAATGTCCTGTTCATTTTGGGGACAAAGCAAACCCACTGCCTCAACAATACCTTATTCACTGAGATATGATAGAATGTCGCGAGATAGAGAGCCTTTGGCTGCTGCTGCTGCTGGAACTGGTCCATGGGACTTGGCAGTGGAACGGAGAGTGAAAGGAACAAGGACATGTTAATAAGAGAATCCTTCACTGTGGTCCATCTGCCTGGTGCTTTTATACACTAGGGGGTGGGCACCTCGCCCACACACACACACACACACGAGGGTCATTTCATGTCATTTCAGCAGCAATGACACCCACCATCTCAGATTGTTCTGAAATCGTTTCTGTAGTTAGAAACAGATCCAATTAGCATTCCTGCAACATTATTTTGTTGAAATATAATTTGACCTCAGAAATTGATTGCACCTAAATTGGACATTAAATTTATAGGATTCATAGAATATTCAATAAATATAGTACCTAACATCCGATTTGGACCAAAAGTGTTTTCTACTAACAATGATTAAGAATCCAAAGAAATTGTCAGAAGCCACCCACAGACCCCTCACACCAATCCCTCCCCAACAACCAGAATCAGTTCTCTATGTCTGACAACACAGGCGGTTCTGGCACCTTAATTGGGGAGGACGGGCTCATAGTAATGGCTGGAATAGAATACATGGAACGGTATCTGACTCGAACGCATGGTTTTCATGTGGTTGATACCATTCCATTCACTCCGTTCCAGCCATTATTATGTGTCTGACAAGTAATATGAAGCTGCAGCTCTGATTCTTCAAACTATGTATTGTATTCTCAGTGAATTTGGTGATTTCTCCTGTTCAGAGAAATTACTCACTGAAGTTGTTCATTTTATGTCCCATCCAACATTCCTGATATAAGCAGGTTCTGACCTCTAGTTCCTGCTATTAGGTCAACAAAGTTTGAAGTACCCCCCTCTAAAATGTTAAAGGGATAGTTCACCAATATTACAAAATGACATTGTTTCCGTACCCTGTAAGCAGTATATGGACAAGGTTTGAATTTCTGGTGATTCATAAGCTGGCACAGTGGTTTGCACTGCACACATGCTTGTTGAAAGGAAGATGGATATGAAAATCAAGTCACACTGGATTTATCCGAATATTTGAGGGCAGTTTGACTTTCTCTAAAGTCAGTTCTTCCTAACAGCTGAGGTTAGGATCAGACTTGGATAGACTGATCCTGGATCAACCAGCTGCCGTGGCCAGAACAATACGCCTACTGCGCTGTACTGTTTACATTTGGCCCCTGCCTTGTGAATGAGGAGCTGCTTAACTGTACTTGCCAAATAAACCCTGACCAGCTATCCCTTAAGCTCTGACTTTGTTGTCACTGATTGCATTGTGTGACACCAGCCTATACCTCACAAAGGTAGGTCACTTAAAGGTTGCTGAGGGCAGGACTGAATACAGCATTGAACATAACCTCAACTTGGCCTACATTGCTAGAATTACATTAGCCACCCCAGCAATGCTAGACTTTTTCGCACACAGAATGGCAAAAATAGACACTTTCGGACAAACAATGTGAGTACCACCAAGAAAGATCACAGCTGTGTTATTGTCATTTCCGCGTTCAAAACAACTGGGAACTGGGCAATCTCCGACATCCGACTTCAGTGCATTCAAGACAACTCAGAACTCGGAAAAAAACTAGTTCCAAAAGGGACAAATCCAACTTGGAATTACAAGTCAGGAACTCTGGCATTTTTCTAGCGCTCTGACTTTCTGACATTCCGGCCTGAAGATCACGCACGTCATGATTAGTCTTGAAAGCACCACAAGTCTAATGACATGAAGAGAAGATATACCAAGAGAGAAGGAAGTGAGCAGGAGAATCAGAGAGAGAGAGAGAGATTGAGAGAGAGACAGAATTGAATTCCGTGACAGCTGCCTTCTCAATTGAGTTCAGCATCAGGTGGTTGCGTTCGCACCGAGGCCTGTCAGTCAAGCCTCACACCCTCTCCACCAAACTCTTCTACACACTCACAGACACTGCCGCTGGGGCCAGCATTAATCCAGTGATCTCAGTCTACAGCGTCAGTCTGTCTGTCTGTCTGTCTGTCTGTCTGTCTCGTCTGTCTGTCTGTCTGTCTGTCTGTCTGTCTGTCTGTCTGTCTGTCTGTCTGTCTGTCTGTCTGTCTGTCTGTCTGTCTGTCTGTCTGTCTGTCTGTCTGTCTGTCTGTCTGTCTGTCTGTCTGTCTGTCTGTCTGTCTGTCTGTCTGTCTGTCTGTCTGTCTGTCTGTCTGTCTGTCTGTCTGTCTGTCTGTCTGTCTGTCTGTCTGTCTGTCTGTCTGTCTGTCTGTCTGTCTGTCTGTCTGTCTGTCTGTCTGTCTGTCTGTCTGTCTGTCTGTCTGTCTGTCTGTCTGTCTGTCTGTCTGTCTGTCTGTCTGTCTGTCTGTCTGTCTGTCTGTCTGTCTGTCTGTCTGTCTGTCTGTCTGTCTGTCTGTCTGTCTGTCTGTCTGTCTGTCTGTCTGTCTGTCTGTCTGTCTGTCTGTCTGTCTGTCTGTCTGTCTGTCTGTCTGTCTGTCTGTCTGTCTGTCTGTCTGTCTGTCTGTCTGTCTGTCTGTCTGTCTGTCTGTCTGTCTGTCTGTCTGTCTGTCTGTCTGTCTGTCTGTCTGTCTGTCTGTCTGTCTGTCTGTCTGTCTGTCTGTCTGTCTGTCTGTCTGTCTGTCTGTCTGTCTGTCTGTCTGTCTGTCTGTCTGTCTGTCTGTCTGTCTGTCTGTCTGTCTGTCTGTCTGTCTGTCTGTCTGTCTGTCTGTCTGTCTGTCTGTCTGTCTGTCTGTCTGTCTGTCTGTCTGTCTGTCTGTCTGTCTGTCTGTCTGTCTGTCTGTCTGTCTGTCTGTCTGTCTGTCTGTCTGTCTGTCTGTCTGTCTGTCTGTCTGTCTGTCTGTCTGTCTGTCTGTCTGTCTGTCTGTCTGTCTGTCTGTCTGTCTGTCTGTCTGTCTGTGTGTGTGTGTGTGTGTGTGTGTGTGTGTGTATCAGTCACATCAATAGCCCAATCCTGGGAAGGGCCCGTCAAGGTGCTTTAATGAAGCATATAATTGCTAGCTAATGTGATGATTATGGACCGGAGAAGCTAACCAGTGAGCCTGAAAAAGGTTCAAGGGCAGAAGCCATTTCATTTAAAATAGTTCTGTCGATAAAACCGCCATCTATACATTTGCATGTGCCTGTCAATAAACATACACCCACACCTTTGACACCCATGTCAGACTATTACCCAGGACTAGAGGCTTGGGGATTATTTCAGACTGGGCACGCTAGTCACTGTGGGATCAATCAACACAATAGCCATGTACAACCAAGGGTCCAATATCCCTATAGCTATTCATTTAAATAGCCTTACCCACAGGTGTGTCTTTACACAACCCTACCACAAGCATCAACAGCACACTATAAGTGAAATCAGTTCACTCATTGTAGGTACAACTCTCCACTCTAAAATGGGACTGAAGACACCATTCAGGAGACAAATTAAAAGGGTGGGTGTTATGTGCAACACAGCCAGTTTGTGGTTGTTCAAAGGAAGAGTGAGAGAGACGAGGCAGTGTCTGCACCACCCAACAGACAGAGAGAGAGACAAGGCAGTGTCTGCACCACCCAACAGACAGAGAGAGAGACAAGGCAGTGTCTGCACCACCCAACAGTGCAGAAACAAAGGAGTAAACGATGCATGGAAAGAAAGAGAAGAGAGAAACCTACAGAGACATAGAAAGAAAAATAAAGCAAAATAAAAAGAGTGCGCGAGAGAGAAAGAGAGAAATATTTAAAAAAATTCTTCACAACAATTTGGGTGACAGGGTCCTCCTGGTGTGAGCCAGCACCCTCTCAAGAAAAAAAAGTCTTCCTCCGTTCACTTACATAGTCACTGACTGATACCAAGCTACTTTCTCTCCCTCTCTCCATTCCCTATGATTAGCTATATCTTATGTCTGTAAATATTGGCAGCAGGGCAATACATACCATTTCTACACACATTAACACAATGGATGAATTCTATGTTCAATAGGAAGAAACTAGCATCATTATTTTAAACAATGAAAAATGACATGTTCCATTGTTTCATCAGCAGTCTGGCCAAACGGTAAGAGGAGAAACGTCAAGCAGAGCGAATTCAAACCCATTAATATCTCTTCACTGACACTCCGGCAAAACCAAAAAGAAATGAATTACCCTGTGCTGATGACCCACAGGTCTGTACCACCGGAGGTATTCTAATTCCTAATTCGATGGTACCCCTAGCCAATCATTAAGCACACAGTCAATCCAAAGTGGGGAAGTAATCAGCATGCAATGCAAATGAAGTGGGCTGAAATACCGGTGTTCCCAGAGGGTGGTGCAGGCAGTAAGTACAGTTGACCGTGACAGAACGTCCTACTCCTAAGGCCTCTGCATATTTATTCAAGGTTTTATTTATGCCAGTTAATGTTAAAATGACTGCAATTTGACATTTCTATTGAACCATTGAGCAACGGGGCAAAGCTATTTCTTAATATTTCTCAATGATGGGCTAATTCGCCCTACCATTTGTGTTTGTACACATAGGGGTGGGTTTTGGCAAATGTCACTGCCACTTTAAGATAGAAGTGTGTGTAGTGGGTGAGAAAGACTCACTTTTTGTCCGTCTGATCCAGTCCACTCAGCCTGACCCCTTCGATTTGCTCATTGCGTTGGCCGCAGGTGTTCCCGTAGCTGTCATACCCAAAGACCAGGCGGCCTGCGCCCCCCGTGGCGATGGTGAACCCACAGATACTCCCCTGAGAGAAGCATTACCAAGCATTAGCATCCAATGCTACAGGTATAAAATTCTCTCTCTCTCTCTCAGGAGATGTTGTTAATTGTGTGCATGCTTGGAGACAATTGGCTGAGCAAAGGTGGTGGGTGTGGTAACCTGACACAGGTGCCACTAGTCAGGCAATCAATCAGCTGGGCATTTATAAAGTGTGTCATGAGGAGGTGAACGACTTTCATAGAGGTGAGCCTTGTATTTAGTATTCAAATGTGGTTTAACATATTTATGGTATTACATTGTTCTTCGTTTTCAATTGTAAAACGAATAGGCATATATACTTACCATTCCAACACAGAATACAGTAAATAAAAGGAACCACGGCAAATCCGTGCAACTTCGATCCTCCAAGGGTTTCCATTCTCTCTTTGTCCTCTGGAAAACAAAATATCAACACATCGTCGGTGCCACATTAGCAAATAGGATAGTCTATATGCGTCTTTGTCAATTCAAAGATGACACTGTTGGCTACACATGTTATTTCACACAAAATGTACAATGGCAGGCAATTTCATTGACATTTTATTTTCGTAGATAGACTGTGGCCGAATGTAGTGAAACATTACTTTGCGTTAAACAATCACATTTAACGATATTCTGCTATTCTTCATTGTCAAGGCGCTGTTCAATAGTGTAAAAATCTCGCGCGAGGTGAGGTTTGTTTACAAAGCTAACGGTGCTCACGAGCTATTTATGGTATGCAAAGCTGCTTTCAAGCGGTAGCCTATGCAAAATGTCGGTGGTAATGAACTAAACTATTAAACCATTATTGTCGCAAGTTATAGCTCGATATTTCCTCGGCTTCAATAATAGGATTACCACTAGTCTTCCCCGATGAACATAGCCTAGGTTTATCTAATCTGACTACGGTGGTGAGAATTGTCATTGGATGCCAGCGGTCGCAACAATATAAGCAGTGCAATCGCCGTTGCATGCATGACATTTAAGGTGCAATTAAATGAATGCAACATGGGGATGGAGGAAACCGTTAGCTTACCTCTGTGCTACCGCAGCATCCCATTGCAGTCAAGGGTTAGATTTGAGAAGAGCTAAATGCTACAGCACAAGAACAAAAACCCAAACTTGCAGGGAGTTAAGGGTATTATGTTTACCCTGCATGAATTGCAACACACCGATTTGAACGATTTGTAGATTAGAAAGGCGACACAAATGGTATATTCCATCCAAAATGCATACTAATATCTATCTCCTTCCTCCAGGTATAAGGGATTAATAGTTTAGGATTTATCGCACCACACTTCCTGGTGGATTGTGCAGATGCAGCCGGAAAAGCAACGTAGCATCCATTCATGAGACTGCGCATTTGTTACCCGACTATAACCGGAGGATGGCGGGACTTTGGCGGAGCGCGCGACTTCTAAAAGCACGGCTTTATCTTTGTATCCTAATGTCCATTTACTCTAACCACACAATATGACGCACTCGTCCATGATAAACTATCAGACATAAAAACTAAACTGGAGGTGTTGTGGGCCTAAGAAAACATAACCCTAATGCACATCAATTTAAAAATGAATAGGCCAGCTAAGGGGGCATGATATGTTACAATTAATTTGTATTGTCAGCGCTCCCATTATCAAATTAACATAACGGGATGACCATTTCCGTTCATCTAAATCCAAATTGTTCATCACAGAGGTTAATCAGCCAAT
This sequence comes from Salmo salar, assembly GCF_965601325.2. NCBI lineage: Eukaryota > Metazoa > Chordata > Actinopteri > Salmoniformes > Salmonidae > Salmo > Salmo salar. The sequence continues at coordinate 32,143,057 of NC_138295.1, forward strand.
AGATGATGCTATATAGCCTAGGCTACTTGATCAATATTCTAGCAACTACCTATAATTTATTTGTTTTTGAAAGATTTGTTCGTAAACCAATCATCTTAATTAAATGTATACTGTATGATAATGTATGAACAGCATACACATTTTAAGCTGGGGAAAAAATAAGCACAAATAACTTTTCACAATACGAAAATATATATTAACGCTTTTCTCACTCTCAAACGGTATCCAGGATTTTTCTGCACGCTGTATTCTGTCCCCAAATAAGGGTTGTCCACTGTTTTCCTGGGCCTTCCTTGCTGGGAACCGCGTGTCGAACTTCTCTGTTCCATCTTCTTGGCTGTGTGGGGCACAGCACTGGCAGGGAGATGCCAGTCTGAAGGCAAAAAGAGGGGCCTTTGTTGCATTGTTTTCTGTTGTACCAGGGAGAGAGTGCGCTGTGGGTGTGTGTTTGTGCGCGTGAATGTGTGTGTGATGTTTTTATTTGTAAGGCTGTAATGAGTGAGTGCAATATCAACCTGTGGCACGCCTTTTTAAAATATAGGGATTGGAGCGATACAATATGTGTCCAAAGTACTAAGTTAGTAGTTTGTTTTTCTTGTCCTTTTCGATTATCATCCCTGTTTTTACCATCAACTGTAGGGCTACAATTTAGACAAAACATTTCTAAACAAATTCAGTCTTCTCTGTATTTGTTTTGATGTAATTGTACATGCCGACATGTACATGATTATAATGGATTAATTGGCAATATTTGATGAGATCATTCCGTATGTGATTTCTCTTTGTACAATACAAATGTCTTGCCATTTTGGTTTCAGCCACTAGAGGGAAGTCACACCTTGTGTGAAAGAATTTGGAGGAATTGGCAGTAAGTGGACCCAACAGCAAAAGATGAAACGGATGGAGTTGCCAAAGATTCAGGGCGCGTCTAAACTGGCTACCACTACTCATCACCTTGACTACATCTGCATTATACACTGATCTAAAAACGAATCTCACAGCTCACTCAGATCACTACAGTTGAAGGAAAGGAAGTAATGAAAGCGGACGTCTTTGAACTATTTAGCTGCATTAGTGTCTCACTTACGAGAAGATCGACATAGTACATGGTAGCAAAAACTACAACAATTGTCACTCTTTGCACTCCTATCTGTGAGCTACTATGATATGTCTAGGCAGTCCAATAAAACATAGCGAATCAGGTTTTGAGAAACGTCTATGTATAAACCAGACTAAATAACACAGAGTTCATCTTTTTTTAGGGAGTGGATCTCATGACTATCTGGATGACTAAATGTGACAACACACTTCAACTAAATGTGCCATCCTCAATTGTCGTGCTTTTTTTGGACAATATCTGCTGAGTCGACCATTGTTTTGTTTTTTGTCCCTATATGTGTGTGGTGGGCTCCAAATCTGTAGCTCTAACCTTTCACTTCCATTTGTTACCTAATATGTAGCATATTATTTACCAGTCTTTTTGCAGTAGTGGGCAGTTTCTTGTTTTTGTTGGCCTAGTGTTTAATGAGGCAGTGGTTGGTGAGAGCCTCCCATTTGGTGGGTCATTCAGACCCTGTGTAATGGGTCTGATTCTCTACGCTCTGGTAGTTTTTAATAGACTCCATTGTTACCAGGGTACCCTCAGAAAAACAAGATGAAATTCACAACTTTCATTCATCTGCTTGCTCTGCCCTCATAGCCTCAAATTTAAGTGTTTTGCCATTTTCTTTGCAGGACTACCAGGGCTACAAGTTGAACACGAAACAATTTGACATATACAGTTGCATTCATTAGTTTTATTGATCAATGTCAATCAAAAGAATGTCTGACAAAGAAACAACCTGATAAAAAAAGACTAAGAATTCTGTAAGTACAGCTTGTTTGCTCAGTGGGAAATTAATATCAAACTAGACAGTGACAACTGTGGAGTTTGTGACAGCAACTATGTGACCTTATTACAGTATAGACACTGGGATTTCCTATGATCTTCTATGTACTGTAGAAGAACCCCTTACCTTCTAACGACACTTGTGTGGCTTGTGAGCGTCTTAGAGCAAAACAAGTTACAGTGAGGGAAAAAAATGATTTGATCCCTTTGCTGATTTTGTACGTTTGCCCACTGACAAAGAAAGGATCAGTCTATAATTTTAATGGTAGGTTTATTTGAACAGTGAGAGACAGAATAACAACAAAAACATCCAGAAAAACGCATGTCAAAAATGTTATAAATTGATTTGCATTTTAATGAGGGAAATAAGTATTTGACCCCCTCTCAATCAGAAAGATTTCTGTCTCCCAGGTGTCTTTTATACAGGTAACGAGCTGAGATTAGGAGCACACTCTTAAAGGGAGTGCTCCTAATCTCAGTTTGTTACCTGTATAAAAGACGCCTGTCCACAGAAGCAATCAATCAATCAGATTCCAAACTCTCCACCATGGGCAAGACCAAAGAGCTCTCCAAGGATGTCAGGAACAAGATTGTAGACCTACACAAGGCTGGAATGGGCTACAAGACCATCGCCAAGCAGCTTGGTGAGAAGGTGACAACAGTTGGTGTGATTATTCGCAAATGGAAGAAACACAAAAGAACTGTCAATCTCCCTCGGCCTGGGGCTCCATGCAAGATCTCACCTCGTGGAGTTGCAATTATCATGAGAACGGTGAGGAATCAGCCCAGAACTACACGGGAGGATCTTGTCAATGATCTCAAGGCAGCTGGAACCATAGTCACCAAGAAAACAATTGGTAACACACTACGCCGTGAAGGACTGAAATCCTGCAGTGCCTGCAAGGTCCCCCTGCTCAAGAAGCACATATACATGCCTGTCTGAAGTTTGCCAATGAACACCTGAATGATTCAGAGGACAACTGGGTGAAAGTGTTGTGGTCAGATGAGACCAAAATGGAGCTCTTTAGCATCAACTCTACTCGCCGTGTTTGGAGGAGGAGGAATGCTGCCTATGACCCCAAGAACACCATCCCCACCGTCAAACATGGAGGTGGAAACATTATGCTTTGGGGGTGTTTTTCTGCTAAGGGGACAGGACAACTTCACCGTATCAAAGGGACGATGGATGGGGCCATGTACCGTCAAATCTTGGGTGAGAACCTCCTTCCCTCAGCCAGGGCATTGAAAATGGGTCGTGGATGGGTATTCCAGCATTACAATGACCCAAAACACACGGCCAAGGCAACAAAGGAGTGGCTCAAGAAGAAGCACATTAAGGTCCTGGAGTGGCCTAGCCAGTCTCCAGACCTTAATCCCATAGAAAATCTGTGGAGGGAGCTGAAGGTTCGAGTTGCCAAACGTCAGCCTTGAAACCTTAATGACTTGGAGAAGATCTGCAAAGAGGAGTGAGACAAAATCCCTCCTGAGATGTGTGCAAACCTGGTGGCCAACTACAAGAAACGTCTAACCTCTGTGATTGCCAACAAGGGTTTTGCCACCAAGTACTAAGTCATGTTTTCCAGAGGGGTCAAATACTTATTTCCCTCATTGAAATGCAAATCATTTTCTAACATTTTTGACATGCATTTTTCTGGATTTTGTTGTTGTTATTCTGTCTCTCACTGTTCAAATAAACCTACCATTAAAATTATAGACTGATCATTTCTTTGTCAGTGGGCAAACGCACAAAATCAGCAGGGGATCAAATACTTTTTTCCCTCACTGTATGTGTTCGTGAGAGTCTTGATATGTCATACTAGTTTATAGCTCAAACCGTTATGACTTTACATACGTTTTTTTTATTTAACCTTTATTTAACTAGGCAAGTCAGTTAAGAACAAATTCTTATTTACAATGACGGCCTACCCCGGCCAAACCCGGATGATTCTGTGCCAATTGTGCGCCGCCCTAGGGGCCTCCCAATCACGGCCGGATGTGATGCAGCCTGGATTCAAACCAGGTACTGTAGTGACACCTCTTGCACTGAGATGCAGTTCCTTAGACTGCGCCACTCGGGAGCCCCAAATGATTGGTACCAGTGGATGCAGAAGAAATAGACAAATCCAATGGTACAACCCAGCAGTCTCAAACACACAATGTATTAAAGGGGTTAGAAGTCCAAAACACGCCGGTGATACCGTGGTACTCAATATTTAATAGACCAGGGCATTTTATTAAAGCAAGACGGTTTATAGTGTGACTATATCAGCAATGTTTTAATGGCACCATGGGTTAAGAGAAAGTGTTAAATGTGCCTACAGTAGTAACCTAAGAGATGGTTGTATAAAATATTATCTCAGATTGCAGTCTCACTTACAGTTTATGGTTTGATGTATGTCCCAGTAAAAACTCCTGGCTCTAATCAAAAACCTATTTGGAAGATTAAGTCAGTTTATTTTTTTTTATCACACATATGAAACCTATTAATGTAGTGTAACATGAGAAAAGTAAAGTTCTTAATTTGTCTTATTGTCATGTTAACTCTGTAGTCCTCCCGTTGTGGTGTTGGTCGACTCTTATTTCCTATTCATCTGACGTCTCCATGTTGACAGCTCAGAATAGACCCGGTGTTCCTCTGGGCTAGGGGGTATACTGTGGACATACTGCTGAGGTGTGCCGCACTTCCTTAGGTTACATAATACCTACTGTTAATTCCTCCTGGGGCCCGCACACTCAATGTGGAATGGGTCACGAGTCTGCATTGACAAGGGGGGCCTCTGTGTTTACAAGTTTCAGACAAAATGGCAACAGTTCTCTGCAGAAAATGTTCTCTTGAATCACAATCTATGGTAATGTACACTCGAGAAGAATAAGGTTGAGTAATTTTGACTAAATCCACTCACTTGAATCTTACATTTTACATTCTTGATAGGAATTGCTCATATAGCGCAAATCTTTCACTATGAGCATAAAACATCTCCAAACTTAGATAAGGTCCATAAAGTTTCACATTTCAACTTTTAATGTGACATGCACAAGTACAGTGAAATGCCTTTTTTGCAAACTCAAAACCCAACAATGAAATAATAACAATGTAATACAAGAAAAAAAACATGAGAAACGAGAAGAAATATGAAAAACAATAAGTGAGCAAGCATGCTATGTACAGGGTCAGTTCCAATACCATATTTACAATGTGCAGGGATACTGGAGCAATGGAGGTAGATATGTATAGGGGTAAGGTGACAAGGCATCAGGATATACTGTATAATAAACGGAGTAGCAGCAGCTTGCATGTGAGTGTAGAGTCAGTATAAATATATGGGCATATTATGTGTGAGAATAGTTGATGGAGTGAGTGTTTGTGTGTGTGTAGGGCCCTGTGAATGTGCATAGAGACAGTGCAACAATACAAATAAAAGGTCAATAAAGATACAAGGTTAACTCAGATAGTCCGTGTAGCTATTTTGTTAGCAATTTATCATTCTTATTGCTTGGGGATAGAAGCTGTTCAAGAGCCTGTTGTTAGAAGCTATTCAAGAGCCTAACGTATATATTTAAGGACTTTTCGAATTAGATAAGTATTTTCTATACTGTCTAAACTTTTTGCTGACTCATCACCTGCTATTACATAAGTTTAGTCACTTTGAGCTGGAACATCTGGGTGGGGGCAATTGCAGCCAGGGTCAGATGACATCAGTTCACCTTTCACCTACTTTCACTGAGCAGGGGCCAGGTTACTATATTATGTCTGAAACATCCTGTGAAAAAGGCCGAAAATGAGTTGAGAACAAGTTCTCATTTCCAACTGCGACCTGGCCAAGATAAAGCAAAGCAGTGCGACAAAAACAACAACACAGAGTTACACATGGGATAAACAAATGTACAGTCAATTACACAATATAAAAATCTATGTACAGTGTGTGCAAATGTAGTAAGGTTAGTGAGGTAAGGCAATAAATAGGCCATAGTGGCGAAATAATTACAATTTAGCATTAACACTGGAGTGATAAATGTGCAAGTAGAGATACTGGGGTGCAAAACAGCAAAAAAATAAATGACAGTATGGGGATGAGGTAGTTGGGTGTGCTATTTACAGATGGGCTGTGTACAGTTACAGTGATCGGTAAGCTGCTCTGACAGCTGATGCTTAGTGAGGGAGATATGTCTCCAGCTTCAGTAATTCTTGCAATTCGTTTCAGTCATTAGCAGCAGAGAACTGGAAGGAAAGGCGGCCAAAGTAGGTGTTGGCTTTGGGGATGACCAGTGAAATATACCTGCTGGAGCGCATGCTACGGGTGGGTGTTGCTATGGTGATCAGTAATCTGAGATAAGGCGGTGCTTTACCTACCAAAGACTTATAGATGACCTGGAGCCAGTGGGTTTGGCGACGAATATGTAGCGAGGGCCAGCCAACGAGAGCATACAGGTCGCAGTGTTGGGTATTATATGGGGCTTTGGTGACAAAACGGATGGCACTGTGATAGACTACATCCAATTTGCTGAGAAGAGTGTTGGAGGCTATTTTGTAAATGACATTGCCGAAGTCAAGGATCGGTAGGATAGTCAGTTTATTGAGGGTATGTTTGGCACCATGAGTGAAGGAGGCTTTGTTGCGAAATAGGAAGCCAATTCTAGATTTCATTTTGGATTGGAGATGCTTAATGTGAGTCTGGAAGGAGAGTTTACAGTCTAACCAGACACCTAGGTATTTGTAGTTGTCCACATATTCTAAATCAGAACCGTCCAGAGTAGTGATGCTAGGCGGGCGGGCAGGTGCGGGCAGCAATCGGTTGAAGAGCATGCATTTAGTTTTACTAGCATTTAAGAGCAGTTGGAAGCCACGGAAGGAGTGTTGTATGGCATTGAAGCTCGTTTGGAGGTTTGTTAACACAGTGTCCAAGGAAGGGCCAGATGTACTGTATACAGAATGGTGTCGTCTGCGTAGAGGTGGATCAGAGAATCACCAGCAGCAAGAGCGACATCATTGATGTATACAGAGAAAAGAGTCGGCCCGAGAATTGAACCCTGTGGCACCCCCATAGAAACTGCCAGAGGTCCGATTTGACACACTGAACTCTATCTGAGAAGTAGTTGGTGAACCAAGCGAGGCAGTAATTTGAGAAACCGAAGTCTGCCAATAAGAATGCGGTGATTGACAGAGTCGAAAGCCTTGGCCAGGTCGATGAAAACAGATGAATACCATAAAATGTTTTCTACTGTTATTTCCCAGTACTAGGCTTCTGCAAATATTACTAATACATTGTTCCCATATTTCCCATTAATTAGGGACTGAGGCCTGCACTGCAGAGTTCTCCTATTGACTAGAATGGGATGACATCAGCTTGACTTCAGACCACTTGAGGTAAGAAAACGTCTGGCAAACTTTGAACTGTTCCTTTTCTGATTAGAGTGTTGGAGATGGTATTCTGAGAATATGCTCTGCCTACAGCTATAAATCCTACTGTGTTGATAAGTTATTGAGCTTTGAGCAGTTGAACTTTGAACCGGCTGAGTTTCCCATTCAGATTGGCAGAATGAAAAGGTCATAATTGATATAATTAAAAAGAGCTACAATGATTGGTTTCATGAATATGCATAACCTATAGTGTAATTATTTAACTATTTCATGGGCTTTATAATTTCCATCTGTCAACATATTTATTTGCACTAATCCAATTCATAGGTGAGAGGCTACGCCATTTCGGGGGAGCAAATTACTGTATTGTCATCAAGGGTAACTTGCTGATTGCAAATCTCTTCAAATCTTTCCTTTCAATAACATTTGTGTTTTTGTCATTGTCACATTGCTTTGGGGAAATGTTTTCAGTCTTTTACAAAGAACACCCCCTCGGCTGAACTCATTGTTGTTTCCCAAGTGATGAGTCATGAATCATTAGCCTATTTCACAGACAGTGTGGTGAGGAAGGTGCTACAGGAGGCTGAATAAGTTGGGCTTGTTCCTGAAACCCTCACAAACTATTACAGATGCACAATTGAGAGCATCTTGTCAGGCTTTATCACCATCTGGTACGGCAACTGCACCGCATGCAACCACAGGGCTCTCCAGAGGGTGGTGCGGTCTGCCCAACGCATCACCGTGGGCAAACTACCTGCCCTCCAGGACACCGACAGCACCTGATGTCACAGGAAGGCCAAAGAAATCATCAAGGACATCAACCACCCGAGCCATGGCCTGTTCACCCAACTATAATGCAGAAGGCGAGGCCAGTACAGGTGCATCAAAGCTGGGACTGAGAGACTGAAAAACAGCTTCTATCTCAAGGCCATCGGACTGTTAAATAGACATCACTAACCGGCTTCCACCCGGTTATGCAACCCTGCACCTTAGAGGCTGCTGCCCTATATACATAGACTTGGAATCACTGGCCACTGTAATATTGGAACACTAGTCATTTTAATAATGTTTAAATAATGTTTACATACTGCTTTACTCATCTCATATGTATATACTGTATTCTCTTGTACTGTATTTTAGTCAATTACACTGACATACCTCTATATAATATTTATATATTGCTTAATTCCATTCATTTACTTTTAGATTTGTGTGTATTGTTGTGAATTGTTTTAGCTACTTCTGCACTGTTAGATATTACTGCACTGTTGGAGCTAGGAACATAAGCATTTCGCTACACCTGCAATAACATCTGCTAAATATTTGACCAATACAATTTGATTTGATACATGCAACCTGGAAATGATTGGAAGAAATCAGGGGAAGTATCTAATTAATGGTTGAATCTCATGAAAGGTAAACATGACCAGATTATGTTTTGACAGTAAATTATGGGGTTTAATCTATGGAAAAACATATTCGTCAGTGATTGTTAGTTTTCATTCTGAATAATCAGAATGAAAATGCGGTTAAGAGCATTGGGCGAATACCCGAGCCGGCTGTCGATGTGCCCTTGAACAAGGCACTTAATTAATCCTAATTGCTCCTGTAAATCTCTCTGGATAAGAGGGTCTGCTAAATGACTAAAATGTCAAAATAAAATGTACAGAGTTTGTGGAAAGACGATTGCATCTAGGCCTATAACCCAACTGTTTACCCAAACGAAATGTAGTCCCGAGAAGGCTATTTACTACTTTAAATGCATGTAGGTCTATGGTTTTTATTTCGATTATCATTCGTTCCAGATGTTTAGGAGGTCGGGGAGTGCGAGTAGCCCCGAGTCTACATGTGCTCCACTAGGGGGATTTAATCACGGAACATCTCCATGACCGAGAGTAACCCCTGTAGTTCTCCAAGCGGATGTAGCCAAGGTTCACTCCATATAAAAGCTTTTCTAGATACAGATGATTCTCCTCCTCTGTGTACAGGTCACACATGCCTGGATAACAAGCCAGGACAAAAATATTTCAAAAAGTAGTGAAGAAGTGTGGTTTAGTTTAGGAGGAAACACACTTGATGCTGAAAGGGGTCTGATTTCGTGCCTTTGGGAAAAGGTATTTCGATTTTCCACTGATTAATTGTCTGTCATTTGTTTATTCTCTTCTTTTAATGGTAGTCCTATCTGCTGGAAAGAAAGCTGAAAAGATAACGGAGTTATATGGCAAACTTTAGCTATTTTTCTTTTCAACAGCGCATCAGTTATAGATATTTTGTTTTATAGCAAAAATGTGTTCGTTGTAGTTTTTGTTGTACTTAGTTATAAAACACGATGTAGACTAGTCTTCGGGCACATTTACAACCACATTATGTATTGCTATGTAACATTGATTTACTCATTGAGGAAAAGGACTTCATATTAGATTTTTCCAAACATGCGGAGAACACTGCATGGCACGAATCTTCTCACCCATTGTGTTAAACAGACTTTTAAAAAACGATCCCATATTTTCTATTCAATGACATTCTTTGCAGAGTTATCCCACAACATTTTGCCACCAAACAAGTGAATAAACAACTTAGAAACAAGTTACTTTGTTTTAATTTACAGTAAGGGACGTCAATGTGAAGCCCAGCAAAATAACATGTTATTGAGTCATTTATATTGTCGTATTACCTGCAGAGTTATCACACAAACAGCCCACCTGGCTCTTGTGAGTACAAAAGACAGGGAGACAATAAAATGTAGCCTAGACTGAGCTTGTCACTCCAAACACCGGTAAAGAAGCTGATAGTAGCGTACGGTAGAGATAGTTAGTGGATGCAACATTGTATATTTCCCATTATGGCGTCTGCGAGCAAGGGCAACGTCATTGAGGCCATCTCAATTTTAAAGTAGTACATTTTCTTCTTGTACTACTTCTATGGTAAACAAACTGAAAGCTTACATAGTGCACACTTAAATCCAATTTTATTGGTCACATACACATGGCTAGCAGATGTTATTGTGAGTGTAGTGAAATGCTTATGCTTCTAGATCCGACAGTGCAGCAGTATCTAACAGGTCATATTTAACAATTCCACAACAAAACCTAATACACACAATCTAGTAAAGGAATGGGATGAGAATATATAAGTATAAAATATATGGATGAGCAGTGACAGAGCGGCAAAAATGCAAGCGATAGAAAATAATAGATCGTGAAGGATACAGTATGTACATATGAGATGAGTAATGTGAGATGTAAACATTCTTAAAGTGGCATTATTAAAGTGACTAGTGATCCATTCATTAAAATGGCCAATGATATCAAGTCTGTAGGTAGGCAGCCGCCTCTGTGCTGGTGGTGGTTGTTTAACAATCTGATGGCCTTGAGATAGAATCTGTTTTTTCTATCTCTCTGTCCCAGCTTTGATGCACCTGTACTGGCCTCGCCTTCTGGATGGAAGCAGGGTGAAAGTGTGGCTTGGGTGGTTTGGGTGGTTATTGTCCTTGATCTTTTTTGCCTTCCTGTGACATCGGGTGTTATAGGTGTCGTGGAGGGCATGTAGTTTGCCCCCGGTGATGCGTTGTGCAGACCTCACTACCCTCTGGAGAGCCCTGCGGTTGTGGGCGGTGCAGTTGCCGGACCAGGCGGTGATACAGCCCGACAGGTTGCTCTCAATTGTGCACCTGTAAAAGTTAGTGAGTGTTTTCGGGTGACAAGCCACATTTTCTTCAGCCTCCTGAGGTTGAAGAGGCGCTGTTGCACCTTCTTCACTACACTGTCTGTGTGCGTGGACCTTTTCAGTTTGTCGGTGATATCTACACCGAGGAACTTAATACTTTCCACCTTCTCTACTGCTGTCCCGTCGACGTGAATAGGGGGGTACTCCCTTTGCTGTTTCCTGAAGTCCACGATTATCTCTTTTGTTTTGCTGACATTGAGTGAGAGGTTATTTTCCTGACACCACACTTGGAGGGCCCTCACCTCCTCCCTGTAGGCTGTCTCGTTGTTGTTGGTAATCAAGCCTACCACTGTAGTATTGTCTGCAAACTTGATGATTGAGTTGGAGGCGTGCATGGCCACGCAGTCGTGGATGAACAGGGAGTACAGGAGAGGGCTGAGAGCGCACCCTTTTGGGGCCCCAGTGTTGAGGATCAGCGGAGTGGAGATGTTGTTTCCTACCCGTCAGGAAGTCCAGGACCCAGTTGCACAGGGCGGGGTCGACACTGCCACCTAGAGTGTGTTTGAACAGGTATAAAGACAAGATTGATGATTTACTGCCACCTGCAGTTATGGAATGTTTTCTCACAAGTATAATTCATTGGCTGATCCCTCCTGATGACCTGGAGGAATTATGCGATCCTTCCTTAACCCATAGGAAGTCCCACCCAGTTGACTTCTTCAAAATGTTGAATGTCCTTAGTGATGCTGCACATGCTAAAACAGGCTTTTGGGCACTAGAGTCCTCGATCTATCTCTGTGTAGCCTACTCACTCATCCACTTATACCCATGCCCCATCTATTGGGTTCATGCTGAGACACTTTAAAAAACAATTATTTTACCTTTATTTAACTAGGCAAGTCAGTTAAGAACAAATTCTTATTTTACAGCACCTGCCTACCCTGGCCAAACCCTTCCCTAACTATGCTGGGCCAATTGCGCAGCGCCCTATGGGACTCCCGATCACGGCCGGCTGTGATACAGCCCGGGATTGAACCAGGGTCTGTAGTGATGCCTCTAGCACTGAGATACAGTGCCTTAGACCACTGCGCCACTCAGGAGCCCTAATGCGTCATGGTGGAGGAAAAAACTGTCCAGACTAATCCGTTCAGTTGTTTTTTTTTTATTCGTTTCCTCAATATAAACATTCATTCAATCTATTTATTAATTAATTCTCTCCGACCAAATAAAATTGTATTTGTCACACATGCGCCGAATACAACAGGTGTAGACCTTATTGTGAAATGCTTACTTACGGGCCCTTAACCAACAATGTAGTTTGAAAAAAGTAAGTAAGAAATACCATGACGGTTTCATTCCCACTTAGCCGACAACAATTGCAGCCTAATGTAAGTAAATATATTTAGTTAATTACATGCTTCAAATGGTGATGATCACTGATCGTTCAATAGCTTATTTCCAGTTTCAGTGTTTTCATATGCCTCTGAATCATAAGGACAAATAACCCTTGTGGTTTGTAGGGAGCGGGCGTGCAAAACCCCTAATTTAGGCTAAGTAATTTCAATATCCTGAAAAGCCAGGAGCCTCACTAGCAGTCAAAACTGAATGATGCATGTTTACGATGCGAACAAAATACATTTTGTGCAAACTCTGATTCATGCCACTTGGACAACATAAACAGTTGTCCATTTTGCGCTCTCATCCCTGTGACCCAGTGTTTTATCCCTCGTCCATGAAGTTAGGGCCATATACGTCCAGTAAAACATGGTGCAGCCAAGCGCCTGGATGTGTTTATGTTGTTTACAATTGTGCATGTGAGGAAAGGCATGCTTCGGTGTTAACCGGTGCAATGATGCGCTCTCATCCCTAGGCAGGAATTCTGTCTGGCTCTGCTTCATGATCGTAGATGTTCTAGTTTATACTCCAGGGGAGTTCATTAGCTACCTACCCTGGCAATTAGCTAATATCCAGGTGAATGTATTGTCATCGCAACATAGCAAATAGCTATTAGTTTTAGTTATGAACATAGAGCAGAGTTGCCTAGTTGGCTAAGTCGCTACACAGCTATAGCTAACGAACACGATGCCTAGCTAGCAGCTGAGTCAGTCAGTCACACAGTTCTGGGAAAGGGGTCCAGAGAGAGATGGAACTCCGATTCTGACTGGGGTCATAAGGTCATCTGACCCTAGGGGCATATTTTTGGTCATAACCCCCCCAAGGTGGTTTATTCAATTCTTTACATCATAAACAAATCTAAATCATGTTTTGTGTTTCTGCATGAATATGGCAAAAAAAAAAAAAAATCAAGTCCCTTAGGGTCATTTTGACCCAAGCCAAAAACATCTAATTCTGCCTACAGTAATTTGATATATAACACTTTTATTTGCATCTAGGTTTCTCTGGAGACATAATCATTATCCATACCCCAGAGGGTGGAGGAGGGCCTGTATCAGTGATTCTGACCAGATATAAAGGACATCTGCAAAGATATACACTCCAAATCTGGACCATCAGAACGACACGATTTGTACTGACAGAACCACTAATAACCTGTAAATACGTCCCCTCAACCCATCCTCACTCCCATAAAGTCTGCTGAGTGGGGACACAGTGCAGAATAAGTTCCCATGTGAGGAGGACCTATTGGAGAGATGTTGTCAACTAGACAAATGACCCTTGACCTTGTACCTTTGAGCTGTGTGCTGGCTGGCTGGACTTTTTACCCACAGTCACCACTGCCTGTTTGTCATTTCAGTTTAGAGCTGGAGGGAAGCTTGAGTGGAAGAGGTCCAGAGTAGAGATGTCCATCTCAACTCAGCTGGGCTTGTTGTTGTGGAAGAACTTTACCTACAGGAGAAGGCAAACGGTAAGCAGAACATTTTTATATCAGATTGTGTGAATTGGTGAAATAGGAATTGGGACTTTTTCTCGTGGCTTTGTTTGATAGGACAATTTAAAAGAGGATGTATAATTATGTACTTCTGTTATAATGTTTACAGTGTTTTTCAAACAAATGTTGTATTTACTTTATTATTGTCTTATACCAGGTCTACAGTTTTTAAATTCCTTCTTTGCAGCAAATCATACTTTACACAATAGTTCAATAGCTGTTTAGTTAGAAAGAGTGGTCATGTCCTGTTCTCCTATTATAAGAGAAAGAACAGCACTGTGATAGGCCCAATACATCACTGGGGGCGAGCTCCCTGTCCTCCAGGACATCTACACCAGCCGGTGTCTGAGGAAGGACCGAAAGATTGTCAAGGACTCAAGTCATCCGAGCCACGAACTGTTCACTCTGTTACTGTCTGGCAAGCGCTATCAGAGTATCGGATCTCGGACCAACAGGCTCCGAGACAGCAATTACCTGTCTCGGAGCCTATATTTTTAAACCTGCATATTTAGTTAATATTGCCTGCTATCAGACTGCTGAAAATATTGCCTGCTATCAGACTGCTGAAAAGCTAATCCTATCCGTCTCCCTGGACAGACCTGCACCTTAGAGACTATTTGCACTGGATAAATTATTTGCACTGACAACCCACACATTCAACCCTTACACACAAACACCCATAAACACACACACACACACACACCCATAAACACACACACTCAGAACTCGTATACACACACTCACACGCACAGTCAACACTGCTGTTCCAATATATACCATTGATTCCACTACCCAGTTTATAATTGTAAATTCAGTGTAAATCCAGTCCATTATTACTATGCATACTACCTCTTCTATTACTTGTTCTTTTTTACTTGACTCCTTTCATTGTTATTATTGATTCATGTTCTGCATTGTTGAGGGAACTAACACAAGCATTTCACTGTACCTTTTATACCTGCTGTAAACTGTATGTGAAGAATACATTTGATTTGATTTTTACAATAACTATTGTAAGCAATTACCTTAACTGGAGGGAGATTTTACGGTGTATTAGATGTGAGACGTAGGCTCCTTTATTCAAGTAGTAAAAAAAAAGAAGTTTTATTGGAAAGTAATATGCTACATGCCCAAAGGGACAGAGCTTAATCTTAGCAGTGTTAGCTTTAATTGCTACTACAGCTTGTTCTCCCACCTGTGCTAGAACCCTGCCTCTAAATGGCTTTACGTGTGCTGGAGGAGCATCTCTCTCCATCTCCTAATCCAATCAGCATGCACCTGATAACCCTTGAACGGAGATGACTTCACTGTTGCTGGATGTGGGTGTGCAGCATTAGCTATTTTGAAGTCGGGGTTGGTTGTATTGATCGCTTTGTATCTATTAGAAATGCAGTCCTAATAAAAGCTGTCTTATGACAGCTATATCATGCCTGCGTATAGCGTTGATGCAGACCTATTATATGGTGTAGTGAGGGAGCCATTTTGAATGGCAGTTTTTAAGCGCTCCAGACTATTAGCAGACAAGCTAGGCTTACGGTTATAAATGGGGGGGGACCTTCTAAAAAATGCTAACTGGCCTTCTTCTCTTGTTTTCTTCTCTCTAGCTCCAACTGCTGATTGAGATAGTATGGCCCCTGTTGATCTTCTTCATTTTGATATCAGTGAGACTGAACTACCCTCCATATGAACAACATGAATGTAAGTATGATGCACCCCCCTCGTCATTGTTTACACACAGACACTTCTTCACAAGACACTCAACTGAATTCCCCACCCCACACCCCAAATGGCTGTTCAACCATTCCTGTTGTTGTGGTCACAGAGGCATTTGGATTTGGAATCTGTGGATGAACTATGTTGCCGCATGTATACATATTATACATGCGGATACAAAGATACAAGCCATTGATGCTATAGTATACAAGCTAGCAATACCATGCACTAGTATGCTACAATGCCATGTGCAGTCATTTATTCTGAAACTGCTACGTGCTGGCCACTCGAGTAAACCCACTATGGAGAAAAAAAAGACATACATTTTCACAGTCCAACAGCAGCCTAATCGTGTTGAACTGTTTATGATAGGTCCTTATCGGGTGTGGATGCTGGGTGTTTTATGTGTTAACTGTTATATAGGGAATATTCTGTCCTGCTAATCAATTTTCTGGTATGGGATGGCAGATATACCCCTGTTAATGGGTTTTTATCTAAAGCCTGACAAGATTTCTGCCCACTGGGCATGTATCCCTTTACTTCTCCTGCATGAAGCCTCCGATACGAACATCACAATAGATCCAATTAGAGGTCGACAGAATGGCCGATTTAATTAGGGCCAATTTCAAGTTTTCATAACAATCGGAAATCGGTGGACACCGATTATATTTTATTTAAAAAAATATTTTTTAAATTATTATTATATATATATATTTTTTACACCTTTATTTAACTAGGCAAGTCAGTTAAGAACACATTCTTATTTTCAATGACGGCCTAGGAACGGTGGGTTAACTGCCTTGTTCAGGGGCAGAGCGACAGATTTTTACCTTGTCAGCTCGGGGATTCAATCTTGCAACCTTACAGTTAACTAGTCCAATGCTCTAACCACCTGCTTTACATTGCACTCCACGAGGAGCCTGCCTGTTACGCGAATGCAATAAGAAGCCAAGGTAAGTTGCTAGCTAGCATTAAACTTATCTTATAAAAAACAATCAATCATAATCACTAGTTAACTACACATGGTTGATGATATTACTAGTTTATCTAGCCTGTCCTGCATTGCATATAATCGATGCGGTGCGCATTCGCGAAAAAGGACTGTCGTTGCTCCAACGTGTACCTAACCATAAACATCACTGTCTTTCTTAAAATCAATACACAAGTATATATTTTTAAACCTTCATATTTAGTTAATATTGCCTGCTAACATGGATTTCTTTTAACTAGGGAAAATGTGTCACCTCTTGCAACAGAGTCAGGGTATATGCAGTGTGAAGACTATTTCTTCCTAACAAAGACAACCAACTTCACCAAACGGGGGATGATTTAACAAAACGCATTTGCGAAAAAAGCACAATCGTTGCACGACTGTACCTAACCATAAACATCAATGCCTTTCTTAAAATCAATACACAGAAGTATATATTTTTAAACCTGCATATTTAGCTAAAAGAAATCCAGGTCAGCAGGCAATATTAACCAGGTGAAATTGTGTCACTTCTCTTGCATTCATTGCACGCCGAGTCAGGGTATATGCAACAGTTTGGGCCGCCTGGCTCATTGCGAACTAATTAGCCAGAATTTAACGTAATTAGGACATAACATTGAAGGTTGTGCAATGTAACAGGAATATTTAGACTTAGGGATGCCACTCGTTAGATAAAATACGGAACGGTTCCGTATTTCACTGAAAGAAAAAAACGTTTTGTTTTCGAGATGATAGTTTCCGGATTCGACCATATTAATGACCCAAGGCTTGTATTTCTGTGTGTTTATTATATTATAATTAAGTCTATGATTTGATAGAACAGTCTGACTGAGCGGTGGTAGGCACCAGCAGGCTCGTAAGCATTCATTCAAACAGCACTTTCGTGCGTTTTGCCAGCAGCTCTTCGCAATGCTTCAAGCATTGCGCTGTTTATGACTTCAAGCCTATCAACTCCCCAAGATTAGGCTGGTGTAACCGATGTGAAATGGCTAGCTAGTTAGCGGGGTGCGCGCTAATAGCGTTTCAAACGTCACTTGCTCTGAGACTTGGAATAGTTGTTCCCCTTGCTCTGCATGGGTAACGCTGCTTCGAGGGTGGCTGTTGTCGATGTGTTCTTGGTTCGAGCCTAGGTAGGAGCGAGGAGAGGGACGGAAGCTATACTGTTACACTGGCAATACTAAAGTGCCTATAAGAACATCCAATAGTCAAAGGCATATGAAATACAAATCGTATAGAGAGAAATAGTCCTATAATTCCTATAATAACTACAACCTAAAACTTCTTACCTGGGAATATTGAAGACTCATGTTAAAAGGAACCACCAGCTTTCATATGTTCTCATGTTCTGAGCAAGGCAGTTAAACGTTAGCTTTCTTACATGGCACATATTGCACTTTTACTTTCTTCTCCAACACTTTGTTTTTGCATTATTTAAACCAAATTGAACATGTTTCATTATTTATTTGAGGCTAAATTGATTTTATTGATGTATTATATTAAGTTAATATAAGTGTTCATTCAGTATTGTTGTAATTGTCATTATTACAAATAAATAAATAAATCGGCATCGGGTTTTTTTGGTCCTCCAATAATCGGTATTGGTATCGGCGTTGACAAATCATAATCGGTCGACCTCTAGATCCAATACTAATCACTGGAGCTTTTTTTTGTCAAAACAAAATGTCTCTTTGATCAGTCAAAACTGTACAAATATAAGTTTGACAGTTTTCTGTTTGATTCGACAGTTTGTTTGTGAGGTGGCTCAGATTGCCTGTGGACATATCAGTGACTTTATGGGGGGTTAGAGTTTATGATGCCTTTATTACTGCTCTAATCTCATTATGACGGTTCTATATGTGAAAGCTGATAAAGGTTGCAAGGCCCTCGGAGACTATCTTTGGCACGGGTATGGGAAAAGCTTATATAATGGAAATGCACTGGCTGAACCAAATCCTGTTTTCCTCGGAATGATACGCTAGAGAATTCTTCAGTTAATTATATCACTGGGGGCAGTTCACAGAACAGGATCAATACATCTGCTGGTTACCTTCTCTTTGCTAAAGCAACTATTGTTTCTTTGTATGGGACTTGCATTCTTGTTGATCCTACTTTATGTAATAGCCTACAAAACCTGCTTCAGGATACAGTTGTGTAGGACAAAGCATTCATATAGCTACTAATAACTATTATTAATGGGATGAACACATCTCCTGAGAAATCTTTGTCTATGTCAGAATGTCCGCTTTCTTTCATTCCCGGAAGCCTGCGCTTTGTTCCTCTGCCAGAAAGCAGAAGCATTTGGGGGTGAATTGCTTTCAGTTCTTCCTAAAGTCCTGGTTAGGCACCAGGCACAGGGATACTTTTGGTGTGAGTCATACAGCACGTGGGTCTGGGCATGTTGTAACTGCTCTTACACCACATAGGAAAGACATGGTCTTCCTTGCACAGGGCTAACCTATTGCTTTTGGGGATGGATATTAACCATGAAAAAAATGTGACAGTGCAATAAGACTCCAAATACCCATTACTCTTTTTGAAGATTTCAAATCGTTTGAGTTGAAAATGGTGCTAGTTTGGAAGATTTCAAATCGTTTGAGTTGAATGTGGGGCTAGTTTTGAAATCGTTTCAGATGAATGTGGTGCTAGTTTGAAAACTGCCTAGCTAAATTCCATTTAGGGTTCACATTTATCACCCACTAGTTCATAAAGTCATAATCTTTATAGGCCGTCGATGACGATCACTCTGAAAAGCAAAATGGCCGCCCTGATTCAGCTAAGCAATTGGCTATGTGGGGTTATCTCTTATCTCTGCTTTTCTTAGTAATGGGCCTGTTAGCAGGCTTCAGGTTTACTGATAGCAGGCCTACTTTTTTAACTCATCACACAAATAAAGGCAAGCCTCTCAGGGAGGGAGGGATGGCACCTTAGGAGGGGACAAAGGTTGTACATTGTACTTAGGCAATCACTCCTTCACATTGATAAGGCCTGTAGCTGCAGTGAAGCCTTCAAGATGGGACAAGACGTGGTTACGCTGATGCTAGCTCATCCGCCACCAGCCCGATAAGTTAATCTGAGAACACACATCAGTTAGGTGTCTTTTGCGTAGACAAAAATAGAATTTTGAAACTCTGTAGGTGATGTTCAAAGTCCACCCCAAGTAGTTCTGTCGGGTTGATATAGAGGTCATTTAAGTGTCTCGGTATCAGATCCAACGTGACTGGAATTACCCTGTGTTCTCTCCAGTCCACTCTCTGTAGATAGTGTATTAATAGACTAAATATGTCAAAAATGTCCCCCAAAAAGTGTTTTGCTATACAACCAGAGATGTGGTTTTGAATGTGCACTATACATGATTGAATTTCAAAACACCACAATTTGTGTCTTATGACGACTGTACAGTGACGTTACTGATGGTATCCCTCCCGGTGTCTCCCTCAGGTCATTTCCCCAACAAGGCCATGCCCTCGGCAGGCACCCTGCCCTGGATCCAAGGCATCATCTGCAACGCCAACAACCCCTGCTTCCGCAACCCCACTCCTGGAGAGTCCCCCGGGGTCGTGGGAAACTTCAACGAGTCCATGTGAGTCCCACCCCAAGCTGCATCTCTGTATCTGATTGTTCTTTAAATATAAAAACATGAATACACTTTATTTTATGATTCATCCGCTTCGTTGGATTAATAACGTCATTGTTTCCAAATAAAGAAAATGGTCACTTTAATGTTTCCTGTAAATATCCTATTTATAACTTGAATTTAACTGATTCAATTTTATTCTGTGTTAATCTGTGGATGTCTGCAGAATCTCTCGTCTGTTCTCCGATGCCAAGAAGATCTTGCTGTACAGTCAGAATGACCGGAATTTGGACGGCTTTAAAGGCCTCATCCAAGCCCTGAAGACACTACAGGCCAACACCAAAGGTAAGAGTCACCTCTATATAAACCATTGTTCACTGTACACATTACTACATTCACAAGAAACACCAGGGGCCTATTCATTTGAGTGGAACGTTCATGAACTCAAAGCCTAGAATAGACAGTATTTTCACTGAAGCTGAATCAAGACTCATTCCAGGTCTACATAGTACATCTCTGTCTGCCCTGAACTTTACGCCCCGTTGAGCGGGCCCCGGAGAGTTACTGTACACCCACATCTGGGCAGAAAAAAGAGGGTTTACACTAATTCCCTTACGCTGTGCTGACTCACAGCGGGACTCCCCCATCCCCTTTTGTCCTGTTCCAACCTGCCTTCTGGGTTCTCCTGTGCCTGTGAATGGCTGTGGATGGATAGTTATAATTTAAAAACTGATTTAATATTATACCACTTCAATTTCACACCCAGATTTCTTCTATAATGACATTCTATTTATGAGCACTTAGACAATGCTGTGTTTAGAGTGACGTTGCTGGCGATATGTGAGATGGTTTGAGGCAGTAGATGGATGAAAGCCGGCAGAGCCTCTCCCAACTGACAGGTCGTTGGCAGGCCATTGGGAAAGGGCAAAGGGGGGATAGCAAGTCAGTTGTACAACTGGATGTATTCAACTGAAATGTGTCTTCCGCATTTAACCCAACCGCTCTGAATCAGAGAGGTGCGGGGGTCTGCCTTAATCAACATCCACGTCTTCGGCGCCCAGGAAACTGTGGGTCAACTGCTTTGCTCAGGGGCAGAACGGCAGATTTTTACCATGTCAGCTCGGAGATTCAATCCAGCAATCTTCCGGTTACTGGCCCAACGCTCTAACCACTAGGCTGCCTGCCGCATGGCTTGAAGGTATTCTCATATGCCATTCAAGATAGGACAGATTTTACGTACTTCCTTACTTACTGTGTGCTGGGTTAATGGTGTGTTTCGCATTAGACAAAATAAGACTGTGCTACCTTAGTCAGGTGACCTTATATTACATTAGCTTGGGTAATGGACTTTATAAAAGGATAAGCCTTTCATTGGAGTAGTATATCAACATTCAGATAAGACTTAAATTTCAAGGCAAATACAGTACTACTGTAATGAATGAGATATTTGCCATGCTTGTGTATCCACTTTGGCTGATGGTAGAAAATGTCTGCAGAAGTATAGTAGGTATACGCTGAGTCCTGGATAATTAGGTATACGCTGAGTCCTGGATAATTAGGTATACGCTGAGTCCTGGATAATTAGGTATACGCTGAGTCCTGGATAATTAGGTATACGCTGAGTCCTGGATAATTAGGTATACGCTGAGTCCTGGATAATTAGGTATACGCTGAGTTCTGGATAATTAGGTATACGCTGAGTCCTGGATAATTAGGTATACGCCGAGTTCTGGATAATTAGGTATACGCCGAGTTCTGGATAATTAGGTATACGCCGAGTCCTGGATAATTAGGTATACGCCGAGTCCTGGATAATTAGGTATACGCCGAGTCCTGGATAGTTAGGTATACGCCGAGTCCTGGATAGTTAGGTATACGCCGAGTCCTGGATAGTTAGGTATACGCCGAGTCCTGGATAGTTAGGTATACGCCGAGTCCTGGATAGTTAGGTATACGCCGAGTCCTGGATAGTTAGGTATACGCCGAGTGCTGGATAGTTAGGTATACGCCGAGTGCTGGATAGTTAGGTATACGCCGAGTCCTGGATAGTTAGGTATACGCCGAGTGCTGGATAGTTAGGTATACGCCGAGTCCTGGATAGTTAGGTATACGCCGAGTCCTGGATAGTTAGGTATACGCCGAGTCCTGGATAGTTAGGTATACGCCGAGTCCTGGATAGTTAGGTATACGCCGAGTCCTGGATAGTTAGGTATACGCCGAGTGCTGGATAGTTAGGTATACGCCGAGTGCTGGATAGTTAGGTATACGCCGAGTGCTGGATAGTTAGGTATACGCCGAGTGCTGGATAGTTAGGTATACGCCGAGTCCTGGATAGTTAGGTATACGCCGAGTCCTGGATAGTTAGGTATACGCCGAGTCCTGGATAGTTAGGTATACGCCGAGTCCTGGATAGTTAGGTATACGCCGAGTCCTGGATAGTTAGGTATACGCCGAGTCCTGGATAGTTAGGTATACGCCGAGTCCTGGATAGTTAGGTATACGCCGAGTCCTGGATAGTTAGGTATACGCCGAGTCCTGGATAGTTAGGTATATACGTTAAGCCCTGAAGTGTAGGTGCCGCAAACTCCTAAAACACTGAAAGGGGCACAGCAGATGTTAAAGACATACTCCAGCTATTTTTGAACTTTTACTTTTGAAAACAATATCCCATGTATAAATACAGTAATGTACAAACACTTAAGGGTATGTGTGTATTTTATTTTATATTAAAAAAAAAATCTCTATATCCTCATATTCAACTATGAACTTGTCTCATCGCTGCAACTCCCCAACAGGCTCGGGAGAGGCGAAGATAGAGTCATGTGTCCCCCGAAACATGACCCGCGCTCCTTAACACCCACCCACTTAACCCAGAAGCCAGCCGCACCAATGTGTAGGAGGAAACACTGTTCAACTAAAAACCGAAGTCAGCCTACAGGCGCCCCAAACCCTCCCTTAAACCGGACAACGCTGGGCCAATTGTGCACTGCCCGATGGGACTCCCGGTCATGGCCGGTTGTGTGAGAACCTGGGATCGAACCCGGGTCTATAGTGATGCCTCAAGCAGTGCCTTAGACCACTGTGCCACTCGGGAGGATTTAACATGACTGAGCAGGGGTGCAGCCTTGGAGGCCATCAACCTCTCCTTCCTTCTATCCCTCCCTTTAGCTCTCCCCTCTCCCATAATCGGAAACATTCCCTTTAAGTGTGATTTGTTTTTTTTTAACCATTCCTCTCCCTTACTGAATGGTTTGTCCTGTCTGAACTAGTTTCATTTGGCTTGCCACTTGGCACCCAGGCCCACCCACTGGGGAGCCAGGCCCAGCCAATCAGAATTATTTTTTCCCACAAATGGACTTTATTACAGACAGAAATACTCCTCAGCAAATCAAAATCAGCTGCTTGATATGCCACACCTGTCAGGTGGATGGATTATCATTTATTTTTGGCAGTGATGTCTTACTTTTTGGATTCACTGTGGACCCATGGCTTAGTTGATTGAATTTGGCACTGTAAAATGTATTTATAATGGAGCCATCTATCTAAAAGAGTAGATAGTTAGGTCTCAATTTAAAAAAAAAAACAACCTTTTTGTGGATTTGCATAATCTTGCATTGACTTTTGAAATTGCTTTGGATCCAGTATATTTCAGGAAGTCTAATCTTTTTGGTGTTCTCAGAGCACACATTTTACTGCTTGATTCTAACTTGATATGTGGTAATATCTAGATTGATTAATCTCACAATTACCAAAGGAGCATGAACAAGACCTAGGGCCACCAATGTTTTGTCAGGCCGTCATGTAAAAACCAAGCCAATGGCTTACTTCCAGAGACAAAACAGGAATTCACAAAGCCTGTGAATTTCTCAATACACTGAAGGATTTGTCAAAGTAGATTTGCTGAAAGGTATCATGGGGGGCGTGGTGGATTCTTAATGTACTGTAACCAGTGGACGAATATTGATTCAATTGTCTGTCACTAAATTCTAAAGCATGTTCATGGTTCATTGGGTAAAATTTGTTGCTAATTTGTAACTCTTTTTGACAATCGTTTCTAATGATTTACAGGGGTTCTAGACAGTAAAACAAAATGGAGTCTGTCAGCTTTTGAAAAGGCTCCAGATTTTCTGAGAACCAATTTGACCCCCACCCCCTCACCTCGTCTGTCTTCAAACGGCCGTCTAGCTAATGTTCCAGGAATCTGCCACCTACTGTCCTTTTGTCCCCCCTAACCCCCCACTGCTATCAGTACTAGTGACTGGACTCACTTCCAGCTTTTGTTCTTTGAAAAAAGGAGTTGAGGGAAGTAGCCAATGAGAGAGGGGGGAGGGGCAGTTAGCAGACAATTTGCAGACAGTTTGTGTATGATCCAGTGTGTGTTTTTCTGTGTAAATGTGCTAGCGGGGCGTTACTTTGGGGCAATTCCATGGTAACGGCGTAACGCTGAGACTCTAAAATGTATAAATGTCAAACAAAAGCCATGGATTTAAAAGTTTAACAAACCATACAACTCTATGCACAAGGACTACTTTGAACAATTTACACAGAACCTGTTGCGTTGCATGGTTTGTTAATTAAGCTTTGAAAATGTTTTTTGTTTGGCATACATTTTAAAGTGAAAAACCGGAGTCTCAGCATAATTCCGTGACCGTGGAATTACCCTGTGGTTGAAGGTGTGAAGTGTGTCACCTCCTCCACAGGTCTATGTGTCAACGGTTGATTATTTTAGATAACATAATGATGGAAATGGTGTATTCTGGCAATGGGCTACAGTCTGTAAGGTGTTTG
Organism: Salmo salar; assembly: GCF_965601325.2. NCBI lineage: Eukaryota > Metazoa > Chordata > Actinopteri > Salmoniformes > Salmonidae > Salmo > Salmo salar. Next base: position 32,167,926 of record NC_138295.1, read on the forward strand.
GTGTGTATGTTGTTGAGAGATTGTTAAAGGCACATCATTGAAATGATCTACAGCAATCAGAGGATGGTACCAGGCAGCACATGTGTGTGTGTGGCTATTTACTTCAGTGTTGGCCATTTTTCCTTGGACATGTACAGAATAGTCCTGGCCTAGTTGTTGTCAGTATTTTCATAGAGACACTTCTTTCCAACCTCTGATTGAGACCCAACCTTTTCTGGGATGTTTTCATCCAACAAAATATATTTTGTGACCCTCCCCCCCTACTGAACAGCCTCAAATTTCCAAACATTCATTTGAACTTTAAAAGACAAAAAAAAACGTATCCAAATAATCCTAAACTCCTGCACCAAGCGTTTTCGAGTAACTAGCAAGCAAGCGCATGTTCCATGAAAACGATTTAATGAGGTTGAAAGCTAATACAGTACCCATGGTTACAGAAAATAGTATGATTTGGCAGAAGGAACAACCAACATTTGCTAAATAAGTCTACTAAAATAAGACAATTCCGTACACACACACCCACACACACATCTAGTAATGTCAGGGTATAGGAGAGAGCTGGTTTGAACAAGTTGTTGTGTTTGTTTCCCACAGGATTCAAGCTGAAGGATTTCCTCCACAACAATGAGACCCTGTCCACTTTCCTTCTGCGAAACGCTTCCTTCTCGGAACACGCCGTGCGCCAGATCACTGAGGCCGACGTAAACTTGGAAAAGGTAAGAGGAAAAATACCACCTTCCCAAAGTTCTATGACATTTACATTTGAGTCATTTAGCAGATGCTCTTATTCAGATCAATTTACAGGAGCAATTAGGGCTAGGTACAGATTTTTCACCTATTTGGCTCTGGGATTTGAACCAGCATCCTTTCGGTTACTGGCCCAATGCTCTTAACCAGTAGGCTACCTGCCACCCCATGAGGAATATTATGAGGCATATTACTAGGATCAGTTCACCACATCCTGGACACCATGAAAAGCAGTGTAGTAGTTGTTCAACATGCCCATGGCCCATTATTTCCCTCCTACCCTCCCAGCAGATTAGGTCCCATGTTGTCTATTATTTCCCTCCTAGCCTCCCAGCAGATTAGGTCCCATGTTGTCCATTATTTCCCTCCTAGCCTCCCAGCAGATTAGGTCCCATGTTGTCCATTATTTTCCTCCTACCCTCCCAGCAGATTAGGTCCCATGTTGTCTATTATTTCCCTCCTACCCTCCCAGCAGATTAGGTCCCATGTTGTCTATTATTTCCCTCTTAGCCTCTCAGCAGATTAGGTCCCATGTTGTCCATTGTTTCCCTTTTAGCCTCCCAGCAGATAAGGTCCCATGTTGTCCATTATTTCCCTCCTAGCCTCCCAGCAGATTAGGCCCCATGTTGTCCATTATTTCCCTCCTAGCCTCCCAGCAGATTAGGCCCCATGTTGTCCATTATTTCCCTCTTAGCCTCCCAGCAGATTAGGTCCCATGTTGTCCATTATTTCCCTCTTAGCCTCCCAGCAGATTAGGTCCCATGTTGTCCATTATTTCCCTCTTAGCCTCCCAGCAGATTAGGTCACATGTTGTCCATTATTTCCCTCTTAGCCTCCCAGCAGATTAGGTCCCATGTTGTCCATTATTTCCCTCTTAGCCTCCAAGCAGATCAGGTCCCATGTTGTCCATTTGTTGCAGGTAGCAGCAAATACAGAGCAGGTCAGTAGTGTCTCTTTATTTCAGTGACATAAACTTCACTGCAATCCGCCTTGAAACTTCCTGTAGAGACTATAAACAAGGTGGCTTTCCACCGAGTGCACAGACTTGGAGCTCTGAGTGACAAGACCAAGGGTCCCCGACCTGTCATTGCAATATTTGAACACTACCAACGAAAGGAGCTGACCAAAAGCAGGGGAAGAGAGCTTAAAGGGACCAAATTCGGTCTCAATTACCAATTTCCCCAGGAGATAAACGAACGTCGCAAGAGTCTGTATCCTGTACAGAGGCAACCGAGTGAGAGGGGTAAGCATGCCTTTCTCATTGTGAACAAACTCTTTATAGACGGACATCTCTTCCGAGACAGCTCCATAATACCATGGCTGTACTAAATTCTACAGGGACGTCATGTTACGAAGAAAAATGATAGGGACTGTAAAAATATCTGAACACTATGAAGTTAACATGAGCACACACGCACTCAATTACACGCTCGCTTACACATACGGATGCAAACATACACATACTTGATCTCTCTCGTTCTCTCTTTCTCTCCTCCCCCTCTCTCCCTTCTCTCTATTGTTGAGAACTTCTCTATAATTTAATGTTTTTTGTTTGTCTATCTTTTGTTTGTCTTTGTCTACATATTTATATATGTTAACAGCAAGCAATGTGAAGATATCAGAACAGGGACGTTGGGGAATAATAACATATTGTGCGGGATACATTTGTACTGTAGTGAAGACATCTCTAGAGTAATGCAAGGTCTCTTTCATAATCATGTGAAACGTCAATTGCTATGGAAATTCTGGGATGTGTTTTTCTATGAAAATTATGTTAAATGTATTTATAATGCAACTATGATGGTGATGCGATATGGATTACAATTATCATTCTGAATATTAAGGCTATACTCACTTCATGTTACACACATAGACACTCAACCATACAAATTGTCTGGGTTATTATTTATTTGGACATCACACATTATAGTATTACTCTTATCCAGACGTCATACACACTCTCACTAAATCACATCCATTATCACACACATCAACCTACTCAGATTTACTACACACAATATCTTGACAAAATTTTCAAACATCTGTGGCATTGGCAAGGAAGGTGATTATTTTGAATATGAAAGTGGATGAAAAACAGATTTGGCTCATTAATCTATATGGTCCAAATCAGGATGATCCATACATCTTTGAAAATATTTATACCAATATATTGAAATTACAGGCAACAAACGATCAAATCATTATGTTGGGAGACTATAACACAGTGTTAAGTACCTCAATGGATCGTAAATGAAATCACTCTACAAACTATCATCACCGTGCCCTTAATTAAGGAAATCACAAATATTACGGACACATTAGAAATAGTGGATATTTGGAGAATCTTGTTTTTCATTGTCTGAGAGTCCTTTAGGTGCCTTTTGGCAAACTCCAAGCGGGCTGTCATGTGCCTTTAACTGAGGAGTGGCTTCCATTTGGCCACTCTACCATAAAGGCGTGATAGGTGGAGTGCTGCAGTGATGGTTGTCCTTCTGGAAGGTTCTCCCATATCCACAGAGGAACTCTGGAGCTCTGTCAGAGTGACCATCGGGTTCTTGGTCACCTCCCTGACCAAGGCCCTTCTCCCCCGATTGCTCTGTTTGCCCAGGCGTCCAGGTCTAGGAAGAGTCTTGGTGGTTCTTCCATTTAAGAATGATGGAGGCCACTGTGTTCATGGGGATGTTCAATGCTGCAGAAATGTTTTGGTACCCATCCCCAGATCTGTGCCTCAACACAATCCTGTCTCGGAGCTCTACAGACAATTCCTTTGACCTCAGGGCTTGGTTTTTGCTCTGACCTGCACTGTCAACTTAGGGACCTTATTTATATAGACAGGTGTGTGCCTTTCCAAATCATGTCCAATCAATTGAATTGGACTCCTATCTAGTTGTAGAAACATCTCCAGGATGATCAATGGAAACAGGATGCACCTGAGCTCAATTTTGAGTCTCATAGCAAAGGGTCTGAATACTTATGTAAATAAGGTATTTCTGTTTCTTATTTTGAATACATTTGCTAACATTTCTAAAAACCTCTTTTTGATGAGAATTTTTTATGGAATATCTACATAGGCGTACAGAGGCCCATTATCAGCAAACATCACTCCTGTGTTCCAATGGCACATTGTGTTGGCTAATCCAAGTTTATCATTTTAAAAGGCTAATTGATCATTACAAAACCCTTTTGCAATTATGTTAGCGCAGCTGAAAACTGTTGTGCTTATTAAAGAAGCAATAAAACTGGCCTTGTTGAGATTAGTTGAGTATCCTGGAGCATCAGCATTTGTGGGTTTGATTACAGGCTCAAAATGGCCAGAAACAAAGAACTTTCTTCTGAAACTTATCAGTCTATTCGCCAGTGAATACTAGCGAAATGCATAGCACTCAGAATTAAAAAAGTTTTACTAGGTATTGTTCATCCTGATCAGAGAGGGTTTTTACTTGGACGTTACATTGGAGATAATATACGCCAAGTATTAGAAATAATAGAACATCATGAAACATCTAAAAAGCCAGGACTGGTATTTATAGCGGATTATGAACTGTCCTTTGATAAAGTAAGACTGGATTTTATTTATAAATGCCAGGATTTTTTTTTTCATTTCGGTGATTCTCTTTTAAAATGGGTAAAAGTAATATATAGCAACCCCATGTGTAAAATAGTAAATAGCGGCTACATCACAGAGTTTTGAATTGTCAAGAGGCGTTAAACAAGTGTTTCCGCTGTCACCATATCTATTTGTTATGGCCATTGAAATGCTAGCTATTAATGTGATGAAGCAGGGATACCCCTCTGGACTAGTAATGTAACCTGGAGAATGTTCAATACTAAACGTTCTTCTCGACTCTGAAGAAATACTGGGTCATTGCTACATTACACACTGACCTTTCTCCATCTCCAGGTGCTGGTCAAAGGCTTCGGTGTCCACCTGAGGGACTTGTGCAGCAGCAACGGCACCAGAGTAGAGGACTTTGTGACCATCACAGACAGCAAGGTGTCCAGTCTGGTCCAGAAGATGCTCTGTGTGTCCCCAGGCTCCTGGCTCAACCAGGCAGAAAGCCACTTCCTCCACAACCTGGACTTCCTCAAACCCATACGGGTAAGAATAAATGGGCACTAGGCACATTATTGTTTTTCTCCATTAAAGACCAAATCCAGGTGACTTAATCACTGACATGCACAGTGCCGAGAAACAAGGCGTAGGGGGGAAAGCAGAAGATCAGAAACAAAGGGATAAGCATAGATGGAGGCATGTTGTTGCTTGTCCCTGTCGACCTACCTCTAGTTGTAGCCTGGAGATATGTTTCAAAACTAAATGCCATCAAAGAGAGGATTTTGGCCCCTCAATCTTAAAATGGTAGTCATTTATTAGTATCACTTCTCTCTGAATCATAGTTATATAAAGGTCACTTCCAATTCCACACCTTAGCACCAGTGTCAGGGAATTCTATCATTAACGTCCTTGCAATATGGTCATTTTGCCCAGAGATTAGATCATGAATTGAATTCAAAAAGGCAGATATTGTACGATCAACGCCATCTTTTGTCACGTTTCTAGATGGGAAACAAGGTTCCTAGAAACCAGACAGAGAAGTTAGTGGGATTCCTATCTATAAAAGTGCTGCTGATTGTATCACCTTGTCAGTCAGGTACAGTTTGACTGCCCACAATGATAAACATTAAGGAGTCAAGGGAAACGTGTTCTTCTCTGACCCCTGTCCCCATTCTGACATGCCACCAAGGGTCAGTTTCCTTATTGTGATGATAGTTTAATACAAGAAACAGTGTTTGTGTCCCTCTTATGGTTCTTCTTTTTGTAGCCTTTAGGGAACAAGACATGTTAAACAAGACCTCAGCGCATATAGGGTGCTATTAAATCGAAATCGAAACATTATGTTTTTGTCTCACTCTGGAAAGTTGCAGTGAAATGTGTTGTTTTACAGGGTCAGCCATAGTAGTTCAGTGCCCCTGGAGCAAATTAGGATTAAGTGCCTTGCTCAAGGGCACATTGACAGATTTTCACCTTGCCGGCTTGGGGATTGAAACCAGCAACCAGTAATTGACCGTTAATTAACATAAACACGTTTAGCATCTCCTGGCTTCCACGCATAGCCGATAAGCCACTGATGCAGACCTTTGAAACATTTTAAAAAGTCAAATAAATATATTTAATATAGGCTACATTATCACAATAAATCCATTATTTATTTTAGACAGGTCTAAAAAATTACCTATGATGAAAATGTAGCCTATTTCAGAAGAACAGAGTAGCATATTCTGAGTTGTTCTTAAGTTAGGCCTTGATCTGGCTATACCATATGGCTGTGGGCTACACTAGTTCATTTATGTCTTCCCTGTAGCTCAGTTGGTAAAGCATGATGTTTGCAATGCCAGCATGGTGTGTGCAACGCCAGGGTTGTGGGTTCGATTCCCACGGGGAGCCAGTACAAAAACAAACAAAAAAATGCATGAAATGTATGCATTCACTACTGTAAGTCGCTCTGGATAAGAGCGTCTGCTAAATGACTAAAATGTAAAATGTAAAAATTTAGCAGACAAGATTTGCTTAGAATTCCGTGGCATAATTTTATAATATGAAGTAAACAATTGAACATAGCTGAATAAAATAGAAAGGTTATTTTCCCCAAACAGTCCTCCTATATGCTTAATTTAGAGTTATTTATGCAACTTTAGTTGTGAAACAAACGTTAGACTAAATGTTTTGAGGATACATTTTTAATATGCAGGCATAGGCAGCTAAGCTTTTTCTAAAGTAAACTTAATTAAATGAACACACTTATATATCCTAATTAGTCTACTCCTGTCTCTACAGAAATAAATACAATTATACAAAATAGGCTACTAAAGCATGATTTGGCCAGAGGATCATTTAGCTTTTAAATTGTGGAAAGACACAATTTGGGCAGATTATTGTTGAGTTGTGACTATCTGTGGAAGGTAGAGAGTCCAAGCCAGGTATATCGCAATATTTCAAAATACAATCGCAGGAATATATACTTTGGAAAGAAATGGTTATTGCTGTAAAGAAAAGACAATGAAAAGACTAATCTGTCTTTTAGTTATCAAAAATCTCTGCTTAATTGAATGAACAACAGTATAGCCTATCTTATTGGCAATATCCTAACTGCGCATATTCACTATTTAGGCCTACAGTATCTGCAAATTAGAAGATGCATGGAATGCTTTATTATGAAGGTGCATTTTTATGGTGACAATTTGCTTCCCCAAGCTTGAAACCGCAGGCGCCGCCTATGTATGCCAGGTTGTAAAGCGGATTAATGTGCTTAAGAATTTAGCAATAAACATAGCAGCACAAGAAAGCTGGGATCCTCTTTTAAATAGTGGCCAGTCAACTCTGTTTTCACATGCGATTGCACAATGACTGAGCTTCTAAGAACACATGTTTCACAAGGCTCTGTAGGCTATGTGCTCTCTAACCGTGTTCCCAGGGTTCTAGGCCTGTAGGCTACCTTTTGGAGTTATTTGGCCAATTCAGTTGTGATACAAACATTAATATAACGTATAGATCTAGTATGACTATGTTTTTTTTTTTTTTGTCGCAAAAAAAGGCTTTTTCTTACCTTTCTGGACACGCTGCGCATCATTCACAAGTGATAATATATAATTCACAAGGGATAATATTGTCACTCATCAGACTATTCTTAATTTAATGTTGTCTTTACATATACTAAGTAATATATGTGTGGAATTAGTTTTGATTTAGAATGGACCATTATCATGCACCTGTTGGAAAAGGGGTAGGGGGCAAAAATACATGTCATCATATGCACTTAAATAGCGAATGGAGGACGCTCTCACCACAGTTCATTTTCTTTCTTGCCAGGTAGGCTACTCCTGTTGTAAAGCGAAGCAATGTGCTTAATATTAGGAAAGCTGATAAATAAATATGGTAGGCCTAGCCTATAGAAATCTGATGGGATCCTCCTCTTTTTAATAGAGGCCATCAAAACTCAGTTTTCTCAAGCAATTTCATAGCCTATAGAAATGTTGCACAACATGAGCTCATGGGCTCTCATGAAGTTTTTGATGTGATTTTCGATTGAATTTCCATTGATGTCAGAGTGATTCGCGAGACAATAGATCGCTGAGTACCAGGCCATTAGCGACTGGCAGTTAGCAAGTTTGGTAGGCTACTAATGACCATCAGCAGCATCAGAGCCCAGTTTTGGAGAAGCCTAGTTACCGTGACTAAACGATCATCTGGAATTTGACTGCAGTCACCACGTGACAGCTAGTGTGGCGGTAATACGGTCGAAGTAACAGCCCTAATCACCACTGACTTCTCCAAGGCCTTTGACAAAATCGACCACACTATCGCATTGAAAGCCTAATCCAACTGGGTGTCAGACCTGCCCTCACAGCATGGCTCTGCAGTTTTGAGACCATCCGCAAACAACAGGTGCACTGCAAAGACAGCCTCTCAGACTGGCAGGAGCTGACGGGAACTCTTCTGGGCCCTCTCATCTTCCTTGCGGTCATAGACAGTGCAGCCCTGGATGTCAACAGTAGGTGGAAATATGTTGACAATCTATATCTGGTCAACACGTGTACAATAGGAAACATCAGCACACCACAGCAGCCCTGAACAACTTCGACACGTGGGTTCATGCAAGCAAAATGTTACTGAACCCTGCCAAGTGCACGGTGACCATCACAAGAAATCCACCTGTCCCATGCTCTCTCTGGATCGAGGGCCAGGATTTCAAAGTGTGTGAAGATTTTAGAGGTAAAGTTACAGAAGGACTTACAATGGGGTGAGCAGGTTGTTACTATGGTAACCAAGAGCAACAGAAAATGTTTTATCCTCCATAGCCTTAAAAGGTTCCATGTGCCACAGGATGACCTGGTGAGCATTTACACCGACTACATATGCCACACCCTGGGGTTTGCTGCTTCTGCTTGGCACAGCTCACTGACCCAGGCTTAGTCTGATGACCTGGAGATTATTCAGAAAAGAGCATGCCGCACCGTCCTAGGGGGATACTCCAGTTATACTGAGGCACTTCAGACCCTGTCCTTACCTCGGTATCATGAAAGACTTTGCACTGACCTCGCTGTCAGCTTCCTAAAATCTCAATTCAGAGACTGGCTACCCACTGACCGAATCGCAGGAACACCCACGGTCAAAACAAACCAAAGTCTAACTGAATGGGTCACCAATAAATAAAGGTTAAATAAATATTACAATTTTTTTAATTCCATATTTCTGCTCATTGATTTAAGGAGTGGCTTTAAAACTGCAGGACAATATTGATTAAACATTTTTTACTCTTATGTTATTGTTGTTGCTTTTACCCATTAATATTTTGTATGGATATCAAATCAAATTTTATTTGTCACATGCACCGAATACAACAGGTGTAGACCTTACTGTGAAATGCTTACTTACAAAGCCCTTAACCAACAATGCAGTTTTAAGAAAAATAAGAGTTTTCAGTCTGTATTGACTGCTATATGAGTGTAATAATTCAAACTTGAAAACAACAGTCACTGTTCTTCTTTTCTATGTGTGTGTGAATTGACACTTCTTCCCTCCACAGAAAGATGTGAGGGCTGACCCTGAAGCCGTCCAGCAGGTGGCCAAGGCTACAGACAAACTCCTGGAGAGCCTGGGCTCCCTGGCCTTGGAGGTAGACAATCACTGTCATCACTGCAGTTTATTACATGATGAAAACTATAAGGTTTTATGTTGCCCAGCCCTCCCCCCCTTATGATCGCCCAGTACATTTCTTGTTTATAACCATGTTTCTTTTTATCACCGTCTTAACTAACACTCCTGCCTAAGATCAACAGTTTGTTGTTGGCTGGACCACAGACAGAAAAGACCCTTAGATGTACACTGAGTGAACAAAACATTCAGAACACCTGCTTTCCAAGCTATGATTCCTTATTGATGTCACTTGGTAAATCCACTTCAATCAGTATAGATGAAGGGGAGGAGACAGGTTAAAGAGGGATTTTAAGCCTTGAGACAATTGAGATATGGATCGTGTATGTGTGCCGTTCAGAGGGTGAATGGGCAAGACAAAATATTTAAGTGCCTTTGAATGGGGTATGGTATTAGGTGCTAGGTCCACCGGTTTGTGTCAAGAACTGCAATGCTGCTGGGTTTTTCACTCAACAGTTTCCCGTGTGTATCAAGAATGGGGTGCAACTCAAAATGATGAAGGTTTTCCGAAGGTTTTGTACACTCAGTGTACAGCAGTTTTTTCTCCCCATCATTACAAAATGGCCGCCACAAATTTCTCACCCCACCTCAACCTTTCATCTAGTCTTATTTGAAGTTTCACAGCATACAGGAGGAGAGGTTGGCTTAAAAACAGCACGTGGCATTGTTCTGCCCACCTCAACTCCCTGCAGTATTTGTTTGGGTCAGGTTATCAGGCAACAATTTATTTGGATTGCTAATACATGTAGCTAGAAAGTCAATTGGAGAGGCAGTTGTTCCCTAGACGTTTGAGCAACAGCTTAATGTCGAGGACAACTGTTGGCCTATGTTCTAATGTGATGATAATCACAGTTTCCTCCTGTGAAAGATATGAGAACAGAATAGGATGGAGGCATTCACCTCGTTCAATGAAGTCAAGTACTGTAGGTCTGACACATATGTTGAGGATATCTCTTCTCATTGTGTTCTTGCTATTTTCTTGCTTTGTCAGTTATACTGTCCTCCACAGCAATAGAAAACGGCCCTTGTAAGTAACTTGGCAGTAACTGTATTGGTATCAAGTGTCTCTAAGCCTAGATTTCCTCAGGAGATAGATGACTGGGAACAGCTGAACAAAGAGGGAAGGCTTTCTAAACAAGTTAGCGGGCAAGTCAGCATTTACGCAAAGGAAAGTTAACTTTAGCTGATTGATTTACACCGCAAGGTGAATGCATGCCCCTATGACAACAAACAGGAGGCTTTAAGACTGGCTCGATGGCGGGCCAGACTACCCAAGTGTTTTGTCTGTGTTTTCTCAACCAGTCAGTGCTCTGTTGATTACTTTGCTTACAACAATAAGGATAACCCCCTATAAGTATACATAGATTCTTATGTCTGCAAACACATGGTATGTTGCAGCTGCATACACATGTCATAAGCATTTCGCTACACCTGTGATAACATCTGCAAAATATGTGTACGTGACCAATAAAATTAGATTTGAGCTATGTAGAACTGCTATGTAGTGTTTATGAAGGCTCTTAACTACAGTATAGTGTATGGTATTTTGGAGTTACTAAAACAACCCCAGCGCTTCGTAGACACACTTTGTTGTTCTTTGTTGCCCTCTAACCCCAACAATGTATCTGAAGATGTCAAGAAACTCTAAGTCACTAAATATGACTTGGTTTGGCACATTACCCTGGAGTTATGTAGTGGTATGGACCCTCCTACCCCAACCAGCGCCCTAGAAACAACTCATGAGGGGTCCAGAGCTCCTGTTGTGTGGTTATGACTTATTGTGTGAGAGTTCAGTGTGTACAGCTGTTTCCTCCGTGTCTCACATACATACATACATACACACACACACACACACACACACACACTCTGTTCCAGGTGCGCCACCCGGGCTCAATTGGAACCATGTGACTGCCTTCTTGCTGTCGTGGCCAGGCTGAGTCAGGTCCATCTATATGGAGAGGAGGGAAGGAGAGGAGATGGGAGGGCCTGACTGGCATGTATGTAACCACATTGTCAAATAGGCTCTGGGAGAGTCAACAGTGGGGATCACGTCTCCTCCTCCTCCTCCCCGGTGATGAATGACCGAGAGTAACCTTTTCCCTTTGGCACTTATTTTCTTCTCACTCCTGACTTTCTTTGTTTTCCCATTCTGGGTGAGGAAACCAGCTTTGGAGAGCGAGGAAAAATAAGGATAGAAATAGATAGTGAGAGAGAAGAGGTCAAACATAGAATGGCAATTCTGCCACAATAGGTCTCGCTTTTCTTTGCAGACATAACAGGACACATTTGTTAGTAATGTATTGTGTGAATGTTGTTACAAGGCGTTGTGCATTACAAGGCATTAGGACAGTTAGCACACATGCTTTACAGGCTTCTTGTGAGGTCTGTTGTGTTTTCAATGCTCCGAGTTTGCTCCGAGTCTGCTCCTAGTCTACTCTGAGTCCCGCCTTTTATAATTCGGTATGAAGATACATTTTTGACCTGAAATGCAAGGTAGCAAAATCAGGTTGTTGTAAAAATGCACTGGTCAGCCAAGGAATCAAGGTAGTAAAATACCATAATAGCATAATAATAATGAACAATAAAGCATTAACACACGAGGGGCGTGTATTACTGTGGTTTTAGCATGGCTGTGCTGAGGTCATAGGTACAAGGCGAAGACTAACACACAGTCATTACAACACATTGACAAGTTGCCTTATAACTATGTATCCATCTCACCATGTCAACAAGCTGGTCTTGAATCACAATGAATTGCTCCAAGTCCAGGTCACATTCCCATTTGCATCCTACAAGATGACCCCCTGACCCCATTTGCTAACATCACAATCCTTTGTGTCCCAAATAGCTGGCCAGCATGAAGAGTTGGAGAGACCTGCGTAACGAGATCATCTTCCTCACTGAGAACGCCACATCCTCCCCCAGCCACATGTACCAGGCTGTGTCGCGCATCGTCTGTGGCCATCCCGAGGGCGGCGGACTAAAGATCAAGTCCCTCAACTGGTACGAGGACAACAACTACAAGGCTCTGTTCGGCAACCACAACACAACCAACGGGGAGGAGCCCATCTCTGCCTACGACAACACATCCAGTAGGCAACTTCTCCTTCATGTTAATGTATTTCAGTGGTATTCAAACCTTTTTTTTAGCAGGGAACCAATTTCTTTGCTAGTTGTGACATTCTTGTCTGGACCTGATGTCATTGTTCCTTCTGTGACCCCCTCCAGCTCCATACTGTAACGCTATGATGAGGAACATGGAGTCCAGCCCCGTGTCCAGGATGATCTGGCAGGCCCTGAAGCCTCTGCTCATGGGCAAGATCCTGTACACCCCCGACACCCCCGCCACACAGAAGATCATCCACGAGGTGTTTATCAGTTATACTATACCTCTTAGTTACAGTATATCGCTGGTCCCAGTAGTTGTTTTAGCAGAACACTAACAGTCCCACTCTCACCCTTTCCTTCAGGTGAACAGAACATTCCATGAGCTGGGGGTCCTCAGAGAGCTGGGGGGCATGTGGGAGGAAATTAAGCCCAAGGTCTGGACCTTCATGGAGAGCAGCGAACACATGGACCTAGTAAGGGTATGTCTGACTAATCTGTTGTCTCTACTACAGCCAACATCACTTATGTTAGCCTTGTAGAGCACCATTGTAGTATACCTTATACAATATTTTATTTTCAGTTTTGAAATGCTTTTGGCTTATAGAATGGCATCCGTAATAATAACTCGGACACAACACCCAGGACATGGCACAGTAACATAGCAAATAGCAATACAACAAAATACATGATTAAGTAACATGATGGGAAGCAGCCCTTTCAGATGGTCCACACTGGCATCTTGTGGAGAGATGCGGGACGGTACCACAAAGTCCACACAGTCACTCTCCTGCTCTTCCTTCCTCTCTCCCAGACCCTACTGAAGAACAATGGCACTGGCAGCTTCTTCAACTCCCAACTGGCGGGCTCAGAGTGGACTGTGGAGGACGTCTCCAACTTCCTGACCAAATATTCGCAGGACACGCATCCCCACGGCACCGCCTTCACCTGGAGGGAAGTCTTCAACGAGACGGACCAGGCCATCATGAGCATATCCCGCTTCATGGAGGTCTCGCTCTCTTTCATTGTCTCTCTATGTGTCGCTCACGCACACACACACACACACGCACAGTCACTCGGCCCCTTTCTTAGCCTCAGTTCAATTTTGTTCTCTTTCTGGTAAAGTCCCCATTCAGCACCTTCTGCAATACATACCAATTACATAATTGCGGGCGTTAAAACAACAAGTGAAACACATCAAGGTGCTTTGGGTCTGAGAGTTTTCATTCCAGTCATTGCCCTCTCTTTGTGGAAACAGTAGTCAATTGCAGCCATTTTACTTTGTCCCAACCTCTTCCACTGTATAATGGGAAATGGCAAAGAAAAACACAGCTGGACCAAGTTAGCCATGAACCTGATGAACATTCCATTTAAAGCCCTCCCCCCCTTCCAGCATGTGAATGGATCTGCTAGTCCTGGCCAAGACCAGATGAGGATAGGCCTTTTAACAAATGTGTTTGTTTGTTTACAGTGTGTAAACCTGGATAAGATGGAGCCCGTGGCCAATGAGGAAAGGATGGTCAACAAATCCATGGCGCTCCTGGACGATAGGAAGTTCTGGGCGGGGATTGTGTTTCCAGATATTGAGGCCAACAGCTCTGAACTGCCGGCCAACGTCAACTACAAGATCCGCATGGACATCGATAACGTGGAGCGCACCAACAAGATCAAAGACGGGTATGTTGATTCAAAGCGCCCCAAATCTATCTACTAGATTTATTGGATGGTGTTTTATGCTTGTGTCATTGGGGTCATTTTGAACACTCATTTTATTTTCTTGTGAAGGGGGATCACTTTTTAGTTGTTGGTAAAATTAGAATTTGTTGTGAACCTTGCTCCTTGGGAGGGAATGCATTTATAAGAGGTTTACAGGAAGGGGGGTTTAAGCGTTGCTTTCTTTCTCTCTTAATAGATATTGGGACCCTGGTCCTCGTGCTGACCCATTTGAGGACCTGCGCTACATCTGGGGTGGCTTCTCTTACCTCCAGGACATCATCGAGCATAGCATCATCACAGCAGTAACTGGCGTCAAGGAGAAGACCGGAGTCTACATCCAACAGATGCCCTACCCCTGCTACGTGGACGACATGTGAGTCACACCGAGCAGGATTTGACCTTATTCACCTGGGATCTGTGTTGAGTGGCTAACTGCAAGGCTTTAAAATGGCTTCCATTTCCTCCTTTGACCTATGACCCCTGTCCTCCAGCTTCCTGCGGGTGATGAGTCGCTCCATGCCCCTCTTCATGACCCTGGCCTGGATGTACTCTGTGGCCATCATCATCAAGAGCGTGGTGTACGAGAAGGAGGCAAGGCTCAAGGAGACCATGAGGATCATGGGATTGGACAACGGCATCCTGTGGTTTAGCTGGTTCATCAGCAGCCTCATCCCCCTGCTCATTTCTGCCGGCCTGCTGGTTGTACTGCTCAAGGTATTGCACTGTATCCCAGGATTTAGGGTGACAAGGATCCTTTTTTGCATCACAATATTTCAGTGATATCAGTATTTCAGTGATATTGGTATCGTGACAATAACTTGTATTAATATTTTATGTTGATGTGAGACTGTTTTTTGTTTTTGTTTTCTGGTGTTAATTGACTTCCTCCCTATTTACCGATGAGAATCCTCCCTCTCTCTCCTCTAATCAGATGGGGAACCTGCTGCCCTACAGTGACCCCGGCGTCATCTTCCTGTTCCTGGGTTCCTTCGCCGTGGTAACCATCATGCAGTGCTTCCTCATCAGCACAATGTTTGCCCGTGCCAACCTGGCGGCGGCATGCGGGGGCATCATCTACTTCACCCTCTACCTGCCCTACGTCCTCTGTGTGGCCTGGCAGGACTATGTGGGCTTTGGGGCCAAAATAGTCGCTGTGAGTCATGCTTTTTCCACATGTGACATTTTATAAGAGGAGCCACTTTCATTAAGTTATTAAGTGTAGTGCCACTACAAACAGGGTAGCTTTTTCTTTGAAATGTGTTTGTAATGTAACTCTTTTGACACATCATTGTTTTTTCTGCTGCTGGTTACCTCCTTAGGCTCATCATCTTATTGCATTAGTGTTGTATATGATACACTAAATATACAAAAGTATGTGAACACCCCTTCAAATGAGTGGATTCGGCTATTTCAGCCACACCCGTTGCTGATAGGTGTATAAAATTTGAGCACACCGCCATGCAATCTCCATTGACAAACATTGGCAGTAGAGTGGCCTTACTGAAGAGCTCAGTGAATTTCAACGTGGCACCGTCATAGGATGCCACCTTTCCAACAAGTCAGTTTGTTACATTTCTGCCCAGCTTGAGCTGACCGGTCAACTGTAAGTGCTGTTATTGTGAAGTGGAAATGTCTAAGAGCAACAATGGCTCAGCCGCGAAATGGTAGTCCATACAAGTTCACAGAACGGGACTGTAAAAATCGCCTGTACTCTGTCGCAACATTCACCACGAGTTCCAAACTGCCTCTGGAAGCAACGTCAGCACAAGAACAGTTCATCAAGAGCGTCATGAAATGGGTTTCCATGGCCGAGCAGGCGCACACAAGCCTGAGATCACCATTTGCAATGCCAAGTGGTGTAACGCTTGCTGCCACTGGACACTGGAGCAGTGAGTAATGAATCACGCTTCACCATTTGGCAATCCGACGGACAAATCTGTGTTTGGTGGATGCCATGAGAACGCTACCTGCCCCAATGCACAGTGCCAACTAAAGTTTGGTGGAGGAGGAATAATGGTCTGGGGCTATTTTTCATGGTTTGGGCTTGACCCCTTAGTTCCAGTGAACGGAAATCTTAATGCTTCAGCATACAATGATATTCTAGGAGATTCTGTGCTTCCAACTTTGTGGCAACAGTTTGGGGAAGGCCCTTTCTTGTTTCAGTATGACAATGCCCCTGTGCACAAAGCATGGTCCATACAGAAATGGTTTGTTGAGATCTGTGTGGAAGAACTTGACTGGCCTGCACAGAGCCCTGACCTCAACCCCATCGAACATCTTTGGGATGAATTGGAACAACGACCGTGAGCCAAGCCTAATCGCTCAACATCAGTGCCCGACCTCACTAATGCTTTTCTGGCTGAATGGAAGCAAGTCCCCGCAGCAATGTTCCAACATCTAGTGGAAGGCCTTCCCAGAAGAGTGAAGGCTGTTCTAACAGCAAAGGAGGGACCAACTCCATATTAATGCCCATGATTGTGGAATGAGATGTTTGACGAGCAGGTGTCCACATACTTTTGGTCATGTAGTGTATTAACCTCTCTCCTTCTCTACAGAGCCTGCTGTCCCCAGTGGCCTTTGGCTTTGGCTGTGAGTACTTTGCTCTGTTTGAAGAGCAGGGCATCGGCATCCAGTGGAACAATCTGTTCAATAGCCCTATGGAGGAGGACGACTTCAGCCTGACCACCGCCATCATCATGATGTACTTCGACTCCTTCCTCTACATGGTGATGACCTGGTACATCGAATCCGTCTTCCCTGGTAGGTGTCCATGAGCTGAACTATTCCTCTGTAATGGATCTGTTTGGGTACCATTTTGATAGGCTTATGTTGAAGCCACTTGCATTGTATTGTTTTGTTGTTTGCATTGTCTGAATGTATGTATGTGTATTTTGTGGTCTCCTTCAGGTCAGTATGGTATTCCCAGGCCCTGGTACTTCCTCTTCTCCAAGTCCTACTGGTTTGGAGAAGGAGACAACAGGAAGACTGACTTCAGTCAGAACAAGAAAAAGAGCTGTGAAGGTAAGACCCCGATTTAACTCCGATGTAGAGCAACTGATTATCCACATGGTGGGCGAATTAATTTGAGCAGTTGTGTGTTTATTCAAGCAAAAGAAAATGGGATGGTCATTGTACCCCATTTGAATTACATTATGTTGTGTTGTGTCTTCAGCTGTCTGTATAGAGGAAGAGCCAGCCCACCTGAAAACTGGTGTCTTCATAGAGAACCTAGTCAAGGTGTACCGGCACGGGAAGAAGCTGGCTGTGGACGGGCTGACTCTGGGCTTCTACGAGGGACAGATCACCTCTTTCTTGGGCCACAACGGAGCAGGGAAAACCACCACCATGTAAGTGCAATAACATACAAGTAGTGCCATCTGTGAACAATAGCCCATACAAATTTAGTTGAATGTTACATTTATATATTTTAAAAGGAGTTCATCTAGTATTGACATCTTTGTATTTGTCAGGTCGATTCTAACGGGACTGTTTCCCCCTACCTCTGGCACTGCTTACATCATGGGAAAAGACATCCGATCGGAGCTGAGTGCTATTCGACAGAGTCTGGGCGTTTGTCCACAGCACAACGTTCTCTTCAGCATGTAAGTGTTCCCAGTCCATCATATTAGCAACCAGTTTTAACAGAAAGTTAATTATAATGACCAAAAACAGGAAGTATTTATGTCAATAGTTACATTGGTTTGTCATGAGCAGTTGTTATATGAAGTCTAACGTGTTTGTTTTTGGGTTTGACCAGGCTGACCGTTGAGGAGCACATCTGGTTCTATGCTCGTCTGAAGGGTCTATCTGAGGAACAGGTGAAGTCTGAGATCGAACAGATCCTGATAGACACTGGCCTGCCGCACAAACGCACTTCCAGGACCAGCACACTGTCCGGAGGGATGCAGAGGAAGCTCTCTGTGGCTTTGGCCTTTGTCGGGGGGTCAAAGGTTGTGATTCTGGACGAGCCCACTGCCGGGGTCGACCCCTACGCCCGCAGGGGCATCTGGGACCTCTTGCTCCAATATCGTCTAGGTAACCACTAACTCCTTACCCCTTTTTAGCAGCTATGCATAAGAAACTACTGGGGGGAGTCCTGTGTGATAACTCACTGTTTTCCCTTCCCCTCTCCAGGTCGTACCATCATCCTCTCCACCCACCACATGGACGAGGCGGACATCTTGGGCGACCGCATCGCCATCATCTCCCACGGCAAGCTGTGCTGCGTGGGCTCCTCCCTCTTCCTGAAGAACCAGCTGGGTACTGGCTACTACCTCACCCTGGTCAAGAAGGGCCCAGAACCTTTCCTCAGCTCCTGCCGCAACTCCTCCAGTACCGTCTCCTTAACTAAGAAGGAGGAGGATTGTCCCTCTGAGAGCAGCTCCGACGCAGGCCTTGGCAGCGAACACGAGAGCGAAGTAGCTACCATAGAAACTGCTCAGGCAGCTTCCATCTGTGAAAGTGCCTTCGTGACCCCCGACGTCTCCCTGATCTCCAGCCTGATCTTCAAGCACGTCCCGGCCGCCCGCATGGTGGAAAACCTTGGCCACGAGCTCATCTACGTCCTACCCTACGGCGCCGCCAAGGACGGAGCCTTCGTGGAGCTCTTCAAGGACATGGATAATCGCCTCCCTGACCTGGGCATATCCAGCTATGGCGTCTCCGACACCACCCTGGAAGAGGTACAACTACAATAGATTATTAAATGGATAATGGGATGGATATCACGTTTCTAGATGCTCAAAGTGTTTTACATTGCATTGGGGAATAGTGTTTGATTTCTGTCTTTTCTATCTCCTCATAGATTTTCCTGAAAGTGGCAGAGGACAACGGAGTTGACACTGAAGTTCCCTCAGGTAAGAACCCTTTAGAAATCGCCTGTGGGTATGACTCCACAGTCCACATGATTATTAAGTCTCGAATGGTTCTAGAACACGTCAGCATCTGTTAATTGTTGTTATTTTGTATGTGTTTTTGCCTAGACGGTACACTCCCCCTGCGCAGACGTCGTAGAAATCATGCCTTTGGTGGAGGAAATGCCTTTGGTGGAGACCACCAGAGCTGCCTTAGACCCCAGATTGACGACGACAACAATGAACATAACGACTCGGACGCAGACCCAGAATCCAGAGAGACAGACTTCTTGAGCGGCTCGGACGGTAAAGGCTCTTACAAGGTGAAGGGATGGAGTCTGAAGAGGCAGCAGTTTGTGGCCTTGATTTGGAAGAGGTTTCTGTACGCTCAACGCTCCAGAAAAGGTTTCTTTGCTCAGATTGTACTCCCTGCTGTGTTTGTGTGCATTGCCCTGGTCTTCAGTCTCATCGTCCCACCTTTTGGAAAGTACCCCAGTCTGGAGCTGCAGCCATGGATGTACGAAGAACAGTCCCTCTTCATCAGCGATGACGCCCCTGAAGACGCTAGCACACAACGGTTATTGAGTGCCCTCACCGAAGGTCCTGGGTTTGGAACGCGCTGCATGGAAGGACAGCCCATACCGTGAGTCTCAATATGCCAGGGTCTAACAAAATAGCTATTTCCATTTGTACAATTTCTCCTGTCTTTGAGGAAATAAATATGACAGATAGGTGTATGATGAGGCACATATTTTCAATGTTCTTTAGGAGATAATGACTCTCAATCTCTCTCCCTCTCTCCCTCCTCCTCCTCTCTCAGTGACACTCCCTGTACGATGGGTGACGAAGACTGGTCCATACCGGAGGTCCCGGAGACCCTTCTGGAACTGTTCCGCACAGGTAACTGGACCATGGAGGAGCCGTCCCCCGCATGCACCTGCAGCTGTGACGGCCGCAAGAAAATGCTCCCTGAGTGTCCTGCTGGAGCCGGAGGACTGCCACCTCCTCAGATGAAGATCAGCGAGACAGACACCCTGCAAAATCTGACCAACAGAAACATCTCTGACTATCTGGTGAAGACCTATGCAGAGATCATTGGGAAAAGGTATAACTTTCATATATATATTTCATATCTTTTATAACAGTGGTATGATATAGTATGTACAATAATTGAGTTATACAATTGTTTTTGTATACCTGTCTAGCCCAAATTGACATTAAATAATTATGCTTATTTTTTTCTTATCACAGTTTGAAGAACAAAATCTGGGTAAATGAATTTAGGTACGGTGGCTTCTCATTGGGTGCCAGGAGCACCAACGTCCTCCCCCCAGCTGACGAAATTGACGACGCCATCGCTCGAGTGAGGAAGATTTTTGAATTGGAGAAGGTGAGATTTCCATTCATTCATTCCCACATTCACTATACCTCGGTTTCTGCCACTGAACACATCACTGCCACCAATCTAAACCATTGTTATTCTTTATCTTCAGGGTGCAGCCGCAGACCGATTCCTGGCGAGCTTGTCTAGCTTCATCAATGGTCTGGACACCAAGAACAATGTCAAGATTTGGTTCAACAACAAGGGGTGGCACAGCATGGGAGCCTTCCTCAACGTGATGAACAACGGCATCCTGCGTGCCAACCTGCCCCCTGGCAAGGACCCCAGCAAGTTTGGCATCCGCGCCTTCAACCACCCGCTCAACCTCACCAAGGAGCAGCTGTCCCAGGTGGCACTGTAAGTACCCACGCCACGGACATCTTGGAACAATGACATCATTAAAGTAATTGACTTAGTAAATGTAAATTACCTAGTAGAATGTAGAGTTTGTAAAGTGTACCTAGCACAGTGTATTCACTGCCCCCCCCCCCCCCGTAGGATGACCACCTCAGTGGACGTACTGGTGTCCATCTGCGTGATCTTCGCCATGTCCTTTGTCCCAGCCAGCTTCGTAGTCTTCCTCATCCAGGAGAGAGTGAGCAAGGCCAAGCACATGCAGTTCATCAGCGGCGTGCAGCCCCTGCTTTACTGGACTGCCAACTTCATCTGGGATATGGTGAGAACTCCTAGCGGCCATTTTGAGTATTTCTTCTGAGCATTTAGCAGCTGTTTTCTACTAGTGTAAAGCGCTACATGAACAGAATTAGTTTGATTGATTGCTAACCTTGTCATCTCGTTTGTCTTGCAGTGTAACTACATCGTCCCGGCGACGCTCGTCATCATCATCTTCGTCTGCTTCCAACAAAAGGCCTATGTGTCGTCCACCAACCTGCCAGTGCTGGCCCTGCTGCTGCTCCTCTATGGCTGGTCTATCACTCCCCTGATGTACCCGGCATCCTTCTTCTTTAAGATCCCCAGCACGGCCTACGTGGTGCTGACCTCCGTCAACATCCTCATCGGCATCAACGGCAGCATCTCCACCTTCGTCATGGAGCTCTTCGGAGACAACGTAAGGGACACCACACATTGGCTGCATAATGTGGTGTGCTCATCCTTGCCTAAGGAATCCATTTTGGGTTTTTTTAGAGAACAGAGAGAATTAACACGATATTTTGTTGATGTTCCACTTATCTGGTGACATTAAGGGTTAAATATTCCTCCTCTTCAGGAGATTGGGGGTATCAACAACATCCTGAAGAACGTTTTGCTGATCTTCCCTCACTTCTGTCTTGGCCGAGGTCTCATCGACATGGTGAAGAACCAGGCCATGGCCGACGCTCTGGAGAGATTTGGTAAGAACTGCATTTCCCCATGAGCCATTTTTCTATGTAATTCAGCGCCGAGGTGTCTCTTGAACATTTCTCTAAACCCACTCCTCCTGCTGTTCACAGGTGAGAACCGCTTCCGATCCCCTCTGGAATGGGACATGGTGGGCAAGAACCTGTTTGCCATGGCCGTGGAAGGAGTGGTCTTCTTCATCATCACCGTCCTTTTCCAGTACCGCTTCTGCATCAAGCCCATTAACCTGCACACCAAGCTCCCTCTGGTGGGTGAGGAGGACGAGGACGTGGCCAGAGAGAGGCAGAGGATCGTCAATGGACTGGGACACGGAGACATCCTGGAGCTCCGACAGCTCACCAAAGTCTACAAGAGGAAGCAAAAGCCAGTTGTAGACCGCCTGTGTGTGGGCATCCCTCCTGGAGAGGTAAGATTAGATTATTTAAAACAAGTAAATACACGATGCAATAACATGCAATCTCTTTCAATCTCCTTTGGTATATTTGAACACGGATATTTCCTCTGTTTCCTTTCTCTTTCTCTCAGTGCTTTGGCCTCCTGGGTGTGAACGGAGCTGGAAAGACCACCACCTTCAAAATGCTGACAGGAGACTCCATGGTCACCAGTGGAGAAGCTTTCCTGGCTGGAAAAAGGTAAGGCAGCCATTTTGTGCCAGAGAGCTCATACTAGGTATTACAGTGGAGAGCTTCAGTAGTCTAAATGTGAGACTGACTTATTTTGCTTTGGTAGTATACTGCGGGAGATAGACGAAGTGCACCAGAACATGGGCTACTGTCCCCAGTTTGACGCCATCAACGAACTGCTGACGGGCAGAGAGCACCTGGAGTTCTACGCCGTCCTGCGTGGAGTGCCCGAGAAGGAAGTGTGCGAGGTTGCTGAATGGGGCATCCGTAAGCTGGGCCTAGTAAAGTATGTGGACAAGGCAGCAGGAAGCTACAGCGGAGGAAACATGAGGAAACTCTCCACGGCCATGGCCCTAATAGGAGGACCACCCGTCGTGTTCCTGGTACGTACTATGTCCCAACACACACACACACACACACACAGACATACATAAAGTGTAAAAACCAACACACGGGGATCAGACTGGTTGCATCAGTTTGGAGGTGACCTTGAAGTGACATATCAACAAAGGAACCTCCTCTAAATCAGATAACTGGTGTTTAATTGTTCTCTCGGTGGGGATTGCAGCAGCGATGGTTGTGTAATGAGGGTTAGATTAAAACTCATGCCACAGTGCTCTCAAAGGGTTCCTGGAAAATCATAGGCTTATGTTTTGCTCCTATTGGGCTGGAGAGAGGGGCTGGCCACATCAGCTGTGAGCGGGATAAAGGGAGAGAGAGACAGAAACTGAGTGGTGAGACAATTCAAGAGACAGAGCAAGAGACATGGTGAGAGCGAAAGAGAAAAGACCAACAAAGCCAGAGAGAAAGCAAGTTTCTAATAGCATAATGCAACACTAGAAGAGCCATAATGCCTTGCTCCCCCCTGCTGCTGGTCTTCTCTGTGTGTTTCCTGCTCAACCTGTGGGCCAACCTTAACCTGGCTGTGCTCTTTGTGACAGGACGAGCCCACTACTGGGATGGACCCCAAAGCGCGCAGGGCTTTATGGAACTGCATTCACAGCGTCATCAAGGAGGGACGCTCCGTGGTGCTCACCTCGCACAGGTAACCAGAAACACCTTAACACCTCAGCCATGCTAGGCTAAGAGCTAACTGCTATACATTGAAATGCATGGTCTTGTTGTTGTTGTTGATTGGTTGGCAACATAGCTTATGTACGGTATAGGATGCGGTTAGGCAATCCTCCTTAGCACCAATGTAGCCTATTGGCTTGTACTACGTAGTTTACATGATTCAAAGTATTGCTTACCCACTTACTGTGCAGGATGACAATAATAGCTTTTGGAGTGTTAACTTTACTTTGACAAGGTTTTAGCTTAGTTGACATAGACGAACCTTTGCAGGGATGTGGTTTCTAGTTCATCAATTTCTTTACACTGTTTCTAATGTCTGTGTCTACCATTTTGTGTCTTCAGTATGGAGGAATGTGAGGCCCTGTGCACCAGAATGGCCATCATGGTCAACGGCAGATTCCGTTGCTTGGGGAGCGTTCAGCACCTAAAGAACAGGTAAGATGACAAGTCCTTTCACTGATGCATATGAAACAAGCCAATACCTACAAAGTGTGCTCTGTGGCTTTAAACACAGTAAATTGCTCAAGTGATGTATTGATATATTTTAGATATAGCATTTTACAAAAAATGTTCCCCTCTAATTCATGTTTGAATTTTTTGGTGTAAATCTAGATGTATTTCTTTATTATTCTTAACAATACATTTTTGTATGGTTTTGTAATCATTTGAAAGGGGGAGGTGCCTTACAAGCCTCTCTGGGTTTTTTTTTTTTTTTTTACCTCTCCTGATATCTCTGTGTTTGCCTTTTAAATGCTCATCATATTTTCTTGTGAGCAAAAAAATGTATAAAATAATAATTTCTTCACCTTGCCCCCCCCCCCCCCCCCATTTTCTCCTTCCCTCTGTCTCTCCAGGTTCGGAGACGGGTACACCATCATCCTGCGTGTGGCGGGGGCGGACCCTGACCTGCCGCCGGTGATGAAGTTCATTGAGAGCGAGCTGCCGGGCAGCACCCTGAAGGAGAAGCACAGGAACATGCTGCAGTACCAGCTGCCCTCCTCTCTCACCTCCCTGGCACACATCTTCAGCATCCTGGCCAAGAACAAGGACCTGCTTCGGATAGAAGACTACTCTGTGTCGCAGACCACACTGGACCAGGTAAGACGCCATCCGTCACTGATTTAAGGCTTTGTGGTCAAGAGTTGTTTTTGTTGAGGTGTGATTACTTGTGGATTACAGCACTATGCATGTTTCTTTCTGCACGTTCTTTTATTAGTAGACTGGACATAGCATCATGTACGCTAATGAGGATTGGAATGTACTGTGATAATAGCTTACTCTCTCTTCTCTACCAGGTGTTTGTGAACTTTGCCAAGGACCAGAGTGACGATTACCACTCAAAAGACAATTCAGTTAAGCGCAAAGAGGCGGTGGTGGACATTACCCCACTCAGCTCGCGGCAGGCTGAAGATAAGCTAGCTGAGGAGAGGCTAAAGGAGAGCTTGGTGTGAGCGAACAGACACCATCTTCCACCCAAAACTGGAACCCGCAAACAGTGTTGGACTGAGTTTATGTCCTTGTATTATTACAGTAGTATTTTATTGTTTTAATTCTTCAGCCAGGTGTTGCCCTCGGAAGGGCCCGGCTGGAAAGCTCAATGCAAGTCAATGCAAAGTTTCCCACTCGTGCTGAAGCGAGTTGAGGCCCAGAGAGCCCTTCACGATAGTCATTAAGGAGAAAGAGTATTAAACTAGGAATAACTGCCATAATTTTATCATGTGCTTCAGCAGACGTTATGCAGTGTATATTTTTAAGGAAACTGCGTTCATTTGTGTAATTCCAATTAACTGGTTTCTACCAATGATAGGAAAATAATTCAGGGTCCGTTTCTTTTGGTCTTGTTCTCCAAGACCAGAATTACAATCATTTCTGTGGCCAAGGGCTGAACTGTAGAATCTGATTTTGTTTTGAAAGATGTACCTTTTATTTATATATTAATGAATATATAAAACAAGAAATTGTTTGTTTGGCTAAGTACATTGTGGCATTACTGTAATTATGAATGTTCTTCCTTGTAGTTCAGTACCTTACTATGTAGTGGACTCAGCCATTTTGAAACACTCCAATTGCAGAGAGTTCTAAGTACACTATGCAAATAACTACAAGTAAAAAAATATATATAAAAAAAAAAAAAAAAAACATTTTATAGCTTTTTTACAGAAAACTAAAAGATTTGTTTGTGGGTTAAGACGCATTATCAACATTTGCAATGAATACCTCAACGCAACATACCACAGTGCCCTGCCAGACAAACTGTTATGGATACTTCAGTGTTTTCACCGCCTAACCACTAGGTGAAAACAGAAACATTCCCTCCATGGGTTGATAATAGTAAATCGAGTAACATCGTCATGGATACTCTGTGCCGTGTCAGTTTAACTCCTGTCATAACGTGTGACCTGGTCCTGTATCGTTGCAGAGACCGGTGCAGTCAAGTGCCATTTTGTGGTCATTCGGGTAAAAGGACTCAGTATTTTGAAACAAAGCTTTCCTGAAATGAGGGCAGTTCAACATTCCAAGCACTTTATTTGTGGTGTTAATTGGAATATTGTTTTTGCACTGGAATTTCCACAGACTGTATACAATTGTTTGTTTTTGATCAAAAAGAAAGAATCCTACCAAGAAAATTATTTATTTAATAGCTGTTTGTTTTTAATGTATTGAAAAAGGCTGTGGGAATATCTGTTACTCGCCCAGTACAATACTTATTTACACAATAAAACCCAGCAAATCGTCAGTCCTGGCAAGTGTTTTCTATTCTCTTAATCTTGTGTCAACATGGCTGTAAACTTAATCTTGTCCAAAACCACATTTTAGCAGAACGTTTCATTTTGAAATATGTCTTTATTGGTCATACATTGTCACCCAGCCTTCTTATTGACAAAGGTTACGGAAAAGCGCATTCTAGTCCAGACAAGTATCCATGTGGTATGTACACGATGAATAAGGCACAATTATCCATACCTATTAATATAGTATGAATGGCACTTGTAATGCCAGAGTAGTGGGTTCGATTCCCAGGACCACCCGTATGCAAAACGTATGCACGCATAACTGAGTCACACACGTCTACTAAATGGAATATATTATAATATAAATCTAATCCATTACTAACAATACTGTTTGATTCAGGACAGAGGCATTTCATAACAAGCAGTTCTTTACAACATAGAAATGCATTTCACAACAGCCATCTATTTAAAAGACTGAACAGTCCTCAGTAGAATGAAATAAACATTGTTAGAGCTAAGGTCCTAATTATATTTGGTCCTGTGTGACTTATATATTGATATCAGTACAACATTCAGAATTACAAGTAATACATTGAGTGCTACTGTCATCACATTTAGATGATATGATCACCATTGGTTGATTTAAGGAATCTCAGTGGCATTTTATAACCTCTACTTAGGTCTATAAACAGTGTAAGACGCATATTAGATCCAGTTGAGGTTTAGTCCCTTTAATCCTGGGTTTCAGTGTGAGATCACTTGAGGGGAGAGTAGGGGCAGGGGAACATGAGTTTGTTCGTCTGCGACTCCAGATAGGTCACACACTCCCTCACT
Source organism: Salmo salar (assembly GCF_965601325.2). Classification (NCBI taxonomy): domain Eukaryota; kingdom Metazoa; phylum Chordata; class Actinopteri; order Salmoniformes; family Salmonidae; genus Salmo; species Salmo salar. The sequence goes on from NC_138295.1 coordinate 32,195,060, forward strand.
GTGGGGAGAGAGAGCGTGAGAGAGATTTGGAAGAGTGCGGATAGAAACTAAAACGTGAATAGAGCTGTCAAAATTCCCTTTTCTTCTTGGATTAAAAGGGGAATAAATTGAAGGGCTTACCGGCTGCCACCACCCTGGCATCACCATGGGCTTTGTGGCGTACTGCTGCCCGTTGGTCCGGACTCTCATACCACCACAGGGCATTGACTGGCAAACACAAGGAGAAATCCCATTCTGCCTCACACTCTTGCGTTCATATTATATCATAGTGTTGTTACCCATGTGTTAGATCATTCCATCCTGATAATCATTGACCCGATTGTACAGTACCTTTGTTGAGCCGTCCAAACTCGCTGTGAAAGGCCCCTACCAGGTGGGCGTGCCCCCCGGCAGCGTGGGTACTGACTGCAGCCTGGAAGGCTTTCCCCCACACTGCTGGGCCCCCTGGCCTCATCTGGAACGATGCCAACTCGTATACCCCTGAAACACACAACACCCTTAATAATATGCAACATATCCAACTGTCATAATTTCTTAAACCAACCCCAAGCCTCTACAAACGCTTTAAATCTAGCTCAGTGGTTTGGCAGAACACTTTTGTTCCAGAGCAGTTAACTGAGGTGCATTCAACTGTCGAGGGTGATGCGACATAGCCCAACAGATCTGTGTTGAAAGGAACTTTTTCTTAATTGGAACACTGTGGTTTTGTTTACCAAATCTGTATGAATGTCATGCGCTGTACATTTCAAAAACTCCTTTTAAATGAGGCTTAAGTGCATCAGTGTGTAACTCTCCCTGTGGGGGAAATTACTCATTTACATTTCAATCAGCAAGCAGACGCTCTTCCAGAGCGACTTACAGTCACAAATTAAGTGTAAGTGCCTTGATCAATGGCACATTGACAGATTAGTTACCTAGTCAGCTCGGGGAATTCGAACCAGCAACCTTTCGGTTACTTGCCCAACATGCTAAGAAGCAAGGCTACCTGCCACCACCTCTTTTGGGTAAACAGGGCTGATTTCATTTCCTGCTAAAAACACCAGGTGCTGTCCTGTACTTACGAGGAATATGAATGAATATAACTACTCTAAAAACCAGTTCTGTTTACAAAATGTGTGCTAGATTATTGTTGTCCAATGAAATAAACAAAAGGTCAATGCACACGCACAAATACACACAAACAAAGAAGGGAGAAGTTCTGTTTTTCTGTCTCGGGACAACTAAACTCAAAGTGTCAGAAGAGAGGGTAATTATTTAACTCAGCTACTCACCACCTTCCTTGGGAGGCCTGTCCACCTTGCTCCAGGGCACCAAATACGTGACCTCGTTGTCCTGAGACATGAGCATGGGCATGGCCTTGGAGATGTACTCCTCAATCCATTTGGGGTCCTGAGCCAAGGATGCGCGCACACCTGCCCGCTGAGCATAGCTGTCTAGATAGCAACAACAACAGGAGAGACATTGAGATATACTGACGATAATATGGCTTATTTTACATTGTTCTCTGGGCTTGAGTTCATGCAGGTTCCCTTACAGTCAATTTAGGATTCAGAAATGCAAACATGAGTGCTTGCTTATTGTAGGTGAATATCCTTTTCTTTATACAATTTCAATGTACAGTATTTCCTGAGTTGACTGAATTACACATAGAATTGGCCTCAAAGACCCAGCTTGCTCTCTGCCTCCTCCTCACCATACTTCCAGATGTGGAAGACCTGGTTCAAGCCTCCATACTCCACACTCCAGTAGCCCAGGAGCTCGGAGTGAGCAGTACGCAGGTGGATCTTCTCATTTGTCAGCTTGAGGAAGGCAGCGTTCTTCTCTGGAAGGATTCTGTAGGTACGGAATTCATAGAAGGTCCCATGTTGCTGCTGGGGCCCAGTGGAAATACAGGCTAGAGGCTGACAGGAGAGAAGTACAGTCACCGCTGACACCTTGTGGTCAATGTGGGTTTTACATGAATTCCATTGTAAGCGAATTTTGCTGAGACAGATTTATAATGCATACCGAACAAAAACGATTGATTTCAAAGTTTAATAAACCATAGAACTGTTTGCACAGGAACTACTTTTAACAATTTCCACTGAACATTTTCTAAAAACACATTTACAGGAAGAAATGTGCATATCCAACGTTTGTTAACAGAATTTCTGTAAAATCTTCAGTTTTATTCTGTTACCAAACTTTGAATCTGCAGGGTTTTTTTTATGTACTGTGTAAACTGTTGAAGGTAGTCGTTGTGCATAGTATGGCTTGTTAAACTTTGAAATCAATGTTTGTTCATTTAGATTTTAAAGACATTGGGAGTCTCAGCATAATTCCGTTACCATGGAATGAATTGCCCATTACTGACAGCATGAAATTCTAATACGATACTATATGTATTCTAATTTATCTCTTCATTTGATGTTTTTTTTCTTGAGGGACCCAGCTGGATACTTTATGTATATGTGGGTTTTAGTCAAACCTTTGGTGTTGTCTTTCCGCTATTTATCACGTTAAACTAATTGCCTACGCCTATGAGCAAAACTATTCTGGTCCGGTTTCCCGATAGCGATGGAATTTAGGCTAACCGATGTTTTATTGATGCATCGTTCCTAGATACACGTTTCTCAAAACACCACGCAAATACATCGTTGGAGCGTGTGTCGATACTGATATGATCGAAAGAAAGGGAGCGCTGTTCTCGGTTCAGCTCTCTGAATGCAAATATAACTTTTACATTTGAATTATTTCACAATACTGACGACGGAGGCGTCTTAATGCTTACCCAATCAAAATGCACTAAATCACTGATTTGACACGTCATTGCGCACAGTTAGGCTACACGTCATTAAATATATTGAGACAAATTACTGACAGTATCCTGTAGCAAAATATAACTAAGTTGATTGAACATGGAATGCATTTCAATATGATTGAAATAGGCCTACTGTTTATATTTTAATGCAGTCGTCTCGGTTTTCATTTGAAGCATATTTTTATACTTCGCTTGTTTGTATCAACTGCAAAGACATTGGTAACTTTGTATTTGTAGTCAACTTTGTTCTGAAGTTATCTGCGGTCACAGACTGAAACCCAATATTTAGCGGAGATATTCTGTGTAGCCTATAGGCCTAAAGTGACGCGGGAGGGCAAAAAAGCATATACGAAGCACTTAGCTGTTTTACGAGTGGTCTGAGGCAAAAATTAGACTACGAGCGTTTTCAAATGCAACGTTAATAACGATGGTTTTGGGAAACAGCTCGGAGATTGAACATAGCCTTAAAATGCTTTTGGAAAACCGGGCCTTGGCGTTTTGGAATCAGTTTGCTACCCAACCTTTCATTCCGTTTGGTCCAAAGGTCTGTCGTACAGTGGAGTTTGACTTCTCCCTAGCAAGCCAGTCTAAAATGTCTGCAGTGTGCATTAATTATATTGCATAACGTTACTCGTACTCTTGCTTCGAAAAACTAAGACAATGTTACCTTATTATGCAAAGTTAGATATGGTAAATAAAAAAACAAGTCACACACACTGTATCCTATAGGTCCATGGTAAATAAAACATGTATGTCAAACGACGTGAACTGAATAATAGTGCCATCTGCCGACCGGTTGGGCTACATACACCGAGGGCAAATCTCTCCTAACTCCGAAGATTTCGCAATACCACGCAGATATTGCAAAAAGCGTTTGCATATAAATGAAAACTGAAACTCACATTGACTTTTGTCAAACCTGATGACTGTTAAGCTACAAACGTGAACTTTTAAAACAACAATGTGAACAATCAATTTGCATTGGAATTTGCCCTCATCGCACTGTCAAAATAGACCAAATTATAATAGTCCAAACTTACCACGTCACCATTTTTCAAACAAATATTTTCTATAAGCCTTGACGATCTGCGAAATGAATTTCTTACTGTAAACATTTCGCTTTAAAGTTTTTATAATAACACTAGTGTTACAAAAAGTAACCAAGAGCATGCACTTTGCGAGTTCAGTCAGAGAGGATGGCGGAGCGAGACGTTTCACTCTCGTCCAAATCTGTACAAAATAATGAATTTATATAGGTTTCTTTTGAACCTAAACTCCATCGCCTGCCTTTGTTGGGCGGAGACATGAGCATATCGTCATTATATACAAATCTCTGGTTCAGTAAAGTGTTTTTTAGTTGTCCGAAGAGGCGAAAGTATTTACTCTGTCCTTTTTTATATGGAAGTCCATGAGAAAGTGTCGAATTTAAGTGAGGCTAATTTGATCGAATAGAGGTTTCGTAGTGTTTAGTCTGTTACACATATGTTAATGTACTGATATAAATGGATGCACGTGGCTTTCCGCGGCAACTTTGAGAAAAACAACTCAGTTATGCCTGTTGTTCACACGCGTATCTGCCCTCTCATTGGCTAGAATGGTCCCACCTGATCTCACTTGCCTACGCTCAATTGTGGACATGTATTTCCATCGTTAGAGCGGTCACTCGGCTATCTTGTCAATATAATAGATCATCTTTGGCGTTGTGCAGTTGTAGACTACGGAAAGCGAGAGAAGCTCAAATTTAGAGAGCCATGAAAAAAAATACTCCTTTGAGCTACCTTTCCGATCTCAATGACGGTCTAAGGGAGAAGATAAGATGTCATTTGGTAACACATAGTAAGAATGCAATATGGCATGTATATCCACACCTGGGTGAGTTAAAATATTATGAATAATAGTAAATAAAGTAAAATAAGAAAAGTATAATTGACTATTCCGAATATTTAATCCAACCAGATTAAGACCACCCCCTCTAGAGTCTGATTCATCTCAAATTTTCGTGCTCCCTGTCACTAATTTTAGGATTTAGGGAAAGGGGAATATATAGTCAGGGGCGGAATTCCCGGGGGGACGGGGGGGACACAACCCCCCCATCCTGGGAAAAATATGATTTGGCCCCCCCAATATATCACTGAAACATAACTATGTAACTTAAATAATATTAATAATACGCAATGAAAGCAATTGTGCTGATTATAGACACTTAATAGCGCGTTTTTAAGTTTCAAAAGATTGCGACCCCCCCACCCTTTGCCTCACAATGGTTTGATCCACTGCCAGTTCCTTAGTTGGCAAGGTAACAGAGGGGTCGGGTCTATTGTCTGAAAGGCACTCAATGCACGTAACTGACGTGAGGTTCATCCAGTCAATCGCGCACATACACTAGCTGAATATGCAGAGCTAGCGCGCAAATATTAACTATTAAGCTAGCTAGTACCTATTCCATTTATGTGGCGTCGTCAAAGATGGAATCTTTGCTATCGTCAATTTATTCCAAGATCAGCATGCAGATGATGTAAGTTAGTGCTTCAAAGTCCCTGTGATAAGGTTAGCAATAAACTGAAGTCCAAACTGAACAGAACTACACTCTCTTCTACCATTGTCTTAAATATATTTAATGGTCTCGTTGCAAAAGCTAAATTGTCACAAGGGAACTTTTATTTATTTATTTTATTTCACCTTTATTTAACCCGGGTAGCAAAGATTATAGCAAACACCACTGAAACGGAATTGATGCTCGCTAGCTTTGCAAATTCAGCTATTGTTGGAAGCCAGCCAATATGAAACAAACTATTAAAATTACAAAAGGTTGCAGCATATGTTGTGTAAATGGTGAACTCATACAGCTGTCAACTCTTGTCATTTTAATCCGTTTCACATTTGCTAGCTAGCTTTTAGATCAAAGCCCAAATAGAATGATTGAAGATGATAGAAGCCCATCTCCTACTGTAAATAACCTACACACTGTGTGTGTGTGTAGCCAGCCAGCCAGCCAGCCAGGTAGAAAATGGCAGAAAAATAAAAGACGGACATCAGAGTATTTTTCAATACACCAAAACGCAAAGTAAGAACCCTAGTAGCCTAATATCTCAAAGACTAGTTGATAAAATGTTCATAAGAAAGAAATGAAATTCTAATGGAAATGTTTCACAATGATGTCATTAGGCAGAGCAGGCAACAGATGGCACACAGACAGCAGAGTTGGGGACAGATATGCAGGGACAGACTGGCAGAGACAGGGAGTCTCAGGTAAGTTTGTTGAGTCTTTGTTTGGCAACATTATGAAAGGTTCTCAATTTTTTTGACTTGTAAAATAGGAACATAATTGGAAAATGCCATGGATACCCCCACTCTCAACTTAAACTGGTGACTGAACTAAGATTTGTTAAAGGCAATGGTATTGCTGTTGTGATTAGTTGTGTAGTTTTGGGTACCGGTAGTTAGGAGTACGGCAAACACCTTATTTCTTTGGTTCCTCAATATACATTTACCATATTACAATGTAGGCTATGTGTTACAGCACTACTTTTGGTGTCCCCCTCAGGAATTTGGTGTCCCCCTCAGGAATTACCTCTTGAGAAAATTTCATGTAATTGCCCTCCAAAGTTGATATCAGATTTTCGCCCCTGTATATAGTCAATTGTACAACTGAATGCATTCAACTGAAATGTGTTTTACGCATTTAACCCAACCCCTCTGAATCAGAGAGATGCGGGGGGTTGCCCTAATCGAAATCCACGTCTTCTGCTTCCGAGGAACAGTGGGTTAACTGCCTTGCTCAGGGGCAGAACAACATATTTTTTACCTTGTCAGCTCGGGGATTTGATCCAGAAACCTTTCGGTTACTGGCCCAACGCTACCTGACCCTATTGTATTAAGCCTTCTGTGACAGAATTATTATATAAATCATATTTGATTGACTGTACATAGAAGTCATGTGATCCTTCAAAATGAAAAATAATTATGTGAATGAGAGCCTCATTAGCACAAAGACAAAGGGTTTGTCGACGTTGTAGCCGACGTTGCAGGCGACTGCCGACGTTGCAGGCGACTGCCGACGGACTGAGCTACAAATCACCATGCATCATAAATAACTACTCATTATTATTTGTAGATCAGTCAGTCAGTCACCATTTACCCATAATGCATCATGGATTTGATGCTCTCGAACACGGCCAATATGAGTAGGCCAACTATAGGCCTAATTAAACCAAATTTGCCTACCATACAGGTGAAAACAAGACCAGGTCATGTTGTTGTGGGGACCAAAATATTACAAAATCGGTACAAATTCAGTGAACATAATGTACGGTCTTTAATTCAGTGCTTTAAAAAAACGTATTACATAGTAAGGTTTGATAGTTGCTCTTGGTCAACATGTATGCATTTCATCATCAACAACACCAGTGTCACACCCCTGTTTTTATAGGGCGCTCAGCAATATTTAGGCAGTAGGAATGTTCATCCCTTAATAAAGGCCTGGACAATAGGGGGGCTCTGTCGTAACTGTTGCTGGCGGGCTGGTCAGGTGCAATGCCGTCAAAACATCAGCTTTACCCAACACAGGGTCACATTATTTCACAGACAAACAGACGCGACCTCCACTATATGACAACGCCACTCCATCCACAGAGACCAAACCAACAGCAGACCTTGAGCAAGGCACATCGCAGAAAATACAGAAGCAAAGGAGACATCATAGAGATTATAGTGTACTTTTGGAGCTGCATTCAGTAATTGGACCTATACCAACTATTGTTATCAGTTGAATTGGACCTCTTTTGGTCAGAACACATGAACATGATTGGGAAAACTCTTTTGCTAGTCTGTCTGGCTGTCTTCTTTTCTGCAGGTAAATACATTAATAATTTACATGAACAAAATGCCTGACTATTCTGTACATAATTCATGTTTCATTTTCATTTAGGAACTGTAGTTTGTCAAAACATGACAAAGATTGTACTGTCGATTGTACTGTTCACTAGCAGTTATGATAATAAATTATAGGTAGTAAAGAATAATAGGTTAAATTCTACTTGTGGTTATATGTCGCATTAGCAGACGCAGCGGACCAATCCAGACTCTACAGGAGGGTGAGGCTTCCATGAAAATATTATCATTACAGTTCCCTATACTAATGTGGCAACGACAAATTAATTCATGAGAATGTCCATGGATGACTATAGCCAACCAGGGTTGGTTGGCAAGGTGGCAAGATGATATAATCTTGAAATGTTATTTTATTCTTTTACTAGCCATCTTGTGGGGATATGAGCCAATCCCAGGCATGCCCGCTCAACTACTCCCCAGTGTGCGGTAATGATGGAAACACTTATCCCAATGAGTGTTCTCTGTGTGTTCACCGGCTGTGAGTCTACCATATATCAGTTTAATTATACTGAAATGTTTCCTCTCTAATTGTTTGGGTGTGCTGCTTATCTCTGTAGCACCCACAGCGTCATCCACACACAGTTGTACATTTTGTTATAGCCAGTAAGCACAGGGTGGTGCTACAATAGCCTAGTTGCAGGATCTGTACGAAGAGATCCGGTGACTAGGCAAGTGATTTTCTACCCCGCAGAATTAGTCCACTGGAAAGCTTTATAAGAGACGTTTGCTTGCTTAAAAAAATCTTACTGGCTGTTTCTTTCTGTCTCTCTCTTAAGGGAAACCAATGCAGACATCTTGATAGTGAAAGACGGAAGTTGCTGAAGAGTAGCCTACTCAAGTACAGATGATTCCGCTGTGAATGTGATAATATTATCACATTTATCTTTGATTCTTTCTGTGATTGTAGAAGTAGTTTTTTATGGAACACTCATGCACAGTGTACACACACACACACACACACACACACACACACACACACACACACACACACACACACACATCACACTTATAATCATATTGATTTGTATTAAATCTTAACACTATCTTTGTAAAGAATAAATCGATTTTTCAGTCCCAGCTCCAGTGGAATCATTTATCATTAAAGGTCCAGGTGCTCCTTATTGTGTCCACATGGTTTGTTTATTTGTTTGTGTTATATTGTCCTATTTTTATGTCATTATTCACGTATTATGTTGATTGGAATACAATACACAATATATTATTACACCTACAATACATTTAAGTCACATTCTTGGTAGTAGTAACTCGTAGTAACCACATGGGTGAGCTACAACAAATATACTTCCGTTTGGCTTTTTCTTCCTCGATTTCCTGTGTCACATTTATTGTTTCCCCTATCAGAAGTGCACATTTACAGACATGCAGGCTTGTTTCAAAGATAAAGTTGGTGATGTTTTATTACCAGGAGATGTATTTTCTTTTCAAATGCCTGAAAGTATCACCGACAGCAAACCCGAGAAAGTTGTTTGTGGACCAGGGCTTCGGCGAAACGGAGATGAAGTTCTCGTTTGCAAAAGCGGAATCCTCCGACATAAACAACCGAATCTGTACTGGATAGACTCTCAGCAAAGGAGGGTATGTATGGAATAACTGATAAATAGCTACCTATCTAGATAGCTAGCTATATCATTCAGGGTCAGATTCATTATATGCGTTTGAAGAAGAAACGCACGATGCGTTGGTAACCACGTGTTTTACAAAGAAAGGCGCATGCCTATGGTATCTAGAGTTTGGCTACTATATTTAGTTAGCTAACGTTACCATCTTTGTCACAGTAAACAGGCAATTCACAACCCCAATACAAATATGGTCTTGGTAGGAATGAGGTAAAAAGGTTGGTGAAATTGATGGCATGCATGAACATTTTGCACTCTAGTACCAGACTTGGACTTCCCAAGGGAGATAAGTGATTGTTACCGGCTTTGTGACACATCTTCCACCTGCCAGAATCCCCCCCCCCCTCCCCCCTTCGCGTTAAAGCGCTCACACTCAATTCTTCATTGCTGCGACTTCCTTGCAAGTTTGATTTCTGCTCTTCACTCCGTTGTCAGTTTAGCCTACATTTCACTGATCATAGTAGCAGAAAGTATTTGTGTCCTTAAAGGCAGCTGTCAATGATCACGTTAGGCTGCGTTTCATTTTATATGGTGTTTTGATCGCGGGGGAGGCACTAGTAATACCTGTAGTTAAGTTTTCAGTGAGTGTGAGTGCTTTCACGCGAAGGGGGGGCGCAGAATTCTGTCAGGGGGGAGATTTTCGGCACAACACTGGCAGTGTCCTTTTCAAGTAAGTTGTTATGGACTCACTGCTTATTTCCTCTGGCCCAGTATGTTCCAGGGAAGGGGGAGAGTGTGATTGGCATCATAACTGCCAAGTCAGGGGACATCTTCAAGGTGGATGTAGGGGGGAGTGAGCAGGCGTCACTCTCCTACCTCGCCTTCGAGGGGGCTACCAAGAGGAATAGACCTAACGTGCAGGTCAGTATTGTCAAACACTTATTTATTCTTCCAGATGGAAGGTTCACTATTTTACAACTTGACGTTAATGGTTCTTCACCCTAAAAAGTAGTCTATGGGCCAAGAGAAATGGCAATCCAGGGTTGTTCCTTAAACAGCCACTACAAACTTCTGCTAACAATCAATTGCAGGCATGTGAAAAAAAGTCAAATTCACCTGAAATCAATTCAAATCAACTCCATATTTGGTTTGATGTTACTTAATGGTGATTTGGCAAGAAAAGAAACATGCTCACATACCCCCTTCACTTTCATTGATGGTTAGCTTGTGGTGGCTGAAGTTTGGAGTGGCGGTTTTTAAAGAACTGAAACATGGATTCGTTTCTCCTGGCCCATAGACTACTTTCAGGGTGAGGAACCATCTAACATCAAGTAGTAAAATAGTGAACTACTCCTTTAAACAACATCTTTCAATTTAAAGTTTGATGGCACTAGTCTTTCTCAATTTTGTTTCTGTGGTGCCATTGCAGGTGGGGGACCTGGTGTACTCTCAGTTCATCATTGCCAACAAAGACATGGAGCCGGAGCTGGTGTGTATAGACAGCTGTGGACGAGCCAACGGGATGGGGGTGTTTGGAGCAGGCGGGCTTCTCTTCAAGGTATCCCTGGGACTTGTACGCAGGTATGTCACACTAATAAAACTAGTCTATGGTCATTTAGCAAGTTATTCAAAACAGCCTCACAGTTAACATATTCAGCATATGATCTACATTTTACAAATCTATCTAAACATTCTATAATGTTGCACCACTCAACACGACCCTGGTTCTGAATAGTAATTGTCCTCTCTCCATCCAGGCTGCTGGCACCCCAGAGTGAGATAGCCAAGGACCTGGAGAAGATGTTCCCCTTTGAGATTGTGGTGGGGATGAACGGGCGGGTGTGGGTCAAGTCCAAGACCATCCAGCAGACCCTTATTGTGGCCAACCTGCTGGAGAGCTGTGAGAACATGACAGCCCAGCAGCGACAGACGCTCTTCAGAAGGGTGGCCGATGGATCCATCTAGGCTAGGGGACCACTCTGCTCCGGAGAAGGATGTTCGAGAACTGTCTGAATTAGTGGGGTTCGTCTCACTCATTTGAAGTCAAGGAGGCATTGGTCTGGTCGTCTCCTTTCTTTGTCTCCTCTCCTCTGTGACTACTGAGCTAAAAAGGACCTGAGTGATGAATGCAGTGTAGTTGAAACTTATCAAGTCAAAGGGGATTTTGACCCCAGTGTGTTTGCGCTGTGTGAAGAATCACCAGATTTGTATTTTAGTTTTTTTACATCTTTTGTTCGTCAACTACATTTGAGAAATAATGAATCTGGGTTGATTAAAAAAATATATAAAAAAAGTGCTCATGTTCAAACCAGTCCACAAGGGGTCACCACTTTGTTACCTTTGCTAGCTGTCATCTTCTGGCAAGAAATCAGACTTGGTTGATGACTGGATGTAGGAAAGCACCTGTGCTGTGAGGGAGGGGTAACTAACAGATCAGTTAACATTGAGCAGGACCTATTCAAGGAAGAGTGATGAATTCCCTCACACGCCCAACCTCATTTCACTATCTTTTTTCCAACTAAGACTGTACATTACACAAGTGAAGGATATGAGGGGGTAAAATCCTAGTGTGGTATTGTTTGCCAGTAGTGTTACTGTCAAACTGGTATACCCAAAGGAGGCCAAGGTATAGTTTTATTTGAGGAAGTCAAATATTAAAACTGACAAACCAAATGCTGCCCACATACTTGGTGATGTCAGGAGTTCTTGAGGATGTAATTCAGATCACACTTTACTATGCAGTTACTCAGTTAATCAAGACAGCAGGAAGTGATAAAGACATTATTTAGTAAAAGAAAGCATAGATTGTGGAGATATGGGCCTACATAGTCAAGGATCAAAGTTCATTTAGTGGGTTACTTTTTATTTCACCTTTATTTAACCAGGTAGGCTAGTTGAGAACAAGTTCTCATTTGCAACTGCGACCTAGCCAAGATAAAGCATAGCAATTTGACACATACAACAACACAGAGTTCCACATGGAATAAACAAAACAGTAGAACAAAAAGTCTATATACAGAGTGCAAATGAGATAAGGGAGCTAAGGCAATAAATAGGCCATGGTGGCAAAGTAATTACAATATAGCAATTAAACACGAATGGTAGATGTGCAGAAGATGAATGTGCAAGTAGGGATACTGGGGTGCAAAGGAGCAAGATAAATGAATACAGTATGGGGATGAGGTTTACAGATGGGCTATGTACAGGTGCAGTGATCTGTGAGCTGCTCTGACAGCTGGTGCTTAAAGCTAGTGAGGGAGATATGTCTCCAGCTTCAGAGATTTTTGCATTTCGTTCCAGTCATTGGCAGCAGAGAACTGGAAGGAAAGACGGCCAAAGGATGAATTGGCTTTGGGGGTGACCAGTGAGAGATACCTGCTGGAGCGCGTGCTACGAGTGGGTGCTGCTATGGTGACCAGTGAGCTGAGATAAGGTGGAGCTTTACCTAGCAGAGACTTGTAGATAACCTGTGGCCAGTGGGTTTGGCATCAAGTATGAAGCGAGGGCCAACCAACGAGAGCGTACAGGTCGCAATGGTGGGTAGTGTATGGGGCTTTGGTGACAAAACGGATGGCACTGTGATAGACTGCATCCAATTTGTTGAGTAGAGTGTTTGAGACTATTTTATAGATGACATCACCGAAGTCGGGGATCGGTAGGATGGTCAGTTTTACGAGGGTATGTTTGGCAGCATGAGTGAAGGATGCTTTGTTGCGATTTTGGAAGCCGATTCTAGATTTAATTTTGGATTGGAGATTCTTAATGTGAGTCTGGAAGGAGAGTTTACATTCTAACCAGACACCTAGGTATTTGTAGTTGTCCACGTATTCTAAGTCAGAGCCATCCAGAGTAGTGATGCTGGACAGGCGAGCAGGTGCGGGCAGTGATCGATTGAATAGCATGCATTTAGTTTTACTTGTATTTAAGAGCAGTTGGAGGCCACGGAAGGAGAGTTGTATGGCATTGAAGCTCGTCTGGAGGTTAGTTAACACAGTGTCCAAAGAGGGGCCAGAAGTATACAGAATGGTGTCGTCTGCGTAGAGGTGGATCAGAGAATCACCAGCAGCAAGAGCAACATCATTGATGTATACAGAGAAGAGAGTCGTCCCGAGAATTGAACCCTGTGGCACCCCCATAGAGACGGCCAGAGGTCCGGACAACAGGCCCTCCGATATGACACACTGAACTCTATCAGAGAAGTAGTTGGTAAACCAGGCGAGGCAATCATTTGAGAAACTAAGGCTGTCGAGTCTGCCAATAAGAATGGGGTAATTGACAGAATCGAAAGCCTTGGCCTGGTCGATGAATATGGCTGCACAGTAATGTCTCTTATCGATGGTGGTTATGTTGTTTAGGACCTTGAGCGTGGCTGAGGTGCACCCATGACCAGCTCGGAAACCAGATTGCATAGCGGAGAAGGTACGGTGGGATTTGAAATGGTCGGTAATCTGTTTGTTAACTTGGCTTTCGAAGACCTTAGAAAGACAGGGTAGGATAGATATAGGTCTGTAGCAGTTTGGGTCTAGAGTGTCACCCCCTTTGAAGAGGGGGATGACCGCGGCAGCTTTCCAATCTTTGGGAATCTCAGACGATACGAAAGAGGTTGAACAGGCTAGTAACAGGGGTTGCAACAATTTCGGCAGATAATTTTAGAAAGAGAGGGTCCAGATTGTCTAGCCCGGCTGATTTGTAGGGGTCCAGATTTTGCAGCTCTTTCAGAACATCAGCTATCTGGATTTGGGTGAAGGAGAAATGGTATGGGCTTTGGCGGGTTGCTGTGGAGGGTGCTGGGCAGTTGACCGGGGTAGGGGTAGCCATGTGGAAAGCATGGCCAGCCGTAGAGAAATGCTTATTGAAATTGTCAATTATAGTGGATTTATCGGTGGTAAGTGTTTCCTAGCCTCAGAGCAGTGGGCAGCTGGGAGGAGGTACTCTTATTCTCCATGGACTTTACAGTGTCCCAGAACGTTTTTGAGTTAGTACTACAGGATGCAAATTTCTGTTTGAAAAAGCTAGCCTTAGTTTTCCTAACTGCCTGTGTATATTTGTTCCTAACTTCCCTGAAAAATTGCATATCACGGGGGCTATTCGATGCTAATGTAGAACGCCACAGGATGTTTTTGTGCTGGTCAAGGGCAGACAGGTCTGGAGTGAACCAAGGACTATATCTATTCGTAGTTTAAAAAAAAAATTGAATGGGGCATGCTTATTTAAGATGGTGAGGAAGGCACTTTTAAAGAATAGCCAGGCATCATCTACTGACGGGATGAGGTCAATGTCATTCCAGGATACCCCAGCCAGGTCGATTAGAAAGGCCTGCTCGCAGAAGTGTTTTAGGGAGCATTTGACAGTGATGAGGGGTGGTCGTTTGGTCGCAGACCCATTACGGATGCAAGCAATGAGGCAGTGATCGCTGAGATCTTGATTGAAAACAGCAGAGGTGTATTTGGAGGGCGAGTTAGTTAGGATCACATCTATGAGGGTGCCCGTGTTTAAGGATTTGGGGTTGTACCTGGTAGGTTCATTGATAATGTGTGTGAGATTGAGGGCATCAAGCTTAGATTGTAGGATGGCCGGGGTGTTAAGCATGTCCCAGTTTAGGTCACCTAGTAGCACGAGCTCAAATTCAATTCACATATGGTATCAAGGGCAGAGGTAGGTCTATAGCAAGCGGCAACAGTGAGAGACTTGTTTCCGGAAAGGTGAGTTTTTAGAAGTAGAAGCTCGAATTGTTTGGGTACAGACTTGGATAGTAATACAGAACTCTGCAGGCTATCTTTGCAGTAGATTGCAACACCGCCCCCTTTGGCAGTTCTATCTTGGCGGAAAATGTTATAGTTAGCGATGGAGATTTCAGGGTTTTTGGTGGTTTTCCTAAGCCAGGATTCAGACACGGCTAAGACATCCGGGTTGGCAGAGTGTGCTAAAGCAGTGAGTAAAACCAACTTAGGGAGTAGGCTTCTAATGTTAACATGCATGAAACCAAGGCTTTTACGGTTACAGAAGTCAACAAATGAGAACACCTGGGGAGTGGAGCTAGGCACTGCAGGACCTGGATTAACCTCTACATCACCAGAGGAACAGAGGAGAAGTAGGATAAGGGTACGGCTAAAGGCTATACGAACTGGCCGTCTAGCACGTTTGGAACAGAGTAAAAGGAGCAGGTTTCTGGGCACGATAGCATAGATTCAAGGCATAGTGTACAGACAAAGGTAAGGTAGGATGTGAGTACATTGGAGATAAACCTAGGCATTGAGTAATGATAAGAGAGAGATATAGTCTCTAGAGACGTTTAAACCAGGTGATGTCATCGCATATGTAGGAGGTGGAACAACATGGTTGGTTAAGGCATATTGAGTAGGGCTAGAGGCTCTACAGTGAAATAAGACAGTAATCACTAACCAGGACAGTAATGGACGAGGCATATTGATATTAGAGAGAGGCATGCGTAGCCAAGTGAACATATGGGTCCAGTGAGTGGTTGGGCTGACTGGGGACACGGCGATTCAGACAGTTAGTAGGCCGGGGCTAAACAAGCTAGCAGTTACTTCTTTTGTCAATGATCCTGAGAGGTACCATCCAAAGAAGTCCACTGGCTCTCCAGGACATCCAGCCTCTCCCCTATTCCCTCCAGTTCTCCCACACAGTCCTATACAGAGACTTTCAATCTAAATAATGGGTTTTGGCATTGGCAAGATAACTGGAACCACTGATATAGTGGCACATATTGGCCATGCCAACTGTAGAAGCATAAACAATTATTACTACACAGAACTTTGTCCACATTGTTTATATTTCATGCATTGATTCAATTATCAGAAAAATTGCTTACTGCTTGTTGAGAGAGAAAGCCTAAGCCTCTGGGAGAGTCAGAGCCAAACCAGGAGGGTTGGGTTGGCAGCCCTAGCTTAAGCAAAGAAGCTCTTTCCAGCCACTCCCTGGTCCTTGGGGGGAGACAGGTCGTGTGGATGATGTCTCTTTACAGACCCTTCTCAGCTCCTGCAGCTCTATGACCAGCGCTGTCATCTGCAGAAAGGAACAAGTTCATCTACTCCTATGGTTAGCCACTTGCTCAGCTGCTCAATGAAAATGGTGTCTTCCTACATCAAAGTGCAGTTACCAGTAATAAGTAACTACACTGTAACTAATACCTTTCCAAGTTATTACATTATTTCAAATCAAGTTATTACATGATATCAAATATAATTGTATTTGTCACATGCGCGGAATACAACAGGTGTAGACCTTACAGTGAAATGCTTACTTACAAGCCCTTAACCAATGCAGTTTTAAGAAAATGCCTTAAGAACAACAAATAATTAAAGCACAGCAGTAAATAACAATAGCGGGGCTATATACAGGGGGTATCGGTGTCGAGGTAATTATGTACATGTAGATAGAGTTATTAAAGTGCCTATGCATAGATAACAGTAGCAGCAATGGTGGTGGTGGGGGGGGGGGGGGGGGGGGTGGAGTCTGACACCGCCTGGTATAGAGGTCTAGATATAGATATGGGCAACTTGGTGTGAGGTGATACTAAGAATTGGATTATGATGATGCCATGAACTGACTGGACCGGCTACCATTGGCTCATGCTGCCATGAATTCCAGCGATTGACCAATACCAGTCCCTTCTCTCTGTCAGACGAGGAAGGAAGGTAATAATTTAAGCTTCATGACAAATACTGGTCCCAAGGGCACCAAGTCTGCCATCTGTGGCTACACTCTAAGAAAATAAATAGTTCCAAAAGGGTTCTTTGGCTGTCCCCATAGAGGAACCCTTTTTTGGTTCCAGGTAGAACTCTTTTGGGTGCCATGTAGAACCCTCTGTGGCAAGGGTTCTACATGGAACTCAAACGGGTTCTTCAAAGGGGTCTCGTATGGGGATATCCAAAGAACCTTTTTAGGTTGTAGATAGCATCTTTTTTTCTAAGAGTGCGCCTCACCTCCACGACGTTCTCCGCCGGCGAAACCGAAGTACATCATTATGTAGTAGATGGAATGGAACGCATGGAAGACATTTTATGTGAAACAGGGAGGTGTATCTATTCAATCGACACATGACTATTTGTTATCATTCTTACCTGCTGGTGTAACTCTTGGGTTATCAAAATGAAGATTTGCGCTAGGGCTCCTGCAGGTTCTGTACATGGAATGATTGGGTTGCATTAACATTGTATGAATAGTAGTTATTTTGGATTACGGTCAACGTCTGGTAAATGCAACTTTATTGCACTAAAACAGATTGCACTTACAGTATCTGAAGTGTACTTATCAGGAGTCGATTGTGGAGCCATGTTAACATGAAACATACCTAGTTTGACGTTGTGATGACTTGCCAAAGTCTGCCGTTTGTATCTCCGTTGAAATTAACAGACATGGGTCCGTTAAAAAGCAACAGGGACAAGCATACACTGAGAACACAGAGAAATCTTGGACTGTGATGACGTCAATGGAAAATTGAGAGAGCGAGAGAAAGAGCGAGAGAATGTAACAGAGAAAAAGATGGAAGAATAAAGAGAGAGTGTGAGTAAGTGAGTAGGAAGTTTCCAGCTTCCTCAATCAAGAAGGATTGTCTGTGCGGTCTGTGCCAGTGTGGAGTCATGCAACGTTGCATCAGCCAGACAGCCATAAGTACATGGTTTTGGGCACATACCTCTCAGTTGCAACAAATAAAATGAGTGCAAGCACAGCTAAACTGTAGGGGGAAATTAGTCCAGTATGCTCCAAGAATAAGTGCCAGGATTGGTCAGTATGAATGTAATAACATTATGTAACACCTATTCCTGAGTAAGCAGTGTACTTGGAAGTGAAAAGAACAGAGGAAAATATGAAGTAGCTCAGTTGGTAGAGCATGGTGCATGCAACATCAGGATAGTCGGTTTGATTCCCAGGACCACCCAGACTTAAAATGTATGCACGCATGACTAAGTCATTTTGGATAAAAGCAACTGCTAAATGGCATATATTATTATGATAATAAAGTGAATACACAAAATAACCGTCTTTACATCTTTTTCTTTGAAAAATACTGCTATCTTGGAGTGCTTTCTTTACATCCTAAACGTAGTTCTGTCTTAACCCTTCTCTCTGATTAGTCCTTCATATAATGACATCATCACCCAGCTCTCTGATTGGTCCTTTCATAATGACGTTGTCATAACCCTGTTCTCTGTTCCTTTCTTAATGACGTCATATCGGTGAGAGAAAGTGTCTAGCCCTGCAGTATTCCAACCATGTCTTCCCAGTCTGCATATCCCATGAATCCATGTTTATGTGTCCTCAGGGACCAGGGCAGTAAAAGGCAGTGCACCGTGGACCACAAGCTCAGGGCCAAAGAAAATAGTCTCGGAGAGGGATTAGTATTAGCTTAAGCCAGAAATCAAAACTCCTCACCAGCCTCAACAATAAACAAGAACATGTCAGAGTCCTCAGACTAAGACAATGGCACTGTGTCAACCAGTGTAATGGGGTGTTACATGAAGAAATGGACATTGGTCATGGGCTTTGTGGTTGTAACAAGCTTGCTGTTACATAAGGTTGTTACAATGTATACATAGCCAGATTTGAGCACAGCTGTTAGAGAATGGGCTCTCCAGATTCCCCTCTTTCCCCTCACAGACCAGAGGCAGAGACTGTCCAGCATTATCTTTGATCAGTAGTATTCTAAGCCAGTGAATCCTCAGAAATCCACAATATACATAACTCATAGGTATGTCTATAGCTTGTCTATTCAGCATGTGTTGGCATGATACTGGATGGTGAAGCATGTAGCACAGTAAACTGCAAAAAGTAGCATCTTAGCTTAAAAATGGTGCTCAGGTTGCATGAACTTTACTAAAGTGATATTTTAACTTAAAGTACAGGAAGTATAATAAATACCATGGCTTAATAATATCCCAGGTAAAAAAGAAAGAAATGCTTGTTATATTATATAACACTTTTCTATGTGAAATGAAAGTTTGGTTACTGCTGAAGTGAGGTTTGGAGGAGAGGTATGTTTGAAAGGAAACATCACTCTGCCACATGTTAGACCGCTTCAACGTGACATGGTGCTGTAGGAAAGGACTCCCAAAGAGACAGTTTCCTGGTTCTCTTCCTTTATTTGTTTCTGTGGGCCAGACTTAAGAGTGTGTCACCTCATGGATCTTAAGTCCTCACTGAATTTTTACTGCCGATGAATAACAGACACATTATTCCCTTCCACTCTCTCCTCCTCATCTTGTTCCTCCATTTCATACACGGCACTGTCCTCCCTCACCCTCTCCTCCTTTCCAGAGATTTCCACATCCGTTTCATAAGCGCTCCTAAGAGACAAAAAGATGTGGACTGACAAACCCATGCTTCTGGCTCATCCTTTATAAGTCTGACAATTTCAAATTGGACAGATAAACCCTGGCTTCTGGGTCATCCGTTAGAAGTCTGACTGTTTCTCCGTGTTCTGGAGCTATCAGCACTGACGATGCCAAGAGTGAAAACAATGAGAAAAGAAAATTCTCCATTACCTCAAGATAAAAGGTAAAGATACTGATTCCATCCCAAATCCACCCCTACTCTCTTTGCACGTATGAAGACCATAAGGTTTGAATAGGCGTAAGGCAGCAATACAGAGAACATTCCACCCAGCCTATCAGAGAGCAAAGTAGAACCATATTGATTTTATCCATCTGATTCTTTCAGCTCTCCAAGTGCACCAATATTAGAGGCTGTGGGTTCCTTACCCAAGGGCTGAGGGGTGTCCTTGTTGAAGCAGCTCCTCCCGCTCAGTCCCCGGTGCCGCTAGGAGAACCCTGAGCAGGCATCTGTCACTCTCCATCAGGGAGGTCGCTCCTCTGCAGACCCCAGCCTCTGTCTGAGAGACACCACCTCCTGTTACAGGGACTCATTCATCTTCAGATCATCAGCCAACGAAGTGGTGTTACACAAAATAGTTAATGTCTTTAGTGTGGCATTATTATTATTATTATTATTATTATTATAATAGAAACAAGTGTTGTGTGACTACACACAACTGGTGTGATGATTGGTAAAACCTGACTTCTACTGGTTCACAACCTCTTTCAGTTTTCTGTTAGCCTTATCAGATGAGGCCTGGGTTAGATACTCCCGAGACATCTGGCAAGATTACATGCTTCTGTACAAATACGAAGTGTAGAAGGAACCACCTGCATCCATTTTGGGTGTGAATCCCTGTACCAGTTTAGTTGGTCTGGTCTTCCATGGCTACACCTGCTTGCTGCCAAGTTGCTCTGCCTGTGTGGCCAGTCTCTCTCTGTGGGTCTCCTGGACGCTGAAGCATTCCTAGTACAGCTGGGAGTGGAGGGCTGCCATACGGGCCTCTGAGGCATCCCTTCCCTGCTCCACCAGCCCCTGCTAGGCCCTAGACTCCTCCAGCAGATGCTCAAGGTTGTCTAGCTCCTGAAAACATCAACAGTTTCTTGGGTTAGGGCCCAAACACAGCAGAGTCAGCCATACAGAATTCTTTTCTCATGGTGTTTACATGATCGGTGTCAGGGGTGTCAGTTTTGTAATGTTATTAGTGAACAAAAGGATGAGATACAGAGTGATTTACTTTCAAATGTTGACCTTTGTCCACTGCTTGAGAAATAAGCTAGGTCGTGATATTATGGTCCTCCCTCTGACACTGTAGAGGAACAGTACCGTCCCAATTCTCCTGATTGACAAACAGAGGTCAAAATGAAAGATATAATTTCAGTGGACATATGACTTTCATAGAGGGCAGCTTTCATTCTGCCAATGGGAGGCTAGTTTCCTATGCTTATGAAGGGCTTACAGGAGTCAAGCTGTCTTTATGGGCCGATGGTCCATTCCTGTGGAGACACTTTCCCCCAGAACAGAAAACCTGGTCCAGTTGGGCGCTAATGATCTCCAAGTCCAACTCTAACCTGCCCACTCTGAGGACATGAGACAGAAAAGTCCTGAGCAACATACAAAAAGAGAAAGCCCCCCCCCCCCAAATGTTTTTATTATTATTTAACTAGACAAGTCAGTTAAGAAGAAATGTCTTATTTACAATGACGGCCTACCCTGGCCAAACCCTACCCGGATGACGCTGGGCCAATTGTGCGCCGCCCTATGCGACTCCCAACCACGGCCGGTTGGGATACAGCCTGGAATCGAACCAGGGTCTGTAATGACACCTCTAGCACAGATGCAGTGCCTTAGCCGGCTGCGCCACTTGGGAGCCCAATGATCCACAAGCACCATAGTTATTCATTACTTTCTGTAAAGGTCACCATATGGTTGGATGTAAACGTTCCCTGATAACAAGTCTGGGATGGAGTTTTACTGGTCGTTTGATCTGCCGAAGATTCTAAACAAGTATCTGTGGGGGAGGAAATGAACAAATATGGGTCAATCCGTGGCACAAGTTAGCAGTTAACTTATGAGAAAGGAAATCCACTCAGCTAGGTATTTATTTAGATGTGTCATTAACCTAAATTCCCTTCCTTTAGAATCCCTGATACAAAAACATAATGGAATGTGGCAAGTGTCATAGTGAGCTGGAAACCTACCCAGTCCATTCATATATCAGTGGTCATGAAGGACACAGCCTATACTACAGAACAGGTGGCAGCAGCAGCTATGTCTATTACCTGGGGCAGTTCATGTCGGCTCCCTCGGCCCATTCTCTGGAGCAGTCGGAGCCTCGGTTTCTGCAGGGCCCTTAAGACCTGAGCCAGACTGACTTCCAGATCTCTCCTACGCTGCTCCGAGTCCAGGAGGCCCTGAAGGTCAACCGTCCCAGGTTGGGTGAGTCGAAGCCAGCCAGGTGGCATATCGTCCACGGGGTTGTATAGTGGAAAAGACTTTGGCCTCTGCTGCCAACCTGTCAAAACCCCTGCCCTCCAAATCACTGCAGTGTTCACGACACCACCTACGGTTAACAGCTTCAAGCTGGTTGTCTCAACTCAAAAAACTGCATGAGTGAGACTGATGCAACGATGAAGCAGTAGTTACCTCTTACCTGGACATGGTTTTTTTTCTTCACTAAATAAAATGTAGAAAGCAGTTGGCTTGTCTTTATTTTAAAAAGTACAGAGGGCTACTCTGCCCGCCCCTACACCTTTGTCCCGTCAAGTATCCCATTGCTCTGTGCAGAGGACACTACTGGCCAGTTCCAACACTGAACATTAACCAAGAGGGCACTTAGAGTTTAGCTGGCTGACCCAAGGCTTGGACAAAAATAATGGTGTGAGGGGACTTTTAGGGCCAGCTTCCCAGGCACAGATTAATCTTCTCAATGGAGACTTCATTCATTAGGGCTTGATCTGTGTCATGGAAACCACCCCCTAAGTCCTCGACCCATGTTAATGAATGAGAAGACGTTTACTTAAATACCTAAATAGATTATTATTATTTTTTAATCGACACAAAAACATTGCTGCAAGTCAGTATACATTTTTGAATGAAAATGTGGAGCCAGCAAAAGATTTACAAAGACACGCATTTGTAGAAATCACAAGCATACATGCACACATTGAATCATAATGGAAAACATGAAGAGAAAAAGGAAGAACAGAGTGATGAAGCCTTGCAGATTAGCCAGCTAACTTTTGTAAAACAAACTGAATTCACACTTGACATACAAAATGCTGGCTCTCAATAAAGGCCATTGTCTATGGGAGGTACACAACCTGGCTTTAGCCAACCTATAAAGACCTTAGTTTTCAACCCTGAAAGAGCCTTTGGGTGGATTGAGAAAATTATATAAAATGGTATGCATTACACATAATGCATCCCTGCATGCAAGGCATCTCCCATGTCTTTAGAGAGTTTGTGTGTGGCTACCAGACAGAGTGAGGAGGTATGTGGTGATGAGGCCTTTAAGATATACTCAAGGTGGCAACCACTCCAAATTTAGAGTATAGAAATGTGTTGCATGGAGCTGACACAATCCTCCACTCGCCATGATTGTACATTGTGCTTATTCTATATAAAGGATTTCTATACGCAACGTTCCACCATAGTTGAAGAAGCCCCCGATATTGGGTTTCCTGGCCGAGCCCATAAGGCTTACAGCTTGAAGAGGAACCCAGTGACATCACGACCATTCTCTACTTTATAGTGGAAACTATAGGCTGCGTGTGTGTACATATAGCTTGGCTGCTTCATTGGAACATTTACTACAGAATGTACAGTAGGCAGCCAACTATTGTCCAGTATCTGGGAAAACACTTTTGGGAAACAGCTGGGGAATTACTGACTATGCTTCAGAGCTTAATGTAAACTCATCCCTCCTACTAAAAATGGTCCAAGGTCCATTGTATAGTATTGTCTCTAAAGTTGAGGTCAGTAACCGAAAGGTCACTGGTTGGAATCCCCGAGCCAAATACGTGAAAACTCTGTCAATGTGCGTTTGAGCAAGACACTTAACCCTAATTGCTCCTGTAAGTCACTCTGGATAAGAGTGTCTGCTAAATGATTAAAATGTCAATATAAAAATGTTGACCAATTAATTTATATTTTCAAGTTTATTTGGGTAAGGCAGAAATGGCAGTCATTTTATAGATTCTCCAGACACCAGCACTGATATAATTAAGAAGCAATCAGGAGAGGAATGGCAAACATGTAAGCTTAAGTATGGACAGCACAATTATTCTGGTCCATCCAGTCAGAAATCATAATGGCTTTTTTCCCTCAAGATTGAGTTACTAACTTTACTTGTGCAACGTCATGCCCCAAAGCTTACAAGCTTGAGTCATTTTCACTGTATGAGGGATCTATAAAGTACCTGTGAGGAAGACATGGTGACCGTCCAGTTTAAGAACATGCGGATGTCTTTAAGGTATTGATTACTACGTATTGAGGACACAAAATGCTTGTTTTTCTAACCCTCACACTTCCTTAGACATACACGGACTACAAGAGGATCCTTTTCAGCATAGAACCCACTCTCTTAGACCAACACAAACAAAGTAGAACGCCAGCCACTCGTGACAGACAACAGCATAGTAGCATTTTACCTCAGGGCGCACACACAACACCACCAGGCAAATACATTCAGGTACCTATTTTCCACCAGGGAGAGGCCTCCTTAGAGGCTACCTGGAATGGTGCTCTTCACAGGGAAGGGTGCTTCAGCGGAGACACTTTCAAGATAGTTCAAATACCCTTAAGGACCCCTTCTCTAATATAACTATCATGGGATTTGGACTTTTAAACAACCTATTTTTGGAGTTCTAGGCCCTTTGATGCTCCATCAAAAGGTTGTGAACGTACCAAAAGTACAACAAATCTTAAGATCATTGTTTGGTTGCCTTTGAACAAAAAAAAGTGACTTGGTTTGTTAATGAACCTCAAATTGTAGAGTTCCATCTTTGGCCTGAGCACTTGGCATTGAATGGGTTGAAACCCTGCTCGATCAGCAAAGGCATCAAAAGGAATAGCAATACATCTCCCAAAAGTGACAGAAAACTACGATGATGCCAAAACGACAACATCAACAGTACTGGAAAGAAATAGACATACAAGAAAATTAATTATTTGAGAGTCCCCGACGCATAGGACAATCAATTAATCATTTCACAACCCCCCCCCTCAAGACAAAATGGCTCACAAAGGACATTGACGCAGCAGCAATCTTCAAAAAGAGAGAGAGGAGTACGTACAAGCCCAATAGGAAACCAACAGTGTGTCAATGTACTGAATGTCAACGGTCATTCCTGGTGTCAATGATTTATGGATCCTATGAAGAAAAAGCTGGAATCCCAGTTCAATTCACCATCGGATGTGCAAAGGCCGAAAATAAAGGGAACATTTGTTTGCTGATCAGATCAGTCATTCTCTGTAGTCCAAAGAGTCCAAGGCATATCATTATTTATAATGTCAAGGCACATTTGGTTACCGCATCCACCACAGGTTGTCAAGGCTGTTCATGTTTTATTGGTTCTCTCAGTCTTTTTTTCCCACGTCCACAGTAATTTTGGTGTATAATTGATCCTTCTCCACTTTGACCACTTTGTACGACAGGGTTTTGATGCCGTCTTTGTTCATTGTCTCCCTGGTGTGGGCGATACGGTCGAACCTGGAACGAAAAACCACAGTTCAACCACAATTCAATATCGCGGTTTAGGAACCATGTCTTTTGTTTATTACGGTGTAGCCTATGGCAAACATCTCTTTTGGATTTCACAACAACCGTCACCTGATTAAACATAAAACTACACGACAATCAAACAAATCAAAGTGCTATAGGGAAACGTAATCTACTATACACTAATGTAATATCTACATAGTGACTTCAATAGAGATGAAGGATTAAGTGGCTTATCACTGCAGCTTCGCGTGATAATAAACACATTGCACGCCAATGTTTTCCCAGACTTTTATATTCTATTAAGTTTGCATCGGTACGGAGAAGAAAGTCCAAGTTCAGAAAGTCAGCCAGCGTTAGTGAGAAATGACGTCAAGGGGAACAGTAGCGAGTGAATTAATCCTTGTATGGAGAAGGAAAGGAGAGCCTGGGGAGGGTTTGTTCCATCCCTTCTGCTCTCCTTTACAGATCTAACAGAGCTGGATAGGTGAAAGCAATATAGCTGAAACTAGGTGGACCAAACGCTTACTCCTATCAAATCCAGTTTGGCTATATTCATGTGAAAGGAAGTGAATGAAGACAGAGGCGGTACCATTATAGATTGAAATGCCGCCCCTGAGCATCATGCAGGAGTACTGTTCACAAGGGGGAACCTCACCTCTGAGGGTTGTCTTCGTTCCCACCGTCCCGGTTGTGGCGGATCATCTTGCATTTCCCCACGGCGCCGCTGGGCCGTGAGATGGTCATCCCCTTGGAGCTCAGCCTGTTAAAAGACAGCAGCAACATGCGTCAGAACCCCCGTCTAACTAAAACACTGGACCGCAGTTGCAAAAAAGTTTTGCTCTGAGGAGAAAATCTGCACTTTTTTTTTTTACACTAGTGAAATAAACATAAGAGGTAAAATAAAAGTAGGATAGATGTGAAAGGGAGTAAAACAAGTTCTTTGATTTTCATTCAGTTGCCTCTGGAAGAGATGCAAATTGGCCTTGCTTATTACATAACAGTTCACATTTGTGTAGCTGACACAGCTACAAAAGCTTCCCGAACGCCGTGAATAACATTGATCGTCTCTGGAAACGTCCAGTCTGCCAGTTTACAGTTTCACAATAAAAATGGATGAGGTGAATTATAAACCAACCCCTACTAAGACCTACGAAAAGCAGAAGAGACAAAAACACATCTTAACACCTCGAGCAGTGGGGCATTCAACACTAAGTGTGGAGTTGTTCTTTAATTCAGTTTGGCTGGTCTATAGAGCAAGTATAGGGTTACACATGGCTCAAAAGACACAGGTTAACAAGGCACAGTATATGTTTTGTAGAGCTAATTTAATGCCAAATCCAGCAAAGCTTGGATCACACTACTGAACAAAACTGGCTCTGGAACAGGAGATACTGTAAATTAAGTTAAACAAAGAGAAACATGCATCTCTTTTCACAAAGTACCAGGAGTTGGAACTGGTTCAGGGAACAAAACCGTAAAACTGAATTTTTCACGGAACAGAAACGGGAAGAAAGTGATGCATACTGTTATTTTAAAAAGCATGTTAACCAGTTGATAACGTTATTTTACGTTCCAGAAAAAAAACTAGCCGCAAAATCTTTGCCAGTGTTTAGGCTACCTGCGATGCCTAGGCTAATGTACTAACGTTACAAGTGTGATTCAGAAGATGGAGAGATTTTTAATTCGCTAGAGAAAAATGGATTAACTTCAACGCTAGTTAAGGATACTATAGGCCTAGTTATCACGTTGGATTTAACTACAAAAAGGTAGTGGTGCCGCTCGAACAGTTCGAACAGTCACAGAACAAAAATATTTATGGTTCCAATCCCTGCAAAGTACCCTATTAGTCTTATTTCAGGAAATGTCAGCCTGGGTCTGAAGGAGCCATAACTCTTTCAAAACCACACATTTCTCTTTTAACACATTAACATTTCCTTCAAGAGCAAATGGTGGTAGTGGCATACAAAGGCACTCTCGGGGACAAGTTGGAACAATGCTGACGAGTGTCACTGACGAGTGACAAGAACTAGGCCTATGTTACTATGTGATGGGGCTTCGACACTGAACAAGAAAACTGTTTCATGTGAAACCTTAGCTAACACTTTACCCAATAAATATGAATTATGTGGAGTCGTATTTCTTGCTGTCCTGCTGCTGACTTTTACATGGAGTCCTAATACGCCACAGACGTTAGTCTGTGGGTGTGCGGACTCTGACCTGTTGAAAATGTCGTCGTCCTCCCCTCCCCAGCCCCAGTAGTTGTTGGGGAAGCCGTTGATCTTGAGGAACTGCTCCTTGCTCATTGACGACACACCCCCAAAATACTGGTTGTACGGCAACCTGAGAGAGAAAGAGAGACAGAGAGAGCAGGAGAGAGAAAGATAAATAAATACATGGTGTACTTCGAGTTTAAACAGCTCTCAAATGAAGGGGTCAAGGACTTGGGACCCGACAGAAATTGCAGTCAGTGGTTATGTTCCAGGAAAGAAGTATATGCCTACAAGATGCGGTGCTGCAGAAAAACCCTCTTCCTCTATGCGTCACTGCCTTCTGTAAGTTACATGCTGGCTCTCTGTACACTGTGTACTGTAGGGCCACGTGTAGCTGAGAAACTGAGGCTCCCTGGTTTAGCCTTGCCTCATTTTCTGGTTGATTTTGGACACTAAGAGTTATCCTTGGCTATGACGCGATTCTTTAAATCCCATGGCTAACATTGGAAAGGTCGCCACAATGAAGAAAATCTAATGAAAAGAGAGAAAAAAAAACATTCATCCATTGTGGGATTTAGTCACCGAACAAGGGGAGCTTGGCGTCGCTCCTTGAGCTGGACTTTCCTGCCCAAAGCCTGCTGGATATTCCATCCGGATGCTCTGTGAGCTGCATGCCCCTGGAGGAACATGACACAGTGACAGGACACAAGCTGTTGTGTGTGTGCAACACGGAGGAATTTGGTGACAGGACACCCATAAAAGCCCAGTTAGAAGCTGAGAGACCTGTTCTATGACCTGTACACAGGGCGCACTATGACGTCACATCTGGGACCAGCTTACTTTACTAATCTAAATCTTAAAATCAGAAGCAGACAACGGAGAGAAACTGACTGTAGATCAGCGCCTAGCCTAGCATAAGCCCTACAGCTGTGTAGGCCCAGAGCTGTGTAGGCCCAGAGCTGTGTATCAGAAGAGAAGCTCCCAAATCACTTTATCAAACACAAAGACAGCCTGTAGCCTCACAAGAGCCCTTCCCTGTCTGACGTGTTACACGTGTAGAGCAACAGCTAAACCAACTGGAGTTTGCGCCACAGGTCACTGGACGCCACAAAGCAGAAAACAGTTCAAAACCGTGCGACACTCACAGCATTGCCACCTAAGGCTAAAATGATTAGCATTTAAGCCATTGTGACAGCTGACCTTTGAAGCCAGTACTGCTCATGTGAGCACGTTGTATTAGGCAGGCTATTCAACACACGACTCGAGGCAAATAAAGTCCCAGCAGCTAATGGGGATCCATAATAAATACAAATAAGCAACAGTTCACTACTAGTGTAACTAGATTTAGGGCCTAATTCAAATGACATGTCAAGCTCTTTCCAACACCGCCTATTGCGTTAGCGATCTAAATGCTTGCTTGTCTTACCGACAGAGGTAAGGAGAAACAAGCCTTTGTGCATTTAATATGTTATTCCTTTGGCATGTGATACTTTACCCATAGCCTTATCTTTCTAGCCTTATTCTTGGCTAATCTTTTACAGAACCTGGTTAGGATCAGTCACGTGATCAATAAGGAAGAAGGCAATCATCACCAACCATAAAATATCCTTCATAATTACATCCCCACCCCATGGGGAATGTGGTAGTCAATCACTAAAACCCAGTGAAGGGCTTGGTTTGAAATGCCCACAGCAAACACCTATAGACAGCTACTGAGGTAAAGACAGGCAGAACCAGAAACTCAACAACAAAACAAAAGGCAAAAGTCCATTTTCAATAGGCAACATCAAGCAAAGTCTACCGTTAGCTCTCTGTAACCGCAGTGGTAATTCAGCAGTAAATTGGTTGAAGTGAGTGACACGGATAGAACATCATGGAATCCACAGGTGCTCTTTAAGCTTTTATGTGGCCACTCCTACTAACATTTGTGTCTGTCCTATGTCTGCGCAGTGGACTGGGGGAGAGGCTGAAACCGCCGTGGACTGGGGAGAGGCTGAAACCGCCGTGGACTGGGGAGAGGCTGAAACCGCCGTGGACTGGGGAGAGGCTGAAACCGCCGTGGACTGGGGAGAGGCTGAAACCGCCGTGGACTGGGGAGAATGCCTGGTCATCTGTGGGAGGAGTTGACTTACTTGAAGCCAAACTTGTCCATGGAGACAGACAGGTGCCTGGGCTGGCTGAAGCACTTGTAGGTGTTGCGGTCGTCCATGGGGATGAGGTCCACATCGCTGAAAACAAAGCAGCCGTAGTCGTACTCCTTCAGGGCCTCTGTGTAGCCAACGTTGAGGAGCTTGGCACGGTTAAAGATCTCATCACCGTCCTAGAGAGTGAAAGGAGAGAATATGGGTTTAGAATGGGAAGGTGAATCGTGTAAATCTAAATAGTTATTTTTGAGGGTCTAGACAGGAGTAAGCAACTCTGGTCCTCGTTGTTTGGCCACCCATGTCTAATTGGACTAAAGTGTACACCAGAACCAAGGCTAAACTAAACCATCCAGAGGGCTATCTATTACAATGTGATTGGGAATACAAAAACGTGTCAGAGACTGAGCACTAGATGCTACAAACATCCTACACTGAAGTTTGGAGAGAAAAGTACCAGACTTGTGTAGCTAGTTGGTTTGGACAACTGAAAAACATTGGTGTATACAGTACAGGACTTTGAGTCGTTGGTCTTTGATGACGTTATGTTGGCATCTTCTTGTTCGCTGGAAAACATGCATTTACCCTTAATATCAAGAGTACGTGCACGTACAAACTTGAAATTCATATTCTGTGTTGCTGATGCAGGGTCATCAAAGCTTTGCAGGCCCAGCTCTTTGTGGCTTCGTGTAGCTGTTACGCTAGGTCTTTTCAAGGGTGTATAATCAACAGATTCGAATACAATTTAATAGCGCAAAAAATGTGTCAGTGGCATTTTAGGAGCTTATGGATTGTGACCGCTACATGTAGAGTGAATGTAACTAGAGACAGAATTCTAATGGGAAGGAGAGAATTTTCTCCAAGGTGTAGGATAATTATTATGACTCAAAAACAAAGGAATGCTGATGGACATGGATAGGTAAATCTGGGAGACAACCATTTCCCATTTTGAAACTTAAAGCAGTAATCGAGTTTCAGCAGTTCTCGTCTTATAATCATTGGCCTAGCTTAATGAAAAAAAGGGGGGGACAAAATATCCTTAAATTGGGGGATTGAATGACAGAATATCATATTGTAGTCTGTACAGGCTTTTACACTTAAGCCAACATATTCTGGGCGCTTTTCAGGGCTGGCATGTCATCCACTACTTGTTGGGTGGGTATTTTTATTCTCTTTTTGTGTTCTCTGGCTGCATACATGGTCAGTTACCAGGGATAATGTTCGTCAGTGTCCTGGGATGATTCTCTGTGCGGTGTCCTTTGGCAACAACAAAAAAACGGGAGCATCGTGTTCTGTGTCAATGTGCCTTCAATGTGGGCGGAGTGACTTTCAAATGGACACGTCTCATATATCACTGGCTTTATCTGATGGTCCTCCTGAAAAAGTTCAGCTTGAATACCCATAGAACCAAAAGTGTCTAAAATACTCAAAATGGAGGTAGATGAAACCTAACAACATGCAATCGAAAACAAGGACTGAGGTTCTCAAATTAAAGAATAGTGTGGCTAGTGTTTTAATAAAAACATGTATTTTTATTTTTAAAACGACAACAATCTAAAAAGAACAGGAAAATGAGGAGGGGGGTCTGGATGCCACAAAGCAGCGAAGTTCAAGTCATCTGAAGAGGCGTTCCAACCCTTGGACAATTGATTCAATGTTCAGTAGTGTTCTCTGCTGATGCACTTTCCCGTCAGTCACACGTCACACATTGTGGTGATATGAGACAGACATGTACACTGATTGAAATAAATGCATTAACATCTGCTACGGTCTGAAATAAATATCCGCTAAGGAGGTCTGTGAGTGTGTTTATGGGAGTGAGTGTGTGTTTTTTTTTTTCTTCCACCAAGTGATGCATCCCTCTCTCCTCCAGTGCATGACAGCTTCACCTGTATACAGGATGTGGATCATTTGCAAAGATGGAAACAAGCAAGTGAAGAAGACAGCATGAGACTAAAATAGATCTCTAATTCAATGAGACAGAGAGAGAAAGTAATCCCATATTACCAGTAGAACCCCTCAGCCCATGGGATCACGCAATTGGCCAGAGCAAGCTGGGGGCCGGTCTCACCTCTTGCAGCGACCACAGCCATTGGCCAGATACGCCTGACATGCAAAAGGACGGCGGTTTGAGCAAGGGGCCAGGGAAAGGAGGAAATAAAACAAGGGAGGAAAAGATAGGAAAGGCTAGGAGAAATAGGAGAGAAGAGAGAAACAAAGACTGAGTAGAATTTCAACAAAGACCCCATAATTGTGTTTAACAGCATTGAACGGCCTTCTAGCAAATGGAAAAAGTCAGATTGGCCCATTAGTATAAAAGCAGCCATTAAAGCTTATTTTCTTTGCAGCGGACACCAATTTGCTACCTGTGCAGGAGACTGGAGTGGAGCATACTTAAAAAAAAATATATATATATATAAAAAAAAAAGCTATATGCTGAAATAGAACCATGTATTTACTGCGTATAGCCTAGGTGTAGCGTTCACCCTACAACATGCTGGTTTCCCACACTTTACCTGTTAGTGGGTGGGAGGCAATAGACTCATGTCCTGGCATGAGACCTGAAAGAGAAGTTACGCCTTCAAGCTAAAACCCAGTACTGGCCTCGCAAGTGCCAATAGTGCCTACATCTGCAAAGAATCATGTCCTTAAATGGACCATTGAACTACACCGTACTGATACACATTTTTTTTTA
Source organism: Salmo salar (assembly GCF_965601325.2). NCBI lineage: Eukaryota > Metazoa > Chordata > Actinopteri > Salmoniformes > Salmonidae > Salmo > Salmo salar. Next base: position 32,227,433 of record NC_138295.1, read on the forward strand.
TCCAATAGGAATAGATTTAATCTACAACATGGCCCTGTACGCTAGCATTAACTTTGGTTGTCAATAAAATGTTCAAAAGTTACTTTGCTTTAACCCAGAGCGTTGATGACTTGAAGGATATTGAGAAGAATGGATATCGTTATCCTACGTTAAGGTCAGCCTTTGCGTGAAATGGGATTAGGTGACCCAATAACTACTACATTTTCACCTTGTCAACTCTGGGCTCTGCAGTGGCATTCATACTACAGTTTGTCCTTTTGCCAGATTGATTTCCAAATACACTCAAGGCCAACTTTAGTATTCCCATAAGTCAATAAATCCCCACACCTGTGAGAATTCAGTCTAACTACTTACAGCATCACCTCACACACACACAAAACAAGTTTCTGCCCATTTGCCTGTGGCCTCATGTTTAGAGATTTCTACAAATGGGGAGATAGTCAGTGAGAGATGGAGAGACAGAACCTCATTTTAGGCAGGAAAGCTCTCACTTCATGAAACCAAAGTGTTTTAGGTGGCACCACTCAGGCTAATGATTGCCATTGATAATGACCATCAACACTGGCCAGTTTGTAGCTAGGCTACTTGTCAAAACAGAGTAGCCAACTTGTGGCACTAAGTGCTTATCATGATCACTAGTCATCGGTAGCCATACAAATGGCGTGATGTCTACGGTCAACTTGTCCGTTTTCATGCAAAGGTTTTATATACACCAAATGGCCAAAAGTATGTGGACACGCCTTGAAATTAGTGGATTTGGCTATTTTAGCCACACCCATGGCTGACAGGTGTATAAAATGGAGTACACAGCCATACAATCTCCATAGACAAACATTGGCAGTAGAATGGCCTTACTGAAGTTCTCAGTGACTTTCAACGTGGCACCGTAATTTCCAACAAGTCAGTTCGTAAAATTTATGCCCAGCTAGAGCTTTCCCGGTCAACTGTAAGTGCTGTTATTGTGAAGTGGAAACATCTAGGAGCAACAATGACTCAGCCGTGAAGTGGTAGGCCACACAAGCTCACCGAACAGGACCGAAGAGTGCTGATGCAACAGAAGACAAATTATTTTTACGCACAACACTCACTACCACTGCAGCATCAGCACAAGAACTGTTCATCAGGAGCTTCATGAAATGGGTTTCCATGGCCGAGCAGCCACACTCATGCCTAAGATCACCATGCACAATGCTAAGCGTCAGCTTGAGTGGTGTAAAGCTCACTGCCATTGGACTCTGGAGCAGTGGAAATGTGTTCTCTGGAGTGATGAATCACGCTTCACCATCTGGCAGCCCGACGGACAAATTTGGGTTTGGCGGATGACAGGAGAACGCTATCTGCCTGTGCCAACTGTAAAGTTTGGTGGAGGAGGAATAATGGTCTGGTGTTGTTTTTCATGGTTCGGGCTAGGCACCTTAGTTCCAGTGAAGGGAAATCTTAATGCTACAGCATACAATGCCATTCTAGACGATTCTGTGCTTCTAACTTAGAGGCAATAGTTTGGGAAAGGCCCTTCCTGTTTCATCGTGACAATGCCCCCATGCACAGAGTGAGGTCCATACAAAAGTGGTTTGTTGAGATCGGTGTGGAAGAACCTGACTTGCCTGCACAGAGCCCTGTCCTCAACCCCATCGAACACCTTTGGGATGAATTGGAATGCCGACTGCGAGTCAGGCTTAATCGCCCAACATCAGTGCCCGACCTCACTAATGTTATTGTGGCTGAATGGAAGCAAGTCCCGCAGCAATGTTCCAACATCCAGTGGAAAGCCTTCCCAGAAGAGTGGAGGCTGTTATAGCAGCAAAGGGGGAGGGGGGAACCAATGCCCATGATTTTGGAATTAGGTGTTCGACGAGCAGGTTTCCACATACTTTTGGGCAAGTAGTGTAAGTAGATGCACCGCTAAACAATAAAATGGGCCTACTTGATTGCAATAAAAAGCCCAAATTAGGCCTACTGATCGTTTTTACATCTGGAAAAGACAGGATTTTTTGTACCCAGGCCAGGTTCCCCAAATGTTGTGCATTCACGTTTAAGTACAACCCTTATTGAATTCTTCCATTTGTTATCTGTAACCAAGTCTATACACTTTGAGTACATAAAAAGAGCTTTCTTTTAATAAAGGATCTTGATGAAAAGAAACAGGAATGTGTGAGGATAAAAAGAGCATTCCAGACAGGATTGTTCTCTCAGGTCTTTAAAGTGACAGAGATAGCCCCGTCTGAAAGCCACTGTATTTTGTGCCATGTCCATTGGTGTTCAGTGCTAGTTTGACGATAGAGAGCATGAGTCTCTTGGCTGTGCAAACACCATGAATAAATAAAGGAAATTGCTGATGGACAAAGAACAGACGCAGAGACAAATACTGGCACTACGTTGCCAGATCTGATTTCTTTCCCCATAGATGGGAACAAAGGATTAGGCCTACTGCGAATTGTAGGAGTTCTTTAAAGAAGGGAGGCAAGAGTTATTTGGACGCTTGCCTACTTTTTCCTCTCGACTAAAGCAAGAAATTCCTTTATGGAAAACAGACATTTGGGCAATTCCACAGTAACGGAATTACACCGAGACGCCAATTTTTCCACTTTAAAATGTATGCCAAACAAAAATCATTCCTTTCAAAGTTCAACAAACCATACAAATCTATGCGCAATGACTACTTTGAACAATTTAAACCGTAAAAAAATACACGCACACAACCGGTCAAAAGTTTTAGAACACCTACTCATTCAATGGATTCTTTATTTTTACATTCTAGAACAATAGTGAGGACATCAAAACTATGAAATAACACATATGGAATCATGTAGTAACCAAAAGTGTTAAACAAATCAAAATATATTTTATATTTGAGATTCTTCCAATTGCCACCCTTTGCCTTGATGACAGCTTTGCACACTTGACATTCTCTCAACCAGCTTCATGAGATAGTCACCTGGAATGCATTTCAATTAACAGGTGGGCCTTTTTTATTTAACCAGGCAAGTCAGTTTCTTATTTACAATGACGGCCTACGCCGGCCAAACCCGGAGAGTTGCAAAGAAAAAGCCATTTCTCAGACTGGCCAATAAAAAGAAAAGAACAGTCACTGGACAGAGGAACTCTGCCTAGAAGGCCAGCATCCCGGAGTTGCCTCTTCACTGTTGACGTTGAGACTGGTGTTTTGCGGGTACTATTTAATGAAGCTGCCAGTTGAGGACTTGTGAGGCATTCATTTCTCAAACTAGACACTAATGTACTTGTCCTCTTGTTCAGATGTGCAACGGGGCCTCCTGCTCCTCTTTCTATTCTGGTTAGAGACAGTTTGCGCTGTTCTGTTAAGGGAGTAGTACGAGATCTTCAGTTTCTTGGCAATTTCTCACATGGAATAGCCTTCATTTCTCAGAACAAGAATAGACTGATGAGTTTTGGAAGAAAGGTCTTTGTTTCTGGCCATTTTGAGCCTGTAGTCAAACCCACAAATGCTGATACTCCAGATACTCAACTAGTCTAAAGGCCAGTTTTATTGCTTCTTTAAATCAGAACAGTTTTCAGCTGTGCTATCATAATTGCAAAAGGGTTTTCTAATGATCAATTAGCCTTTTAAAATGATAAACTTGGATTAGCTAACACAACGTGCAATTGGAACACAGGAGTGATGTTTGCTGATAATGGGCCTCTGTACGCCTATGTAGATATTCCACAAAAAATCAGCTGTTTCCAGCCACAATAGTAATTTCCAACATTAACAATGTCTACACTGTATTTCTGATCAATTTGATATTATTTTAATGGACAATTTTTTGGGGGCTTTTCTTTCAAAAACAAGGACATTTCTAAGTGATGCCATCTTTTGAACAGTGGTGTACATTTACTGGACAGAATTACAATAAAATCTCCCTCAGTTTTTATTGTTACCAAACTTTGATAGGAAAAACTGTGCAGATACAATGTGTTTTTGTAAAATTGTCAGTGGAAAGTATTGAAAGTGTAGTCCTTGTGCATGGAGTTGTATTGTTTGTTAAACCTTGAAATCAATGGTTTTTCTTTGGCATACATTTTAAAGTGAAAAATCTGAGTCTCAGCGTAAACCGTTACCATGGAATTGCCCATATGTCTCTGTCCCAGAAGAGTTACTCAACAAGAAAACAAATCTACCAGTACATCTCTCAACTAGTCACTGGGCAACTGCCATTACAGCCTGTCATTTGGGAGCTTGATGCCATTTTCTTTTTACATAGCCTAGGCTAACACGTAAAAAACAAACCCAAATAAAATATGGCAAAAGTACCTGTACTTGTGGTTTACCATACCAGTAAACTCTAGCTATCCTATATTGGAAATATACTGACCACGTGTTTGTTTCATGCATTAAAACCACCTAATTTAAAGGGGCACTGCCTGCACTAAGATTTGCTCACTGGTTAAAATCTTACTGCATTTCCCACTACTAGTGCTGAGTGATTAGCGCTTTTTGAAGTCGGTTTGATTATTTAAAAAATAATGTATTAAAAAAATAACTGTTACATTAAAAGCACTATGCATTATGTGGGCTGAATGCTGTAACAGAATAAAACAATTAATACAAGTCCAATGATAGTAGTGACTGCCCATTACTGTTTACTAACCATTAATTCACATTACTTTAGTAATAGGTTTCAGTTGTGTATAACATTTGTTTTATTTGATGACAATTATTTCATTCCAAGTCACCATCTCACCTCTATAGAGCGGCTGCCTATGCTGTCTGACAAAATCACTATACTGTAGTTCTTCAAAGTAAAAAAAGGCATACCTTTAAGACTGCTGAATACCAAGTATCAATCACTTAGATCATGCATTAAGGCAGTGATACCTCGCAAAGAAACAGCTACTCTTTAGATCACCTCACAATCGTGCATTGTTCCCTCTTCCATAGCAGTCGTAAAAGAAACACAGACCGGACAAGTAGATGAGCAATGGATTATGGTCATTGTAGTTAATTACCATGTTTTATGGACTATGTAGAATATTGGCCTGTTGGAAATAACAACTGCCTACTACATTGCAGTTCAGGCTTGATTTGATTTGATTTATCTCCAGAGAAACTGCAATGTGCGCATTGAGCTCACAGAAAAAACAAACAAAATGGAATTCCAATAATCACTCAGCACTACCAACTACTCCACACAGGCAGACAGAGAGCAGACAGGGGCCGGGAAGGACTCACCTGGTTGATAACGTAGATGCCGTAGTCCAGCTGCTGGCGCTGAAGGATGGGATGGAGGTAGTACAGCCAGAACTTGAGGTGCTCGTCGCGGTTGCGGAAAGGGATGATGATAGCCACCTTCTGGAGGGCCACACAGTCTTTGGGCTTGAAACGCCCCCCATTCTGAAGATTGGGGTTCTCCTTCCTCACCACATCAAGGCTGACTGGGTTAGAGAACTCAATTCGCAGTGGGCCCACTGGATGAGAACAGGAGAGAAGGGAAGTCTTATACAATTTTGTCAGGGCTCTCTATCTACAACAGCCCTGATAACTGATGATTTCAGTAGAGCCAATGGAAATAGCATGTAAAATCTGTTAATATTGTAGACCTAATTTCCTATTGCAAGAAAATCCAGCCTAGTTCTCCAATCTCCTGCGACTGCCTTTTCTGCTGACAATAACCTCTCAGCTGTTTTATTATTGAACACAATAGTGTGGCTCCTATATGCCAGTGGCTTACACAAGTAGCTACAGTAGGTCAAATTACAAAAGCCATACAAAAAAATAACAGAAGGTTAAACTGCATATATGATGTAGTGAACTTATTGTATTGTTTTCTGTAATGTGACCTGGAGGTTGATGTTCCTAGACTGCATTGCTTTTCAATTCAATCTCCAAGTCAGCTGAGGGGAGAATGTGCACACCACTTTAATCCACCAATTCCCACCCAGCAGTCAGGGTTTTGTGGCAGAGCGACAGATCAGCTCGGGCCACAGCTGCATAAACCAATTTTTTAAACTTGAGCTATGAGAGAAGGCCTCTGAACAACAACAAACCTTTGTGGAAACAAGCAAAGCTGCTCATTCAAGAGCATTAGCAGTAGACCTATGCTATGCATTAATAATGTAAGTGTACCCGGTGTGAAATGGCTAGCTAGTTAGCGGGGACGACACTCGTTCTGAGACCTTGAAGTAGTTTTTGTGGAGCGATGGGTAACCGTGCTTCGAGGGTGACTTGTCGATTTGTGTAGAGGGTCCCTGGTTCGAGCCCAGGTAGAGGCGAGGAGAGGGACGGAAGCAAAACTGTTACATAAGGGTGTGGGCGTGTGGCCATAGATATACCTATTGTATGAATAAGTGAAATATCAAACCCTACAGGCTAAGTGGTCATAAAATAACTAAGACATGACTAACTGGTTATACTTGGCGCTTGTAGGTTGCATTAAGATACAGATTAAAGCGACATATGTAATGCAAACTCTACCCATTCCTCATCAGAGCAGATTAATGAATGACTGTGTCCGATTTACATGGTCAACAACTTTTATTCTTTGCTGATAAAAACCACTTTTGGCAAGACTACCAACCAGGCATCATATGACTATAAAACGTACCAGTGAGTCTACAGCATACGTCAGAAATATTGATTATGCAATGTTGATTAAATATTAGTTGCCATCGACTCGTTATTAGTTTTGGCAACACATTCATAGCTACTTACCAAGCAGTGGCGAAGTGTCAAGACATTTTACAAGTTCTTTGGTGAGTGTAGATGTCACGTTGTCTATAGAAAAGCGGTTCGTTTCAACCACGTCAGGTTTGGTGTCCTTTGATGTAGTTTGGTCATGCTTTTTCGCTGTGTTCGCTTGCTGATTTTGTGCAAACGAAAATTTTATATCTAACGACCTCACGTAAAAAATTAAAGTGACCGAAATATGGAGAAAACATAGAATGACGACCAATTTGCAAGTTCTATGGAGAACACTGAAATTCACAGTTGAATCCCGCATCATTAGCATGCTATGCTATGCTAAATCAGATACTGTAGCTAGTTAAATTGATAAACAAATCTAAAGTAGGTAACGTTGACGTTACAAAGTTGCAACACCATACCCAATTTCCACGGAAGTCACTGTCAACTAGCTACCGTTAGATAATTTGCTAGCTAGATGCTAACGGTACAATTGCTCATTTTCGCTCGAGACAACTTCAAGAAAAAGTTGACAGTTTTATCCTTTACCTTGCTTGTACTTTAGTCGTATTTCGTATAAGAAATTAGTTATCTGGTTGTAAAAGCCTCCCTCAAGTTAATACCAGCCATCACTGCTAACTGTCCCAAATTACTTAAAACTATTTAGCTAGCTTTATCAGGTGTTATCGCTAGGTAGTAAACTAACAGCAGCAAGTCCGAGGTGAGATTCTCGAAATGATTCGTTTCCCGTTATGTTAGCCAAATTGACTTCAACTAAACTCAAACACACATATCCGATGGTATAATGCTATTGTAATTAAAATATTAGCGTCCAGGATTAAAAAAGTAACGTCAGAGTTGTACAATTTGGAAACAAACTACGTAATCCCTCAGCCATTTCCTTGTGGAGACCCCAACATAAATTCGTGGCTAGTTCAAGTGACATCTTCCATGTGAACTGCAGCAGGGAGGAGTCTACCCTACGAAAAACTTCTTCTTCGATGAGGTTTAACGGCGGTTGGCATCCAATATGTTGCATTAACGCCACCTACTAGATAAACAAATACCCTACTATAACACTACACTCACAGAAAATTCTCAAAACAAATAAAATTAAAATAACACCACCCTACTCCACTATTTAAATCTATTTAGTCCTAACTCATGCCAACAACCTGAAAGGATGGGACATCACCACTTAACAGACCCTGTAACTCTTCTGATGTTAAGTCTTGCACACCCAAATAGCTCTCTGCAGCTGTCACCACAACCTCAAATTTCTGTGACTTATGTTCCATCCCTGTAGTACAGTTGATAACCATTGCTATAAATGCTAAAGATCCAACCTCACTAAAACATATATCACTTGTTGGCCTGTCCCTCTTTACTGGTACAGATCTACTACTCACACCACTCCTCTTAGGATCCCTCCCCCTTGACCCATCTTCCTCTACTTTCTTCACTGCCTCAGCATATGACAACTTCTGCACTACTCTCATCCTGGAAGCCTCAACCTGCCTCTCTCACACGGGACATTTCTGATCCCCAGCACCATGGGCACCTCGACAATTAACACATACCACTACTTTCCCTAATGCTACACATTCCTTTGTCTCATGCCCTTCTGCACACTTTTCACACCTAGGAACCTCCCTCCTACACACTGCTGCCACATGCCCATAAGCTTGACACCTGTAACAACGTAACGTATTCGGCACAAAAGCTCATGCAGTATAAGTTATATATCCTAACATCACTTTGTTGGGCAAAGACTCAACATCAAAACTCAAAAGAACAGACAATGACTTCAGTTTCACCACTCTCGCCACTCTGTCTCTGTCGCACCAAACGACGAGCATCACAAACACTGGGAATCTTCCCCTTCAGTTGGTCAACTTTTACATTTACTGCTACCCCAGTAATCACTCCTTTCAATGGCGCCCTTTTCTTGAGAGCGAAACAATTTACATTTCTTGCTCCCATTCGTTTAACACAGAGCTCCTTCTCCCAGCAGAAACACAAACAATTATCACAAGACCACTTCTGGTTACCCTCACCGATTCCACAGTACCCAACTCTGTTTTCACCCACCCTGAAACCACAAATGGATCAGCAATAAACTTCACTCCAACTGTCGCAGACTCATCTTTATCCTGACCCTCTGTGCAAGCCTCGGGCTCCGAGAACTTCACCACACCTACCACCTCCGATATTTTGCCCTCATTCACTTCCATTTCTCCTCCTGTCTTCAGCTCACTCCGCTTACATTTTCTACCATTCTTCTTTAACAAAACATCTCCCTTTTTCTGCTATTTTTAACCGACTCAAGCTCACCATCTTCCTCCCGCTCTCTCTTAAACCTCCTCTGCCTATTCCAAGTATACATCTCCTTATGATAATACTGAACTTCTCCTGACATACATCTTGTTTGCTTTCTCAAGGGATGTCATTTAACCAGCTATCATGATCTCCGTACAATCAGCGCAAACCCCTCGGGATGTAGCGCTCAACAGTGCATCCAATTTATAATGCAGCTGCTTCATCTTGATGATATTCTTTATCAAAGCTACCGCGACACTTTTCAATTTCAAACTAGCGCGCTCTCAGGGTCCATTCACTGCCTGCAACTCTGCTCAAGCTCCCTCACGACGGACCCCTATGAAGAACCGAGTGTGCGTACAGTTACATGACATTACGCCTATTCTGTTGCAAAACGTTTTTCACCAGAAACCGTTTACTCCAAAAGGAAAACGTTTTGTAACGAAAACGAGTTTCTATTGAACAAATCATTTAGGTCCCTCCCCATTTCGTTCAGTTTGCTTTGTTTGCTTCCGTTTGGTTATTAAACGCTAAACGGTTTCAGTTGCAAGACGTAATGAATACATCCCAAGCAATAAAGTGTTTGTAGTAGTTATATCTTCTATGATATGCTTGTAAATGTTACTGGTTGGTTTTCCTTTATATATGCACTGACTAACTGAAGTTGGTCTTTCGAAACTTTTGTCTTTGTTTGACAGATGGAAATAAAATTAAACTATGAAATTCAATTGTCAGTGTAAATCAATAACAACATATGGTAGTTATTAAACTGTTTATTTAGTGTATCTGGTTTTATGTTATTGTCCCTTTTAAAATGAAACATTCAGTCTGTTAGTAAAAATGATTTCAAATGGAGCACTAAATTAAGAGCAGGCTTTATTTCATTGGACAATGAGATCAAGGCATATGTGACCTCCATTGATAGAATTAATCAACCGCAAAAAATGTTTTGATCAAATCTGCATAAACATTCCATTGTGTGAGACAGGTATTTCACCGGATGTATAAATGTGAAGCATCCTCTTGGCGTTTCGACTCACTAACGTTACCAAATGTGATAGTGAGAGGAAGCCCAGTGGTCGGAAGTGGGAGAAGATGGAACGAGATGGATTTTGTCCGACATTCTGCTAATTTTCTCATCGATAAAACATTTGATCTCAATACAGTTTTCTATTCCCAAAACTATAACCTGTTACGAACAGATTGCACTAAGTTTTGTAGACTTAATATATGCTAGAACGCACCAATAGGATCTCTAGCTCGAGTTTGGCTCTGCCCACCTCTTGTTTGTTCTGCCCACTGACTCATTTGTTTCGATTTGAAACGACAGTCTGTGGTTCATCTTGGTTTAATTATAATAATCTTTGTTAAAATGTTGATCGAGGCAGTGTCCCCATGTCAAATATATCATACAAGCGCCACCCCGTGGCGGACGGCGATTCGTTGTGATACATTGTGTCCATGATAATTATGTTTCACTTGAATATTGTGTTAGCAAAAAAGTTTCGTTTTTTTTAATGTTTTTTTTTTATTTGATCATTACCAGCTGGTGTGTGTCAATTACATTTTTTTACAGGCAAACTCCCCCAAGGTAACTACCTATGCTTCTGGTGTAATTCATGACCTGGAGGCCTTGAGTTGTTTATAACACATTCATCAAGCTGAAAAGCTGTCTCTATTTGCAACAGACCCATGACTATACAGTTGCAAAGACCAAATTTCACAAGTGAGGGCACGTGTATGCCCAGACTAGAGCCTGCTTCCTGGCATGCTCCAAAAGACTTTGGACCCAACCATGGACCCAACAGACCAAAGTTAGTTTTTGTGCAGCAGTACACTGTGGACTGGATAATGCAGTCTGTGTGGGTTGCTCTCATGTTATATTTTTTATTTTGCATTTAGGCCTGGTAGATCCTCTGCTGAAACATTCCCCACATACAGAGGTCAGACAGAAGGATGGGCATCCCTTGAACCATCCCATCCAGGTATTATATTATATTGGTGTGGACAGAATTCAATCAAACCTGCATTGTGGGATTTATGCAATAGCTCTTTCCCCATGGTCAGTGTGGGTTTTCCCCAGTATACCTGGTAATAAAACACGGAAACAGGAAGATTATCTATTTTTTCCCCTTACACTGATCTAATAACTACACATTCTGTATGTATATATTACACATCATGTAAACAATGTTTCAGGACTGTTTTGGGGAAATAACCAGGCCAGCCAACCCAGGTATGGTGAATTAAACCATGAGACCATCTGATTATGTGGCATTATCAGAGTGCTGAAGCTGTCAACTGTTTGTTGTGAAGCCGACAATGTGAAGATTTAAAACACTAATGAATTATGCATAAATCGTTGTACTTTGACTTGTGAAATGTTCTTTATATTTAATTATAATGTTACATTCGTGATTGTATTATTGGGAATGATGTGTATAGCGGTAGACATTGTATGTAGCCCAATATGTACTCTTAAGGAGCCTTGGACTCCTTAAGGTCCAAGGATTTAACATATTATTTTCAGAGGTAGACTGGCTCTGGCAGCCAAAACAGCCAAATACTCCATCTAAACGTGAATTGATTCTCAATAAAGCCCATTACTTTCATATCACATCACATCAAAATAATTTCAGAAATGCAAAATATACACTTATTGTGTCTAACTGGCTTTATCACAGTTGCAGCTTACACATTTCTGGCGGCCTTCTTCCATTACACGCAGGTGTTCCGAGCATTCTAGATAGCTATTATAGCTATTCTAGATAGCCCCCCGGTGTAATATATATATATATATATATATATATATATATATATATATATATATATATATATATATATATATATATATATATATATATATGTTTAGTTTATATATAAGAGGAATACATTTTTGCCAAAACGTTTCTAAATGAAAATAAATCAACTCATAATGCATAATAATAATAACCGGATTGGTAGATTGTATGACCATTTGGAACATGGGGATTTGGAAAGAAGAAGCCCATAGCAGAAACACTAGCTCGCGCTGACGTCAGCCATCCCTGCAAACAGACGGAGCCAGGCCGATGTGTAGGAATGTGTGGAAACTTCTTCCGTGAATAGTTTATGTACTATTACATCGATAATATAGACCGAATACCGACAAGGAGTGGATACAGATATACGGTGAGTTGTGTGTAATTTAGGAATGAACAGATTTATTGTTTATTGTTTTAATTTGTGAAACAAACTAACTTTGACGAACAGTTTTGAAAATGGAGGCAGTGTGGGGGTTGTTGAAAGGGAGAGGCGCTGTCCAGGGCTGATTTCAGCACGAAGATCAGGACCATGGCTAACATAACGCTGTTCTAAACTTTCGAAGTGTTTACACGCCAAACTTTATTTATGATCGATATAATTTTTTTAAAGTAAAACGAACATCACTCATTATCGCTACATTTTTCAAGAGTTTACAAGTTAACAACCTCGTTTTGGTCGGAGTTTGCTCTTCCGCGAAACTAGTTTTCCGAGTGAAGTTTTGAGGGCCTTGCTGGACAGCGACATTCTCTGCCTGTCGTGGCAAGTTTGCATGGCGATTTGTGGAATACTATTGTTGGTAAAAGTTAGTTTTAACTACAATCGATCCATTTGTTAAAGAAATTAAATAATTGTCTTCTCCACGACCAACCCTTTACTGTAGCTTTTTTTGTTGCAACTTTCCGCTTTGTATTGCTGAGGTCTAGTCCTTGTTTACAACTATACATAGACTATAACTCAGTCAAATAAATGTTATTTTGCAAGACATATTGTATTCAGTTTGATTATTGTAATACCAGCACGGTGGCAAAGTATGTCTATGCACTTTTGTCTCATAGTTAGAAAGTAAAGACATGTAAAATGTTTATTTTTTAAATTTGTTTACGTATTTGGTCATCATTAGCATTTAGGTCAATTATAGCTATATATTTTGTTTCGCATTGAGATCATACAACCCCTTTCTTATTTTCTCTACGTACTAGTTAGAATGTAGGGCAGGCTACTGTAGTTTTTGGGCGCTGTCGACCAAGTTGGTGGTGCTGTTTCAAAATGGCCGAACACACATTTCTGTGCATGCAAACACAGGCCTAGGACACTATGGGGTTTCCCAAGGCACTGTGTTAAAGTAAAATACATGACGTAGGCCCACAATGAAGTTATGAAACATACATTTTGAAGTGGTGGTATATTCTTGGTAGTTTGGTGTTAAACATTTAAATATATTTATGGGGAAAAAACGATTTTATTTTTCATGTAATTGGTTACATTTTAAGTATGAAATAGTCTGGATAAATATCATCTGTTATAGTCACATACTGGTTCATCACATTGATATGTACAGCAGACTGCATGAAGACATGACTAAATCCAGATAAGGAATCAATGACATGATGAAAGTGTTCTGAAATTGTATAGGTTTAGCATACTTCCCTTTTATTTATTTTGACACTTGGATTGATGACATTTGTTTTTTCTTTATTGTATCCACCATTCCTGGATTATTATAAAAAAACATCCTGCACTTTCCAACCATGATATGAATACCAAATTACTAATTCAGAGAAGGAACAGTGACATTACCTTACATGGTATGTCCCTGGTTGGTAGTTGCTTGGAAAACTTGCAAGCCATATAATTTTGATGACGTGGGACTGAGTGGCCTATGTGATAAACGTTCAAAAGATTGATGAAGTCCACAATTAAAGGCCTGTTAAAACTCATACTCTCTGTGACTACTACAAAAATGTTAGTTCTGAAATGAAAACAAACATAATTGAACATATCTTATTTGAAGTTGTTTGATCAATGACCATGACCTCTGGTTCTGCTCTCCCCCCCACAGCCACAGCTCTCCCAACATGGCTTCTCAGACGGTATATCCAATGGGGTTAGTCATGTATGCCACCTCAGCTGGCATGCCCATGGTGGAGGATGCCCAGGGGTTGGCTGAGCTTCCACACAATGAGCTGCCGGCCCCACAGCTGGTCATGCTCGCCAACGTAGCCTGTGAAAATCCAACAGAAGGGAAGGAGATGATGGAGCTTCAAACCGTCGGCAGCAGCAGCTACTCCGATAGTGAAGACGAGAACATCATCAGATACAGTTACGATAGCCATGAGCGAGAGATGTGTATTGTAGACTACCCAGAGTCTCCACGGGTGGCCCTTTCCCAGGTTGAGGAGATTGACGATGAAGTAGAAGAGGAAGAAGGGATGGACCTGTCCAAACCCTCTGAACAGCGCCCTTCTAGCCCTCCCACCCCTTTTACCCCTTCTACACCTCTGGGCATGATCATGGAGTCAGCTAAGAAGAAGAAACCCTTCTTCTGTAAACCCTGCAACTACCAGGCCCAGCGAGAGGAGGAGTTTGTAACCCACATCCAAATTCACAGCGCCAATAGGATGATCGTGGTGAAACGCGTGGAGGGGGACAAGGCACGGGCAAAAGAGACTTCGGCGGGACCAGATCAAGAGGCAGAGAGCGGTGATAGCGGGGCCAACAACAAAGGGGTGATCCGCTGTGAGCGCTGCGGCTACAACACCAACCGCTACGACCATTACATGGCTCACCTCAAGCACCACGAGAAGGAGGGCGATGACCAGAGGGTCTACAAATGCACCATCTGCACTTATACCACCGTCAGCCAGTACCACTGGAGGAAGCACCTCAGGAACCATTTCCCCAGTAAGCTCTTCACCTGCAATCAGTGCTGCTATTTCTCGGACCGTAAGAACAACTACGTGCAGCATATCCGCACCCACACAGGTATGTCAAAAAGAACCTTTTCACTCCTAGAATGCACTTAATGGTCAATGTATGATTGTTTTTAACAGTATAGCTAACTCTGTTTTTGCTGCTATAGGGGAGCGTCCTTTTCGATGTCCGTACTGTGAGTACTCAAGCTCCCAGAAGACCCATCTTACCAGGCATATGAGAACCCACTCAGGTGAGTGTCTAACACAGGCTACATGACAAAAAAAGCCTGACGGTACATATTTCTAGCATGTAGCAGAAATTACACAAATATAATTGATTGTGCATAGATATAGGTCTCTGTTTTGCTTTCCTCTCATAGTCAACTTTTTCTCCTTTGTTGCATTCGCTGGAGCAGATGGTTTTGGATAAGAACGGTAAAGTGGTTTGCGATACGTGCTGTGAGATGCTTAGTGTTCGACCTGTAATTGTTGCTTGTCTCTCCTTACTCTGGTCCATCTTCCCTGCATGAAATGTGAGCCAGTGTTCCCATAGAAGTTAATAGCAGTTAAAATGTCTGTAACCTGAGCATTTTCCACATTGCTTTTCTTGACAGGTGAAAGGCCTTTCAAATGTGACCGCTGCAACTACCTGGCTGCCAATCAGCATGAGGTGACACGCCATTCCAGACAGGTTCACAATGGGCCCAAGCCCCTGTGCTGCCCCCACTGTCCATACAAGACGGCTGATCGCAGCAACTACAAAAAGCATGTGGAGCTCCATCTCAACCCGCGTCAGTTCCTTTGCCCTGTCTGCAAGTATGCCGCTTCCAAGAAGTGTAACCTGCAGTATCACATCAAATCTAGACACCCCGGCTGCCCACAGATTGCAATGGATGTGTCAAAGGTCAAGCTGCGTGTCAAGAAACCTGATTCTGATGAATTCACTGATGAGTACACCATCGTGAATGGAATTGCAAAGTTTGAGCTGTCTGCAATTGATGATGAGGAGGAGGACATGGAGGAGAGACCAGCGATCTCTGGAGCTGATAAACAATCAATCCATATCAATCTCTCGACCAAGAAGAGCAGCAATCCCGGCCCTCTTCAAGCTGCAGAAAGTGTAGCAACGGACAAGACCCACAAGAAATGTTGTGTCTCCCCTGTCAAAGAGACACCTAAAAAGGCAAAGGACAAGGCAGAGAAAAAGGCAACACTGAAACGCAAGAGTACAGAGATGAGCAGTGAGAATACAAAGCAGCATGTTACCCTGAAGGAGACAGCAGCTGCAGTTCAAACCACAGGTAATAAAGTTAAGAGACGTCCAAAAAAACAGATGAAGGGGAAAACGAGTGTTCAGGATAAGAGTGAAATAAAGGAAACCGTGGAAAAAGTTCAAAAGGCGAGTTTGGAAGAGGACGATATTGAGAAGGAGAAATCGGTCAAGGAGAGGTTAGAGAAAGACATGCTGGAGAGGGAGAATATGGAACAAGTGAAGGAGGAAAACAAGAAGCTGGAGAAGGAGAAAAAAGAGCAGCTGGGAACACTGAAGAATGAGAGGGATGGAAAAGAGAACAAAAACGCAACAAAATCTAAGAAGAGTTCTAAAAAAATGGAGAAAGTGGTTGAAAAGACTGTTGCAAAAGCACCTCAAAGTCTAGATGCACCAGTGGAAAAACAGGGAAAGAAGAGCAGGACGAAGCCGCTAAAGAGAAAGGCTGCAGAGGCCTTGGACTTATCAATGAAGGAATCTCCTGAGGAGCCCTGCAAACGGTTAAAAATCAAGGCTGCTCACAAGTCACAATCAAAAGCCAGTATCCCCCAAAGCATGACGACTGAGCCTTGCCCAGTGTCAGAACAGGAGAACCCAGCAAACCAGATTGTGAACTCGCCTGTAGTGAAAAAGAGCAACAAGACAGAAGCAAGCTGTGAAGAGACCGAGGCTTCCAGTGAGAACAAGGGGTGTTCCATCATTGAGAACCCTATTAGCCTCCCTGAAAACAAAAAGTGTCCAGCTACAAAGCTTCAGCCAGCAGTTCTCCAGGGAGAGCAGCAGGCGTCTGACCAGGAGACTGTCCCCACAATGCATACCTCTACATCTCAGGACACAACGCCACAGGCTGAGCAGGCTAAGGTCGCCGACCAAGCAGAGGAAACTCCTACTCCTGAAGACGAGTCCCCATCTCCCATAGAAATTGACAGCTCTCCCGATTTCAGACGGCCACAAGGAGAACCATCAACACCAACAACACCCTCCCTGGAGCTCCCTAGGCCAAGAGGAAAGCCTACCGAAACTGAAGAGGATGAGGGCATCCACAGCCATGACGGAGGAAGTGAGATCAGTGACAGCGCCTCGGAGGGCAGCGACGACTCGGGGCTCAACGGACTGGCCGCTGCCGCCGGCAAACTGGCCAATGACCCTGAAACTCCCACAGAAGAGATTCCGACTCCTACTGAACTCAAGAGTCACATGTGTATTTTCTGTGACCGTACCTTCCCCTTGGAGGTGGAGTACCGTCGGCACCTGAATCGTCACCTGGTGAATGTGTACTATCTTGACAATGCATCCAAGCTGGACCAGTGAGTGCCTGCAGAGCAGGGGGCTTTGATTTATCCCATTTTAATCAGTTTCAGCAGAGCCTTGTTTGAGCCTTTCTACCTGTTATAAAACATAATTGTCTGTGTAAACATGTTGACACTACATATTCAGTTATTTTGCATTAGTGCTCACTAGTAAGTGCTGTATAAAATATTATATGGTATGCCTAAAACTCTCTGACAGCCATTGTAATACAGCTTTAGGCCGACTAGTTAATTTGATTATTGGTGTCTGGGCTTTCACGTATTGGTTCCCAGACATTTTTTACTATTAATTCTACAGTTCTTGTTTTCAAACATGATGGGATGCCTTTCATTTAAATCATAAAGGATATGTGACTTAATATGTGTGAGGCCCAAAACAAATGTTCATGGTTTGGCATTTGGCTGAAACACCCATCAAAGAAAATATGGGATATTAATTTTGTTGCTTGTAAATCTCAGAATACTTGTAAATCTCATATGGTTATTCAACTACTGGTATCTAAAATCGAATAGCATTGTATATATCTTACATATAGTGGTTGATAGTCAAGAAATCGCTACACCTTGCCGGTTGAGTTTCTATATTAGAAGAAGCCACCAAGAGATGAGTTGCACCAGTTTTTAGTATTTTTATCCATCAGCCCTGTTGAACAACAATAGTACATCGATTATGAAAGGAAGTGGTACACTTTTTCAATGAAGTACCAAAGAAACCCCTTCATTCGCACGGGGATGATTTTAGAAGGACCCAGGTGGTCCAGAGAATAATAGGGTTCTCACTCCTGTTATGTGAGTCCACTCCAGTGAAGTGGTCTGTCCCCTAAATGGGGAAGAGGGCTGCATGTTCAAAGTCGGCACAAGTGTAAGTTGTCCACTCCACCATTTATGGAGCACTTGACAACTACTTTAATTTGTCTTTTTATTGAAAACATCAAGATAATTATTTTTTTAAACATTGTATAAATCAATTATCAATCTGCACAATGGACTAATTATAAAAATCTCTTAATTACAAAAAACTTGACTTATGAGGACTCTTACACTCAAATTGATGAACTATGAAATGGGGTGAGGTTTCTTTGGGTTCATCTGGTACAATGGTGGCGAGATGTGTATAGAATTGTTTCTTGAGTTAATGTTTGAAATATGTTGTCACTTTTTGAATATCCAAGTAAATGTAGTCATACAAAAAAACTCATACTAATTAATAAATGCACAACTCTGTGGAAGGTAGGGTGTTCCTAGTGTTAGCCTACTGGACCTTGACATTTGTAGCCCTCTAGAACTTAAGATATGGATAGAGATTTTCTGGATGGTATAAAACAGATAGTATGTTGCTATCACTGACAGAGAATAGACTAGCTAACATTGAAAACAAGTTGTGAAATGGAAGTTTGGGAACACACCATTATCAGTTTTGTATCTGATTTCAGAAAAAGTCCAAAGATATATATATATATTTTTTTTTACAGTTGTTGAACCTGCGAAGATGCCCGTAGTTCTACATTTTCTTCTTTTATTTTTACTCTTCAGTGCCTTCGACAATCAGTATTTTATGTTTTTGCATATTAACAGTGTAGGTTTCTGTTAATTGAGTCACATTCTTTGTACACTGTAAGAGCTCGGATTACAATTATATTGTTGTTACATCATGTCTATCTTTAAAACCATTCCTTGAGGTTTAGTTGTAGTTGTTTGATTACTCTGATTGTTGCTGTTTTTATTACCCCACTCATCTGTTTTACAGAATTGTACCTCCAAAGCTTAGCCTGTGATATACTTCATTCATATGCATTTAGTTTTCTGTACTATGAGGTGATTGTTAGACTGAGCTAATAAAAACAAATATGCCATGTGTACTCTTTTAGTAAATTCAGTGCAATATTATATTTTGGGTGTGATGCCAAAGTGAGAAGATATAGAATTATAGATGTATGTCTTGAGTTTCCTGACTATTGGAAGGAACAGAATATACCAGGGTTCCCTGGGAAACTGGTCCAATTTAGCCGATGTGCTCTTGAACCGGTCTATAAATGCAGTTTCCCAGGGAACCCTATCTAGACAGATTCCGTAGCACTGTAAATGTACACCTTTTATCTCTTTGTTCACTTACTGTATTGTGCTTGTTAGTGGATAAGAAAAGTGTATTTCAGTCTTTGTAACCATTTTGCATTCACATATTGTAATATGTACCGTAAAACTTCAATTAAATGCTGAGTCTCAAATTGCCAGCCGCCTGTTCATTTTAATAGCTGGGAATCGGCACACATTTCAGCAAATAAACGCCTGTTTCAAATGAATGCCGGGTCTAAATGAATTGTTTACGATATTCCCATGTGCATTAATTATTTATTTTTATTCTGTCATTGTTGCTAGCCATGTCGCCACCAAAAAGAAAACACGACATTAAATTCATGTTGGTGAAGGGTGAAATTGGGGTGTATGATTGGCAGCCTTTGCAAGTCTGATCTGTGAAGGATTTGTTATTATAATGTTTATACTGGTCACAAACAGTGTGGTAGTCTTTACAACATTTTATTGAGCAAAAGCTGTGTGCATTAAGGAAATAGAAGCCTGGCTCAAATAAGCGCCGGTTGTGTTCAGCGATTAAAGCAAATACATGCCCAAGCTATTAATTTTTGTTTTACTGTTAGCCTATACCTGTCATTTGCAGTTAGTGAAGAAATGTACTCTTTTTCAATAAAATAATTGCCAACTAACTTCTATTAATACCTTCACCAAAGTGGGGAGTTATTGGCCATTGTCCCCAAGACTTTTTGAAAACAATTGGCTGTTTTAAAACCTTTTTGTGCAGTTTAAAACAAAGCATCCTGTATCATTTTCTGCTCTACACTTTTTAATAAAAGTTGGCCTACTATCCAGAGGTATTGTTGGTGTGTGATTCCTTTCCATTTCTTACATTTTCAGCAGTCACTGATATGTTTAATAATATATGACACTAAAGGTTCCCTGCTTGCTGTCTAAATGTAATGAAAGCAATGTAAATTTAAGCAGTCTACACATAGCTGTTTATATGTAGGGTATTTACAATCATTATATTTACAGACAAGGTTACAAAACCCAGAGCTGAAAAACATCCACAAACTTAAAGTACGGTATCACCATTAGACATCGAGTACAAAAAGCCTTTGACATGAAAATGCACATTGCTCCATTGAGATTTCAACACAAACATCCTGCGTACGATGGCTTGTGTGGGCACGACCACCTTCACCTCCTGCTCAGTCAACAGATTGAGGACCTAACAAGCATGAGAGACTTTAATGCAGGGAAACTTAAATCAGTTCTACCAAATTTCTATCAACATGTTAAATGTGCAACCAGAGGGAAAAAAATTCTAGATCACCTGTACTCCACACACAGAGACGCATACAAAGCTCTCCCTCGCCCTTAATTTGGTAAATCTGACCACAACTCTATCCTCCTGATTCCTGCTTACAGGCAAAAATTAAAGCAGGAAGCACCAGTGACTCGGTCTATAAAAAAGTGGTCAGATGAAGCAGATGCTAAACTACAGGACTGTTTTTCTATCACAGACTGGAACATGTTCCGGGATTCTTCCGATGGCATTGAGGAGTACACCACATCAGTCACTGGCTTTATCAATAAGTGCATCGAGGACGTCGTCCCCACAGTGACTGTACGTACATACCCCAACCAGAAGCCATGGATTACAGGCAACATTCCCACTGAGCTAAAGGGTAGAGCTGCTGCTTACAAGGTGCGGGACTCTAACCCGGAAGCTTACAAGAAATCCTGCTATGCCCTGCGACGAACCATCAAACAGGCAAAGCGTCAATACAGGGCTAAGATTGAATCATACTACACCGGCTCCGACGCTCATCTTATGTGGCAGGGCTTGCAAATTATTACAGACTATAAAGGGAAGCACAGCCGCGAGCTGCCCAGTGACACGAGCCTACCAGACGAGCTAAATCACTTCTATGCTGCTTCGAAGCAAGCAACACTGAGGCATGCATGAGAGCATCAGCTGTTCCGGACGACTGTGTGATCACGCTCTCCGTAGCCGACGTTAGTAAGACCTTTAAACAGATCAACATACACAAGGCTGCGGGGCCAGACAGATTACCAGGACGTGTGCTCCAAACATGTGCTGACCAACTGGCAGGTGTCTGCACTGACATTTTCAACATGTCCCTGACTGAGTCTGTAATACCAACATGTTTCAAGCAGACCACCATAGTCCCTGTGCCCAAGAACACAAAGGCAACCTGCCTAAATGACTACAGACCCGTAGCACTCACGTCCGTAGCCATGAAGTGCTTTGAAAGGTTGGTAATGGCTCACATCAACACCATTATCCCAGAAACCCTAGACTCACTCCAGTTTGCATACCGCCCAAACAGATCCACAGATGATGCAATCTCTATTGCACTCCACACTGCCCTTTCCCACCTGGACAAAAGGAACACTTATGTGAGAATGCTATTCATTGACTACAGCTCAGCGTTCAACACCATAGTACCCTCAAAGCTCATCACTAAGCTAAGGATTCTGGGACTAAACACCTCCCTCTGCAACTGGATCCTGGACTTCCTGACGGGCCACCCCCAGGTGGTGAGGGTAGGTAGCAACACATCTGCCATGCTGATCCTCAACACTGGAGCTCCCCAGGGGTGTGTGCTCAGTCCCCTCCTGTACTCCCTGTTCACCCACAACTGCATGGCCAGGCATGACTCCAACACCATCATTAAGTTTGCAGATGACACAACAGTGGTAGGCCTGATCACCAACAACACCGAGACAGCCTATAGGGAGGAGGTCAGAGACCTGGCCGGGTGGTGCAAGAATAACAACCTATCCCTCAACGTAACCAAGACTAAGGAATTGATTGTGGACTACAGGAAAAGGAGGACCGAGCACGCCCCCATTCTCATCGACGGGGCTGTAGTGGAGCAGTTTGAGAGCTTCAAGTTCCTTGGTGTCCACATCAACAACAAACTAGAATGGTCCAAACACACCAAGACAGTCGTGAAGAGGGCACGACAAAGCCTATTCCCCCTCAGGAAACTAAAAAGATTTGGAATGGGTCCTGATATCCTCAAAAGGTTCTACAGCTGCAACATCGAGAGCATCCTGACTGGTTGCATCACTGCCTGGTACGGCAATTGCTCGGCCTCTGACCGCAAAGCACTACAGAGGGTTCTGCATATGGCCCAGAACATCACTGGGGCTAAGCTGCCTGCCATCCAGGACCTCTACACCAGGCGGTGTCAGAGGAAGGCCCTAAAAATTGTCAAAGAACCCAGCCACCCCAGTCATAGACTGTTCTCTCTACTACCGCATGGCAAGCGGTACCGGAGTGCCAAGTCTAGGACAAAAAGGCTTCTCAACAGTTTTTACCCCCAAGCCATAAGACTCCTGAACAGGTAATCAAATGGCTACCCGGACTATTTGCATTGTGTGCTCCCCCAACCCTCTTTTACGCTGCTGCTACTCTCTGTTTATCATATATGCATAGTCACTTTAACTATACATTCATGTACATACTACCTCAATTGGTCCGACCAACCAGTGCTCTCGCACATTGGCTAACCGGGCTATCTGCATTGTGTCCCACCCCAACCCCTCTTTTACACTACTGCTACTCTCTGTTCAACATATATGCATAGTCACTTTAGCCATATCTACATGTACATACTACCTCAATCAGCCTGACTAACCAGTGTCTGTATGTAGCCTCGCAACTTTTATAGCTTCACTACTGTATATAGCCTGTCTTTTTACTGTTGTTTTATTTCTTTACCTACCTATTGTTCACCTAATACCTTTTTTGCACTATTGGTTAGAGCCTGTAAGTAAGCATTTCACCGTCAGGTCTACACCTGTTGTATTCGGCGCACGTGACAAATAAACTTTGACTTGAGTGAGAAAGAGAGTGTGGGTGGGGGGGCACTGTGCCTTGGTTTATAGCAATCAACAGAAGATTGTGAGCTGAATGGTTGGCATTGTTCAACACTAGTCTGGGATTTTCTTGTAAGAAACCCCTTATGAGAGTGGTACAATGCAATAATTAACCAGTCATAAATCTACTGCAGTGACCACTTCATAGATAATTCTGTTCTATTGCAGTGTGCGTAAATGTATCATGGCATCCTGCTTGTGCAAATTATACTTTGTGGTATAGCCTAGTAATAGGAGAAATAGACACACCTTGTTCCCCCAGAGGACATGCAAAGGTACTATTTGTATCTACCAACCCTCTTGCATCAGAAGGGAAACTAAGTCGAGTGGTATTAATTAGTCAGCAGTGTTCTCTCCTTGTGATGGTAAACAGCTACACCATGTATACACGCTGTTTCAATTAGGAAGGTACAGGGTTCCATTATGAGCTACACTGTAATCTATGAAACAACAATTATACTGGCCACGTTGAAGTCGTTTTAGCCCGGCGTAACAGCCAGCAGTGGCGCCAAGCGGAAGCAAACAGTAGCTCACATCATGCTCTTTCATGATGCCAGGGGTGTCATAGAGCCAGTGGGCATCTTTCTTTGGCATTTTTTCTTTGTTGAGCGTCAAGCCCACATCTGGAGAAGGGTTGAAAAGAGTACGGTCTCTCTCCTCCTTGTCAATCATGTCCTCTCCATAGGCCAGACTATCAGGATCAAACTGTATCAGGCCTCTTTTGGATTCTACGACGGTCCAGAACGTCCTCCCAATACAACCTAAACCAACATAGGATTTTTATAATTAGCCTACATTACAAAGTACACATTTAAGAGTAACCATGCAAACCATTAACAACACAGTAGGTCAAGGGTTGATCTGTATGGGATGTCCATTTCGAACCCCTGGTATTTAGGCTACCCTGTGGGGTTACCACCAGTTCTGTCGCCAACAGCCAACACCAATCTCTTACCCACTAGGTAGCCCTGCTTGCTGAACTGTTCCAGTCGCTTGAGCTCCTGTGGAGAGAGATCACTCTCCGTCTGCTTGGAGGCACTCTGGAGCCTCTTGGACCTCCTGAACAAGCAGTAACGAATGGGGTTGATGATGGGGAACTTCAGAAGGTTCAGCATTATACCTTTGGATAATATTACATTTTAAAGTAATTTGAAGAAAATGAACATTTTAGAGATTTTATATAAACAAATATAAGTCTGATTCAAGCCCTCAATCAATGTGACTGTAAAAGTGGTTGGAATGTGAAGCTCATTCAAGACTAATGATTGCAGCAACAATACACAAAGTAGAGTGTTCCAAAAATAATCATGTATAATGTATCTTATAGTAACTGTGGATTACATGCAGGCTGGGCAGAGCTCCATCTTACCAGGCCATGGAGATATGGTGGCTCCGAGGCTCTGGATTTCCCCGTGTTGGCCATTCCCGCTAGATACACTTCTCCATTGTACTTCCACAATCTCTGGAGATTTGATTTTCTATGCCATATTCCGTTTTGGTTCTAATGAGGAGGGTATCTTTGATATTATCACTGGAAATGCCTACATCAGCACAGTACTGGGAAAGCTGACGTTTTATCCTTTGCAAGTAGTTTTCAGATTCTCCAGGGAGCAAGTCCACTTTATTACCCAGAACCACTATGTGTTTGTTTTCTCCAACAAGCTATAGCAAGTCTGGTACTATGGAGTATGGGATGTCCAGGAGATCCACGATGAACAGTACCAAGGCTTTCTCTGTTTTGACCCTGCAGACTATATCCAGATGTTCCTCCTTGGACATCTTGACAGTCAATGCCGTTTGGTGGTGTGTGAGCAAGTAACAACGATGACAAATGGCTTTTTTCAATTCCTTCTCCTCTAGCAAAAGTTTATACTTCTCACTTGGTAGATAGCCTGCCACATCAGGTGCAGTGCATGACTGCGCCACATCCGTTGCAACAGGTGTCAACCCTCCATATCTGGCGTACCATAGATTTTCTGCTGTCCTTGAGTTTTCTTTTTCGTCTTTTTGCTTGTTTCCTCGAGAAGGAAGTCTATATCACGAAACTCGATGATAGAATCAGGGCTCGCTGTCGCCACTTTGGTCCCATCTTTCAATGACCACAGCTGTTGCTCCAGAGTCCTCTGCTACTTCTCAGAGCCTGACCTCGGCGGCAACCTCTTGTCTTCTTTGGAAATCATGGGGACAGCATTCACATGGAGCTAACCATGAAGTTGGTCCTTGTGAGTATCTTCTTGCTCTATGTAGTCCAGGAAAACAAATTCCTCCTCTTTTTCCGGCTCTACGGAGGTGCATTTCCCTTGAATTTTGACATTTTTACCTAGATCTTGAATTTCACCCCTTGCTTCTCTTGCAGTGCTGTAAAATCTGGTCGTTCTTGTGTCATCCATAGTGGTGTAAAGTACTTAAGTAAAAATACTTGAAAGTACAACTTAAGTCGTTTTTTAGGTATCTATACTTCACTACATTCCTAAAGAAAATGATGTACTTTTTACTCCATACATTTTCCCTGACATCCAAAAGTACTCGTTACATTTTGAATGGTTAGCAGGACAGGAAAATGGTCTAATTCACACACTTATTAAGAGAACATCACTACTGCCTCAGATCTGGCAGACTCACTAAACACATGCTTTGTTTGTATAAAATACTGAATGTTGGAGCATGCCCCTGGCTATACGTACATTTAAAAAAACAAGAAAAAGGTGACACCTGGTTTGCTTTATATAAGGAATTTGAAAAGATGTATACTTTTACTTTTGATACTTACGTATATTTCAAACCAAATCCTTTTAAACTTTTACTGAAGTAGTATTTTACTTCAGTATCAAAAGTAAATGTTTACTTGAGAAAATGACTTTTACTTGAGTCATTTTCTATTAAGGTATCTTTACTCAACTATGACAGTTGGGTACTTTTTACACCACTGGTCATCCAATACAAAAGGGAGTTCATGATGGAACATGTTTCCTTCAAACACAGACATATAGTGCCTTGGTAGAGGTGATGAGATCGATTTGGTACTTTCGTTTACAGATAGACATGGAATTGATAGATGTCGAGAACATTTACATGTAACTATTTCCCGTAATGGGGCTTGCAAAAAATTATACATCTTTAAAAACGAATACAATTGAACCATACATTATACAATGATAACATAACCTTGAAGAACAACACGAGCGTTTGCTTCTTCTTCTTCTTCTTCTTTGGTGGAGTTTAACGGCGATTGGCAGCCATTACCGCCCCTAACTGAACTATCAAAAATGTGTATAACTAAACCAAGAGATACCACAGCATATCTTTTCTACAGCCTGTCTTTTCCAAGGGGAACAAATGAGTTACAGTGGGCAGAGCAAGTAAGGAGGTGGGTAGAGCCAAGCACGAGCTAGCGAGATTCTATTGGCGCGTTCTAGCAGCATCTGCATATTTTCGTTAGGGAACGCATACTCTGTGAAGTGCACGTGCGCAGTAACTCAATTCGTCTTTGCACTCCTTCTAAACGCGATTTTTAAAAACTTTTGCAAAGGGTAAAGTCTACAAAACTTAGTCCACTCGGTTCATTACAGATTCTAGTTTTGGGAACAGAAAACTGTATTGAGATCAAATGTTTGATCGATGAAAACATTTGCAGAGTGTCGGCCAAAATCCATCTCGTTCCATCTTCTCCCACTGCCGGCAAGTGGGCTGAGGGCTTCCTCTCACGACCATATTTGGCCATGAGTGGAAACGCCAAGCTGATGCTTCATATTTATACATCCGGCGAAATATCTAATCTGTGAAACTATAGTATAAATCCATTACACATGTGAGTTGCTGCAACAAAAATCCATTTATATCCTGACGGAACTGACGTTGGTGGAAATGTTGTTTATTTACGTTTAGAAGTATTTAGATTCGGCATCTGATAATAGTAATAACATATATTATTTATTAGATAAAATAATATGATTATCATAGTTAATATTAGAGCAAAACAGTATAAATATTTAGTTAAGACTAATTTCTTGCACGGCAAAATAAGTTTAGGCAGGAAATGACGTTTTACGATTGACCGTCAATATTTATTTTGTATTCATTTAGATAGCAAAGTGTGCAACGTTTGACAACGTTTAATCCGACACTGTTGATGATTTAAACGTCGGATCATGCTTATTTAGCAGTAACTATGTATGACCAAGATGAAGGTATTTCAGCTATTTTACATAATGTAGCCAGCTAGCTAAGTTAGCATATAGGGTAATATATGGCGCCAGGAGCATCAACAAGAAGAGATAGCTAGCAAGCTTGCTAGCGCTATGTAGGTTGTTGACTCGTTTGTTACATACCAAATATGGTTGCACCAGACTATACACCTAACGTTAGCTAGCTATAGCACACTTTCAACTAGGCCTATCTATATGAGCATCACATAATGACATGTGCAAAAAAAGCTGTCTTTCATATCTGCAGAGCTGAAATAACTTTCTTTGTGTCTATCAATTGTTCTTCTGTAGAAAACTCCATGAACTAGATCCGGGGCCTAGGCAAACATTAAATCACTGTGTCTGCATTCACTTTGTTGATGTATTTTCCGTGATCTCTTGCAGATATCCAATACGATGAGGATGAGGATGAAATCACCCCCGATTTATGGCAAGAAGCTTGCTGGATTGTTATCAGGTAAAATTATGCTCTCCCTACCTATCTCTCTTTTGATCATCACGTAGCATACACTATGCCGCTTGCTTATGTTCAAATAACACTATATTCTCTGATGCACCCTACAGTTCCTACTTTGATGAGAAGGGTCTGGTGCGACAGCAGCTGGACTCCTTTGACGAGTTCATCCAGATGTCCGTGCAGAGGATTGTGGAGGACGCCCCGCCCATTGACCTGCAGGCTGAGGCCCAGCACACCTCTGGAGAGGTGGAGGACCCGGTGAGTGAGTGACAGACAGGAACTTTCAGATATGCTGCTCTATGTAGGGCCTCTCTCTGAGGACACTCATTCATGGCCTGTTACTAATGAGCCTGTTGCTTTGTTCTACAGCCACGCTACCTGCTGAAGTTTGAACAGATCTACCTTTCCAAACCCACTCACTGGGAAAGAGATGGAGCACCCTCCCCTATGATGCCCAACGAAGCCAGACTCCGGAACCTCACGTAAGTTGGCCCATTAGGAGCCGTCATTTTATCACAATATATTTCCCGTGCACGTCATAGGCAACCTTTATTCCTGCCAGTGCCAACCAGGCTCACATATATATTATACAGGTACTCTGCTCCCCTGTACGTGGACATCACCAAGACCATCATCAAGGA
This sequence comes from Salmo salar, assembly GCF_965601325.2. Lineage (NCBI taxonomy): Eukaryota > Metazoa > Chordata > Actinopteri > Salmoniformes > Salmonidae > Salmo > Salmo salar. The sequence goes on from NC_138295.1 coordinate 32,255,935, forward strand.
GGGCGAGGACCAGCTGCAGACCCAGCACCAAAAGACCTTCATCGGCAAGATCCCGATCATGCTGCGCTCTACCTACTGCCTGCTCAGCGGACTGACGGACCGTGATCTCTGTGAGCTCAACGAGTGCCCGCTAGATCCCGGGGGCTACTTCATCATCAACGGCTCTGAGAAGGTAGAAGAAGAAAGAGCGAACGGGGGTGGAGGGTGGGATGTAAAGTTCCAGTCAAAAGTTTGGACACACCTACTAATTCAAGGGTTTTTCTTTATCTTTACTATTTAATACATTGTATAATAATAGTGAAGACATCAAAACTATGAAATAACACATATGGAATCATGTACTAACCAAAAAAGTGTTTAACACATCAAAATATATTTTATATTTGAGATTCTTCAAAGTAGCCACCCTTTGTCTTGATGACACCTTTGCACACTCTTGGCATTTTCTCAACCAGCTTCACCTGGAATGGTTTTCCAACAGTCTTGAAGGTGTTCCCAGATATGGTGAGCACTTGTTGGCTGCTTTCCCTTCACTCTGCGGTCCAACTCATCCCAAACCATCTCAACTGGGTTGAGGTCAGGTGATTGTGGAGGCCATGTTATCTGATGCAGCACTCCGTCACACTCCTTCTTGGTCAAATAACCCTTACACAGCCTGGAGGTGTGTTTTAGGTCATTGTCCTGTTGAAAAACAATAGTCCCACTAAGCGCAAACCAGATGGGATGGCGTATCACTGCAGAAGGCTATGGTAGACATGCTGGTTAAGTGTGCCATGAATTGTAAATAAATCACCAACAGTGTCACCAGCAAAGCACCATCACACCTCCTCCTCCATGCTTCACAGTGGGAACCACACATGCGGCGATCATCCGTTCACCTGCTCTGCGTCTCACAAAGACACAGTGGTTGGAACCAAAAATCTCAAATTTGGACTCATCAGACCAAAGGACAAGATTTCCACCAGTCTAGTGTCCATTGCTTGTATTTCTTGGCTCAAGTAAGTCTCTTCTTCTTATTGGTGTCCTTTAGTATTGGTTTCTTTGCAGAAATTTGACTGAAGGCCTGATTCATGTAGTCTCTGAACAGTTTATGTTGAGATGTGTCTGTTACATTTGGCCTGCAATTTCTGAGGCTGATAACTCTAATTAACTTATCCTCTGCAGCAGAGGTAACTCTGGATCTTTCTTTCCTGTGGCAGTCCTCATGAGAGCCAGTTTCATCATAGCGCTTGATGGTTTTTGCGACTGCACTTGAAGAAACTTTAAAAGTTCTTCAGATTTTCCATATTGACTGACCTTCATGTCTTAAACTAATGATGGACTGTCATTTCTCTTTGCTTATTTGAGCTGTTCTTGCCATAATGTGGACTTGGTTAAATAGGGCTATCTTCTGTATACCACCCCTACCTTGTCACAACACAACTGATTGTCTCAAATGCATTAAGAAGGAAAGAAATTCCACAAATTAACTTATAACAAGGCACACCTGTTAATTGAAATGCATTCCAGGTGACTACCTCATGAAGCTGGTTGAGAAAATGCCAAGAGTGCCTGGATGACAGCTTTGCACAAAGGGTGGCTATTTGAAGAATCTCAAATATAAAACATATTTTGATTTGATTAACACATTTTTTGTTGGCTACTACATGATTCCATATGTGTTATTTCGTAGTTTTGATGTCTTCACTATTATTCTACAATGTAGAAAATAGTAAAAATAAAGAAAAACCCTTCAATGATTAGGTTTGTCCAAACTTTTGACTGGTACTGTATCTCTGGCCTTGTTTGTTTGGGTACCCTTGTTTCTTCAATACTTTTCACGAAGCACCTGAGGAACACACGCTTTTGCTTGAAGAGGATGTTTTATTGATAACAATTGTTGTGTCTGGTGTGCAGGTCCTGATCGCCCAAGAAAAGATGGCCACGAACACAGTGTACGTCTTTGCCAAGAAGGACTCAAAGTACGCATACACAGGGGAGTGCCGCTCCTGCCTGGAGAACTCCTCGCGCCCCACCAGCTCCATCTGGGTCAGCATGATGGCCAGGGGAGGACAGGTGGGAAACAAACAACCTTGAACACCAAAATATACCCTGTCTGAATTTGCTGGCAAAGTTGCCTTTAGGTTCTCTTTCCTCTGCTACTGCACCCAAATGTTGAATTGCTTTGTTTCTTTTTCCCCCAGGGGGTGAAGAAAAGTGCCATTGGTCAGAGGATCGTGTCCACTCTGCCCTACATCAGACAGGAGGTGCCCATCATCATAGTGTTCCGAGCCCTGGGCTTTGTGTCCGACAGAGACATCCTGGAGCACATCATCTACGACTTTGACGACCCTGAGATGATGGAGATGGTAAAAGTTCTACATCGTAACTGACACATGAAACATACTCCTGCCCCCCCCCCCCCCCCCCCCCCCCCCTTTCTCATTGCCCACCCATCCATCCACATCTCTAATCTGCTGTGCTCCACCAGGTCAAGCCCTCCCTGGACGAGGCCTTTGTGATCCAGGAGCAGAACGTGGCCCTGAACTTCATCGGCTCTCGTGGTGCCAAGCCCGGTGTCACCAAAGAGAGGAGGATCAAGTACGCCAAGGAGGTGCTGCAGAAGGAGGTGCTCCCCCACGTCGGAGTCAGTGACTTCTGTGAGACCAAAAAAGCCTATTTCTTAGGGTGTGTTTTTTTAATTATGTTATATTAATGTAATAATCATAGAGATCCTATAATTCACCAGGTTTCTGTTGGAGATTCTATATGTAATTCTATTGTTATCACAGCATGATGTTACTGATTGCATAAAGACCAATATGTTGTTGTTGTGCTTGATGTATTAGCCTAACGCAGTGTTGTATATTTGGGGCTGTTTGTAGGTACATGGTCCACAGACTGCTATTGGCTGCCCTGGGCAGAAGAGAGCTGGATGACAGGGATCACTACGGCAACAAAAGATTGGACCTGGCTGGGCCTCTGTTGGCTTTCCTGTTCCGAGGGTAAGGCCTGAAGGAACACCTCTATAAAACTATTTAATATCTATAAAGCTATGATTCACAGATGCAGGACTACTTTGTGCAAACCGCACTCCTATCCAAACTGAGCATTTGGTGAATATTTCTGAAGTCAATCGGATACTAAGCCTGTAACTTTAATCAAGCTCTTTTTTATTTCTTTGGACGCGTTTAGAATGTTCAAGAACCTGCTGAAAGAGATCCGCATCTACGCCCAGAAGTTCATTGACAGAGGAAAAGACTTCAACCTGGAGTTGGCCATCAAGACACGCATCATCTCCGATGGCCTGAAGTACTCTCTTGCCACAGGGAACTGGGGTGACGTCAAGAAGGCCCATCAGGCACGAGCTGGAGTGTCCCAGGTAACACAGTGCAGAAGACATCTGGTATACATTCCTACAGTGGGGGAAAAAAGTATTTGATCCCCTGCTGATTTTGTACATTTGCCCACTTACAAAGAAATAATCTGTCTATCATTTTAATGGTAGGTTTATATGGACAGTGAGAGACAGAATAACAACAAAAAAATCCAGAAAAACCCATGTCAAAAATTGTATAAAATGATTTGCATTTTAATGAGGGAAATAAGTATTTGACCCCTCTGCAAAACATGACTTAGTACTTGGTGGCAAAACCCTTGTTGGCAATCAGAGGTCAGATGTTTCTTGTAGTTGGCCACCAGGTTTGCACACATCTCAGGAGGGATTTTGTCCCACTCCTCTTTGCAGATCTTCTCGAAGTCATTAAGGTTTCGAGGCTGACGTTTGGCAACTCGAACCTTCAGCTCCCTCCACAGATTTTCTATGGGATTAATGTCTGGAGACTGGCTAGGCCACTCCAGGACCTTAATGTGCTTCTTCTTGAGCCACTCCTTTGTTGCCTTGGCCGTGTGTTTTGGGTCATTGTCATGCTGGAATACCCATCCACGACCCATTTTCAATGCCCTGGTTGAGGGAAGGAGGTTCTCACCCAAGATTTGACAGTACATGGCCCCGTCCATCATCCCTTTGATGCGGTGAAGTTGTCCTGTCCCCTTAGCAGAAAAACACACCCAAAGCATAATGTTTCCACCTCCATGTTCCACGGTGGAGATGGTGTTCTTGGGGTTATAGGCAGCATTCCTCCTCCTCCAAACACAGCGAGTTGAGTTAATGCCAAAGAGCTACATTTTGGTCTCATCTGACCACAACACTTTCACCAGTTGTCCTCTGAATCATTCAGATGTTCATTGGCAAACTTCAGACGGGCATGTATATGTATTCTTGAGCAGGGGGACCTTGCGGGCGCTGCAGGATTTCAGTCCTTCACGGCGTAGTCTGTTACCAACTGTTTTCTTGGTGACTATGGTCCCAGCTGCCTTGAGATCATTGACAAGATCCTCCCGTGTAGTTCTGGGCTGATTCCTCACCATTCTCATGATCATTGCAACTCCACGAGGTGAGATCTTGCATGGAGCCCCAGGCCGAGGGATATTGACAGTTCTTTTGTGTTTCTTCCATTTGCGAATAATCGCACCAAATGTTGTCACCTTCTCACCAAGCTGCTTGGCGATGGTCTTGTAGCCCATTCCAGCCTTGTGTAGGTCTACAATCTTGTCCCTGACATCTTTGGAGAACTCTTTGGTCTTGGCCATGGTGGAGAGTTTGGAATCTGATTGATTGATTGCTTCTGTGGACAGGTGTCTTTCATACAGGTAACAAACTGAGATTAGGAGCACTCCCTTTAAGAGTGTGCTCCTAATCTCAGCTCGTTACCTGTATAAAAGACACCTGGGAGTCAGAAATCTTTCTGATTGAGATGGGGTCAAATACTTATTTCCCTCATTAAAATGCAAATCAATTTATAACATTTTTGACATGCGTTTTTCTCGCTATTTTTGTTGTTATTCTGTTTCTCACTGTTCAAATAAACCTAACATTAAAATTATAGACTGATCATTTCTTTGTCACTGGGCAAACATACAAAATCAGCAGGGGATCAAATACTTTTTTCCCCCACTGTATATAGTTTAGGCTTAGTTTGCCATTATGCTGCTACAAGATGATTGTTGTCATTCCGAACCAGAACTTTTTGTGTTCTTTATCTCATTAGGTGTTGAACCGCTTGACCTTTGCCTCAACCCTCTCCCATCTTCGACGGGTGAACTCCCCCATCGGTCGAGACGGCAAGCTAGCCAAGCCCAGGCAGCTTCACAACACGCTGTGGGGCATGGTGTGCCCTGCCGAGACCCCCGAGGTACGTTCAAAACCAACCCAAATGACATCTGTGTTCATATCAAGGGCTATTGTTGCATCATACCATATTTTAAGGTTGAGGTTACCCTCAAAGAATTAAGCTCTCAGTCGATTAAGGCGTGTCATTGATATGCTATTGTCCCTTCTTACTTTGTTCCTGTCTTTGTGCCTCCCTCTGTCTATCTGGTCTCTCCAGGGTCATGCTGTAGGCCTGGTGAAGAACCTGGCCCTCATGGCTTACATCTCTGTGGGCTCCCAGCCCTCTCCCATCCTGGAGTTCTTGGAGGAGTGGAGCATGGAGAACCTGGAGGAGATCTCACCGGCAGCCATCGCAGAGTTAGTCCAGCAGATGGCAGCACACTGCTCTTTATCAGTCCAGAAGATATCTAAGCGTTCTCAGTCTTTTATGCTGAGTGACTTGTATAGTTTGTCAACCTATCTTATCTGCATTTTAACGCAAGTTTTTCTTCATTAATTCAACACTAACAGTGCCACCAAGATCTTTGTGAATGGCTGCTGGGTGGGAATACACAAGGACCCAGAGCAGCTGATGAACACACTGAGGAAACTGAGGCGGCAGATGGACATCATTGTGTCTGAGGTAAGGGATATGATTATTTCCTGGAATTTCAGCTTTTCTAACATTTTCATAATTTATTATATTATTATTCATTTGAATTAACCTACAAACACAATATCCCTTATCCTGATGTGCTACGTTGTTCTGATCCGTGTTTACCCCTGTTTCTAGGTGTCCATGATCAGAGACATCCGAGAGAGGGAGATCCGCATCTACACAGACGCCGGAAGGATCTGTCGTCCTCTGCTGATCGTAGAGAAACAGAAGCTGCTGCTGAAGAGGAGACACATCGACCAGCTGAAGGAGAGGGAGTACAACAACTACAGTTGGCAGGACCTGGTGGCCAGCGGCGTGGTGGAGTACATCGACACCCTGGAGGAAGAGACAGTGATGCTGGCCATGACCCCTGACGACCTCCAGGAGAAGGGCGTGGCCTACTGTTCTACATACAGCCACTGTGAGATCCACCCCTCTATGATCCTGGGAGTCTGTGCTTCCATCATCCCCTTCCCCGATCACAACCAGGTACGGCTAAAAATATTACGCTCCTAAAATATATGTTCTTGTTGGTATGGTTGATTAGGTGCGGTGGCAATGGTATTGTCTATGACAAGACAAGGCTATAAAACATCTTAAATTAAGGATTTTTATCAGTCTTGGTATACAGTATCACACGATTTGTAATTTATATGCCTCTGTTTTAACTGTAACTCTATTAATACCATTTCCCCCCCCCCCCATCTTTTCCCCTGTGTAGTCTCCCAGAAACACGTACCAGTCTGCTATGGGTAAACAAGCCATGGGTGTGTACATCACCAACTTCCACGTGCGGATGGACACCCTGGCCCATGTGCTCTACTACCCCCAGAAACCCTTAGTCACCACTCGCTCTATGGAGTACCTGCGTTTCAGAGAGCTCCCAGCAGGTGAGAACTGGAGCGCTGCAGAATTAGCAGCCAAAAACACTCCTTAACTCTGACCTAAAGATTTATGCCATTTTTCTAGTTCTGGCTCGTTGAAATCCTCTTATTTGTGCCTGGTTTAGGTATCAATTCTATTGTGGCTATTGCGGCGTACACTGGCTACAACCAGGAGGACTCTGTCATCATGAACCGCTCTGCGGTGGACCGTGGATTCTTCAGGTTTGCGCTGTGATTTGAAGATAGAAATTTGCTGTGAAAAGGACTTTTAACACGGTGGTGTAATTGACGGTGTTTATTTCAGGTCTGTTTTCTACCGCTCCTATAAAGAACAAGAGTCGAAGAAAGGCTTTGATCAGGAGGAAGTCTTTGAAAAACCCACACGCGAAACATGTTCGGGTACGTCCTAGGCATCTTGGCCCATCTACAAATATAGAGGAGTCGGCCAGAAAATCAGAGCCGACTATTTCCATCATCTCATAAAATGTTCCATCGGTACCTTCCATTTTAAATTGGCATTCATACAAACAGAACTGCTCAGTTAACAACCCAATGCACCTGCCTTCCCCCAGGTATGAGGCACGCCATTTACGACAAGCTGGACGACGATGGCTTGATAGCTCCCGGCGTGCGCGTCTCCGGCGAGGACGTGATCATCGGCAAGACGGTGACCCTGCCGGAGAACGACGACGAGCTGGACAGCACCAACCGGCGCTACACCAAGAGGGACTGCAGCACCTTCCTCCGCACCAGCGAGACGGGCATCGTGGACCAAGTCATGGTCACCCTCAACCAGGAGGGCTACAAGTTCTGCAAGATCAGGGTGCGTCCTGAGTCCTCTAGCTTCCCACAGTAGGCATATTGTGTCAAGTTGACAATGCATTAGTAGGCTGTAAAAATGACAAACAAACAGTAATAAATTATCCCTGTTGGCAGCTCTACCTATTTGTCAAGTTTAGAATAGGCAGGAAGGTCATCCATGGTATGGGCAGGTTTGAGTTGAGTTTTACGAGCATGATTGCTTCCAATGAAGCATCAAGTCCGAGATACCAAATCCGAGTTGTTGACAGATTGACTAAATTAAACATGAGCTCCTCTGGTTGAATATGGCACCCTCTAACCTTGGGCCATAAGGATATGAAGCCTTATGGCCCAACTTGTGGCATGATTTAACTCAAACTCCATTTGTTTCTTCTTGCAGGTTCGCTCTGTTCGTATCCCCCAGATTGGTGACAAGTTTGCCAGTCGACACGGGCAGAAGGGTACTTGTGGCATTCAGTACAGACAGGAGGTAACATATTAGACACATGTTCCTCATGCACAGTCTACAGGACTGCTCACTCTGAAGTAGACTACACAGTATGACATTGAGCCAGGAAATGTTTATCATGATGTTTAGTCAATGGCCTAGAGACATTGTGTTTAGACTGAGCCTAAACATAAATAAAGCCAAAGGCCTCTTCACAGGAAATGCTAAGTCAACCACGTCCCAGTATATACTATAAAACTGATTTAGAGAGAACATGGAAGTCTCTGTAGAACGTGCAACATTTCTGCATGGGGTTATGCCTTAGAAAGACTGGTCTAGAAAACTGGAACCCTTACACAAGTTTTTGTAAGTGAACTATGTCCTTTGTTCCGTTTCTTTCCACAGGACATGCCCTTCACTTGCGAGGGAATTACCCCAGACATCATCATCAACCCCCATGCCATCCCCTCTCGTATGACAGTCGGCCATTTGATCGAGTGCCTGCAGGGAAAGGTGCCTGTCTAATAACTCCTCCCCCTACTCCATTTTAACTTGTGTTACTCCTATGTTGAGACCTCTGAAGAATGTGACAGTAAACTAAGGTATCTAGATTGGGTCTCTTTAAAATGACAAAGGTCAGTGTGAATTTGTTTGTTCAAGGTCAGAGACTTTTTGTCATGGAAATCAAGTGTAGTGTATGGATGGGAGTTTTCTTGTTTTTCACCCTCTTCTTTCACCGTGTAGGTTTCAGCCAACAAAGGGGAGATTGGTGACGCCACACCTTTCAACGATGCGGTCAACGTGCAGAAGGTCTCCAACCTGCTGTCTGAATACGGATATCACCTGAGGGGCAACGAGGTCAGGACATCATCCTCCTTTACCATTCACATCTACCTTCTATAGTAGCTATTTCACACTAGTCTGTCTATAGAGTACAATTAACTGGCCTCGTCTTTCCCTTCTAGGTGTTGTACAACGGTTTCACCGGCCGTAAGATTACCTCTCAGATCTTCCTCGGGCCCACATACTACCAACGCCTAAAGCACATGGTGGACGACAAGATCCACTCTCGGGCCCGAGGCCCAGTCCAGATCCTCAACAGACAGCCCATGGAGGGCAGATCACGGTAAGAATACTAAGAATTATTTAACGTAGGACTTTTTCCCTTTCATGGCACTATTTGAGTGCACTGGGTATGCATTCCTGGGCTTGTATTTGTTAAGCAACTTTAAGTAGGAGCTGTACTCGGATCAGTTCTGTCTTTTTAGATGATAATAAATGCACAGGGGGAGAGGGACCTGATCCTAGATCAGCACTTCTAGATCACATGCTTTATGAATACAGGCCCTGAAATCTAGAATCCTTAATTGAAACAATAACAAAGCAGGCACCTCACCTCTGTTTTGGTAAAAAGCTGAGAGATGGGCCTGGAGAAATTTAACCACTGAAATTCGTAGACAGCAATGGATGCAAGGACTGACCATCCATGATATCAACATTATAGTTTTAACCATGTTTTGAGGCAACAATAATGCAGTAAAACAAGGTTATATTTTGGGTTCGGATGGGGTACGACAGTTGAACTAAGCTCACGAGGCATTTCTAAGTTATATTCTTCAAGAATCAATGGCTATAAATCATTACTTTATAAGTCTAAAACTTGATGGAGCAACTGCAGATTGCCGCTTTAACTAACCATGCTCTCATTTTGCACCCAGTGATGGAGGTCTTCGTTTTGGGGAGATGGAGCGTGATTGTCAGATAGCCCACGGCGCGGCTCAGTTCCTGCGTGAGAGGCTGTTCGAGGCGTCTGACCCCTACCAGGTCCACGTCTGCAACCTCTGTGGCCTAATGGCCATCGCCAACACCCGCACACACACCTATGAGTGCAGGGGCTGTCGCAACAAAACGCAGGTACAGAACAACACCACCACCAGTCTCCCAGTTATTCCTGTTTATTACTTAGTCCGGCCTATTCACATGTTGTTTATGTCCATTATACCTTTATTACTGTAACCAGAATGTCAGTTCCAAATTCTAACAACAATATAGTGAAATAGATTTTTAAGTGTTCCAACAGGACTATAAAAAAGTCTTGCCTCTATAGCCTTAGTTTTGTTGAAGATTTATTGAATAAGATGTTTGTACAATGTAACCGTTTCCACCCTTTCTTGTCAGATCTCTCTGGTCAGAATGCCATATGCCTGCAAGCTGCTCTTCCAGGAGCTCATGTCCATGAGTATCGCCCCTCGTATGATGACCAGTTAGGAGCACTACCAAACCCCTGTCTTGTCAACAGGAATTGTGTTGTAGGAATGTCGAGGACATCGCTTATCTCTTCAGTGGGAGAGATGGAGCCTCAGGAGACAAAAACTAAATGCAACAGTCAACTTGTTTTTACGCTAATGGTCAGGTCCCCACGATTTGTCTGGCAAAATAATTTTGGGCGTGATATCACTGTTTTGGAACATCGTCTCGTTTGTTTTTGTCAAACTAGAATAAATAAAGGTTGGTTTTTAATTTGTTGTCACACTTTCTTCATTCAGTGTTTGTATTGAGCTAGCTAGCTTTATGTGGATTTGAAAAACATATATATATATATATATATTATATGTGTGTGTGTATGTGTGTATGTATATATATGTGTATGTATATATATGTGTATGTGTATGTATATATATGTGTATGTATATATATGTGTGTGTGTATGTATATGTGTATATATATGTGTGTATATATATATATATATATATATATATATATATATATATATATATATATATATAATTTCATAGTGTTACACTGTTCTGTGCAGAAGTCTTGATCCTATAATATCGAAATAGCCACAACTTGTAGTCCATTTTGTATTTATTAGTAATGTACAGCAAGTGTCCCATGGTAGTAACATCAGTGTTAGTAAACCATATACCAAAGTGAATACATCAAATACATACTTAAGCTGAAAAACTAGCAACATTTTGGTAAAAGCAATGTCCACTGGCCCCTTCATTGGAGTCGCAGACTTTTAGCAATAGCACCGAAAGTGTATCTCTACATTCCAACATAAATCCTCCTTTTTTCTACGCCATTTCAAACTTGTCATTTGCTCAATATACCCTACAGTTCATCCCCAGACATCCGCCGCTGTGTGGTTTGTTAGCTAAACCCGTGGTATATGAGCCCTGGGGTTATATGAATGCTAGAGAAAGCCTTGTGTCTGGTTAGCCTGCCTGTCATTCCAGATCGCTCACTCCACACAATGGCTTTTGCAAAGGCATGGCTTTATGGCTTATCAAGTACCATGTCAAGGGAAAGAATGATTTGTGTACTTTTCAGGAGGTCAAAGAAAAACTGTACATTATAAATAAAAAATGTAGTCTCGAATGTAATGATTTTTTCATTTTCATTCGTTTTTCAAGTTCTGATTTGTTATTTTTAGCCTGCATGTCAGTATGTTTCTGCCTTGAAATGTTATATTTTGAGGCACCCAGGGTAAAATTCTTTAGAGTAAATAAATTCACAAAAACATAGAAAACTACATCAAAAGAAGAGATGGTGGAAGAGTAAGGCAGATGTGAAACACTGCTGAGTTTGATTGAGCATGCATATGTGCAATTACATTGTGTGTGCGCACATACAGGAAACTGCCAAAATAAAGGAAACCCCAACATAAAGTGTCTTAATAGGGCGTTGGACCACCACGAGCCGAACAGCTTCAATGCACCTTGGCATCGATTATACAAGTGTCTGGAACTCTTGGAGTGATGCGACACCATTCTTCCATGAGAAATTCCATCATTTGGTGTTTTGTTGATGGTAGTGGAAAACGCTGTCTCAGGCGCCACTCCAGAATCTCCCATAAGTATTCAATTGGGTTGAGATCTGGTGACTGAGAAAGCCATGCATATGGTTTTCAGGCTCATCAAACCATTGTGACCACTCGTGCAATGTGGATGGGGGCATTGTCATCCTATGGGGGCATAGCCATGGTAGCCAAAATAATGGACTGCCCAGCATTTTTATACATGACCCTAAGCATGATGGGATGTTATAATTGCTCAATTAAGTCAGGAACCACACCTGCTTTCAATATATTTTTTATCCCTCATTTACGAAAGTGTTTAAATTATTTTGGCAGTAACTCGTACATTTTAAAGAATGACTTGTGTGTGATGCCACTGACAAGAAAAATGTGTGTGAGAGGCCTAGATGTGTCTTGTGGATGTCTACGATGGTAACTCTCAATGTTGTGAGATGCAACGTTGATGCTTGTGCATACAAAGTATACTGAGTATAACTATGAAAACTATGACTTGTTATCAAATAACAAATCAAGTATAAATATGATTGATGATAATAGTGAGTGTTGGTCCTCTTTCTCAGTCAGTGTACAGGTCTACTTGTGTCAGCGGTGGGATAGTTGGAGGTGGGGGGGTGGGGCTTGGGGCTGCTCCCTCCTCTCGTGATCCTGCCAGGAGACGCCACTGAGTCCCTACTGTGCTGAGATGCCTTACAGCTCATCATCCTTGGTCACTGGAAGAGACACAGACAAAAACACGATGACAGATGAGTTAATTTATTAAAGAGTTAAGTGAATGTCTAGGGTAAGGGTCCTTAACTGGTCCTGTTTATAATAAATAATAATACTTAATTTAATTGTTAAAAGCGCTTTCTCAGACCCAAGGGGCAAAAAAACCCACATACAAATCCAAGTATTCAGGAAGACCTGAATACTTGGATTGGTTTTCATCAGATTGTGTCACCTATCTAGCTCTGCTTTCTTTTTAGATCGCTGGAAATGAAGGAGAAGTGCTTAGATAGGATCTTGCACGATGGAGAGCGTGCCTTGGAAAAGGTTTGTTGTTTTTAATAGTATCCATCATCACAGACCACCAGGGATGGGAGATCACCTAAAGGTAGAGCTAACCTTGTTATTGTGATGGCGTTTTCACTCAAACATCCAGGTTCTTTCCCTTGGAGCAAAGCTTTAAAGGCAGGTCAATAAATTGCATGTGTCAACCCCAGTGACACGTGCTGCCTTGTCGAGGCAACCATCTAGCCCTGTCGAGAGCCAAGTGACGTGGGCCGAGCCAAAAGCCAAAAGCAAAGCAGGCACTCCTAAACATGTCAGGACGGGATGGTCACCACGGGCTAGAAGTCACACACACACCGAATGTACGCATACATGCACAGACACACACACACAAAATGTACGCATACAAGGACGCACATGTACAGACACAGCACCATGCAAACCTGAAGAGACAAAATCAATGTATAAAGGGTAGACATGCCCTTTGGTGCCATGTTGTGTGGGTCTAGATTTAACATGAAACAAAGTAGAAATAAGAGTGCAATAGGAGTGCAATAGAACAGGGGTGCTTCAGTACCTTTCTTGACAGGGATGTCATCGATGGACTCCACCACGTGAATGGTGCCCACCGCTGAGGCCTCTCCCTTGGCGTTGACAGCGTGACACTCGTACGAACCCGCCTCTTCCTTGGTGAGCGGCGAGATCTGAAAAGCATGGCGACGGTGGTTATTATACCTTAATGTGATTTTTTAGAAGAACACTTGATGTGGTCAGCAGTAAACAAGCAGCTGCAAGGGGACACAAACACAGCCTCAAACTCTCCCTCCCAGCCTAACTCGGCTCATTTCGACAGAGCACGGGCGCCATTTCAAGTGTTCAGGATAGTTTGCAGTTGTATAACTGCTGTCCAGTGCCGGCTTGCCCCTGTGTAGATGTTTAGACGTTTACTTCTCACAAGTACAAACATCTACAGTGGAAGATGGCAAATTAAGAAAACATGGCAAAGAATCATTGTGGAAGATAAATACTCTGAAATGAGATCAAGAAATTGAAAGAATTTGATGTTTGTCAGCAGGGGAGCAGAATACTGAGAGTGAAAAGAGAGGGAAGAAGAGATAGATATAGATCTAACCACTGAACAGGGCCAACCAATGTTTTCTGTTCCTTTACTGAGACATTGAAGAAGGAGTTTCATTTCTATTAAACTCTCTGTTATGTAGAGGCTCTGAAAAGAACAAGTCAATGAGGAGCATTGATGGATGACTTTGGAATATGCCTCAGGTAATATTTAAGCAATAAGGCATGAGGGGGTGTGGTATATGGCCAATATACTACGGCTAAGGGCTGTTCTTAAGCACAATGCAACGCGGAGTGCCTGGACACAGCCCTTAGCCGTGGTATATCAGCCATATACCACAAACCCCCGAGGTACTTTATTGCTATTATAAACTGATTAGCAACGTAATTTGAACAGTAACATCAAAAACAAATTCTCATACCCGTGGTATACCACGGCTTTAAGCCTATCAGCATTCAGGGCTCGAACCACCTGGTTTATAATTATAAATAAATTGCATAAATAATGGAATGTCAGCTATCTAATACATATCTCTTCCACCCTATGCTTTAATTTTCCCTTCATTAACTCTGTGTGTGGTCTTTGAGGTATTTGACTGATTTGTGTCTGTGGGGGAAGATCCACAAGTCTGTATGACAGCTAAAATATTTCAAGTAGTGTGCATATCTGTGTGTTTATGTGTGTGTGGGCTAGTTGGACTCACCAGGACCCAGCCGGTGACCTCATGTTTCTCAGGTCCTCCACGGGTCTGAATGGCCAGGTTGTCTCTGTCTCCTGGAAGCAGCTCCATTCTCTGTTTTCCGCTGGTGACCTGGGAAAACAACCGTTAACTTAATAACTAACTAATCCAATCAACTCATTAAAAGCACACAGTGTGCGTGCAGCTGTGAAACTGAAAACACTTGACGCTTCAGCTACTACACTCACGAGGCAACCAACTTAATCATGTTTCAGTAAATCGCCCAATGTTATTTCAAGTCATCTAAAATCACATTCTCTTTATTTGACCTAAGCTCAGACACTGACATCTACAGCTATAAAAACACATGACATAAGCAAAGAAAGCAAAGGCTCATCTGGGAAATCAGTGGGCCACAAGAAAGTCTTGGTATGGAAAGATGGATGTAACTAACACAATGACATGTTCTGTTGGGTCCAAACCATCCATCTTCAGTTTTATTGTATCGAGCTCACTGACATGTTTTTCCTCTCTCTCCCCTCAAAGAGACGAAGTGTGAGAACCAGCTGGAGGTGAGTTTGGCCTGTTTTGGTGTGTAGAAGACGTTGAAGGTCACACACCAGAGAAGTCGCTTAATTCCAGAGAGAAATGCCAGGGTGGTTGTGGGTTTGATTCCCACGGTGGGTCAGTATGAAAAGGTATGCACTCTGCATAAGAGCGCACCTGCTTAATTAGTCAAATGTAAATGTTGTAACATCTTTTGGCCTTTCTCTCTCCTTCACTCTCTCTCTCCTTCACTCTCTCTCCTTCACTCATCAGTTCTGTCTCCGTCTCCTACTCTTCCCCCTCAATTTTATCTCCCTCTCTCCCCTTTCCCATTCTTTTCCTCCCTCTTTCCCTCTCCCTCCCTATCTGAGGGGATTTTGAGGCAAGCTGAAAACTGTTCTTCAGGAGGCCTGGACATTCCTGTCTCCAGGCTCTAGTCCTCTACAGTAGATAGGACCTAACCCGTGCACAGTCATCACCTTCACTCTAACAGCTCAGCGTTCAACACCATAGTCCCGTCCAATCACTAAGCTAAAGACCCTGGGATTAAACACCTCCCTCTGCAACTGGATCCTGGACTTCCTGACGGGCCACCCCCAGGCGGTGAGGGTAGACAACAACATATCTGCCATGCTGACCCTCAACATGGGGGCCCCTCCGGGGATTTTTTTCTTCTTCTCGCCCATCTACACAGAATGCCCCATAATGACAAAGTGAAAACAAGTTTTTAGACATTTTTGCAAATTTATTCAAAATGAAATACAGAAATATCTAATTTACACACCCCTGAGTCAAAACTTTGTAGAAGCACCGTTGGCAGCGATTACAGCTTTGAGTCTTTCTGGGTAAGTCTCTAAGAGCTTTACACAACGGTATTGTGCAACATTTGCCCGTTATTCTTTTCAAAATTCTTCAAGCTTTGTCAACTTGGTTATTGATCATTGCTAGACAACCATCTTTAGGTCTTGCCATAGATTTTCTAGTCAATTCAAGTTACAATTGTAACTCGGCCATTCAGAAACATTCACTGTCTTCGTGGGAAGCAAGTATAGATTTGGCCTGTTTTAGGTAATTTCCTGCTGAAAAGTAAATTAATCTCCCAGTGTCTGGTGGAAAGCACACTGAACCAGGTTTTCCTCGAGGATTTTGCCTGTGCTTAGCTCCATTCAATTGAATTTTTATCCTTAAAAACTCCCCAGTCCATAACAATTACAAGCATACCCATAACATGATGCTGCCATGACTGTGCTTGAAAATATGGAGCGGTACTCAGTAATGTGTTGTATTGGATTTGCCCCAAACATAACACTTTGTATTCAGGACAAACATTTAATTGCTTTGCCACATTTTGCAGTATTACTTTAGTGCATTTTTGAAAACAGAATGCATGTTTTGGAGATTTGTATTCTGTAGGTTTCCTCCTTTTCACTCTGTCAATTAGGTTAGTATTGTGGAGTAACTACAATGTTGTTGATCCATCCTGAGTTTTCTCCTATCACAGCCATTAAACTCTGTAATTGTTTTATTGTCACCATTGGCCTCATAGTGAAATCCCTGTGGTTTCCTTCCTCTCCGACTTTTTCTCTATTTATTCCTTGTGTTATAATTTTTCAACTATTTTTCTTTTTTTCTCTCTCTGCATTGTTGGGAAGGGCCCGTAAGTAAGCATTTCACTGATAGTCTACACCGGTTGTTTACGAAGCAGGTGACAAATAAAATGTGATTTGATTTGATTAGGACCATGACAGGCCCACTACCTACTGTAATTAAAACATAATGGGGCCCCTCCACTACAAGAGAAAGAGGAATGTGGTTGCTAAGCTCACCCTTAATTCCTCAAGTTCTGCTATTTAAGGTGTGTGACTGGCTCTTTAAAGGAAAATTCCTAACACCAGTTACATAGGCATTGATTGCTAAATAGGTCAGATTTAACAGGTCAATGCAAATCTCTAATCTATGGGCTCCATTTGAACAAAGCAACATTCGGTTGAGCTGTGAGAGTGTGGGCGTTTGTGTTAATCAAATCAATAAAACCATGCTTACAATGTTAAAATGTATCAATTCAAACCCACACTCTCTCTTTCAGTGCAGGAAGACTTTTTTGTTTACCACCAAAACTTCCAGATTTCCATCATCATTATAAAATCCTATTTAGAGTGGTCTCTTGCTCTATTTTGAGAGTAAGCAATCAGGGGGTTATCTTCGTAGTTTGTCCAGGAATGATGAGTTGTGTTCTCCACATTGACGTCACGCATCCTGTCTTTCCATGGCTCTGTTAATCTCCACTCCCCCCTTCCTTCCTTATTTTCTTGGCCTCATCCTCAATTTCCTCACTGACTTTCTGACATTTTTTTGTCTCTGTGAAACCAATGGGCATTTCATGTCTCTTAGTTTTTAAAAAAATCTTAAATGTTATGAATGTTAGCTGCTGCCCGCGAGTATAAGTAAAGCCTTGACTGTAAAGATCAGATAATAATTGAAGATTTCCCCTCTAACCCCTCATGTCCTGTGCTATTGTTTCAGTGTGTGGTTAACAATAGCGCGATTCATAGCCTCCATGGTCATATCGCTTTCATCCATAGAGCCCAAATCAACAATCAGTTCAAGGGGACGTATGAATATCTAGACATAGGAAAATACATTAACAACCTACCGTATGTACAGTTATTTGGACCATCATACTAAACTATACATGGGAGTGATTCTGATACCGTATAGAAATGTTTTCTCAAAGCATGGGGCGGTTGTCTTTTCTTTTGTACCATAACCTAGAAAAGTGTTGATTCAAATTTGAATTGAACATGTCCTAGTGACTTCACCGTTGGACCTTCTTGTACCTTCTTCCAGGTGACCACAGGGGTGGGGATTCCAATGGCCTCGCAGCTCAGGTAGACCTGGGAGCCTGTGACATTGTAAACCTCACCAGGGGCTGTCACAATGACAGGTGCTATAGAGGAGGAGAAGAAGAAAGAAAAAAGGTGAGACAATTCAGTGGATTTAATATCTCCTTCAAATCAATCTGTAACGTATTCTTTACCTTGGGCGGAATCAGAGAGAGCTCTGGTGTTATCCCCTGGGACAAGCTGGTACAGGATGGAAATGTCAGAGCAGGAATTCAATGTTCGTGTTCTGATTGATGCGTTGTATAAATGAGTGAGCGTGTTATAAATGAACAGATAGCGGATAGCGGCTCCAGTCCATTTAGCCGTTCAGAAAATAATTCATGTGAATCTTACAGTAAGTGGTGAAGCTGATATAACATGGACCACATCAAGGAGTTTGGAGTTCATTCTGTTAGTTAGGAATTTGGTGAAATATTAAGCATTCCTTCTCCCCTTGATTTTCTCATGCCAGTAAGAATTAGTTGAACATGACCTTACTGCTAACCTACAAAGCATTACATGGGCTTGCTCCTACCTATCTTTCCGATTTGGTCCTGCCGTACATACCTACACGTACGCTACGGTCACAAGACGCAGGCCTCCTAATTGTCCCTAGAATTTCTAAGCAAACGGCTGGAGGTAGGGCTTTCTCCTATAGAGCTCCATTTTTATGGAATGGTCTGCCTACCAATGTGAGAGACGCAGACTCAGTCTCAACCTTTAAGTCTTTACTGAAGACTTATCTCTTCAGTAGGTCCTATGATTAAGTATAGTCTGGCCCAGGAGTGTGAAGGTGAACGGAAAGGCTGGAGCAACGAACCGCCCTTGCTGTCTCTGCCTTGCCGGTTCCCCTCTTTCCACTGGGATTCTCTGCCTCTAACCCTTTTACAGAGGCTGAGTCACTGGCCTACTGGTGTTCTTCCATGCCGTCCATGGGAGGGGTGCGTCACTTGAGTGGGTTGAGTCACTGACGTGGTCTTCCTGTCTGGGTTGGCGCCCCCCCCCCCCCCCCCCCCCTTGGGTTGTGCCATGGCGGAGATCGTTGTGGGCTATACTCGGCCTTGTCTTAGGACGGTAAGTTGGTGGTTGGAGACATCCCTCTAGTGGTGTGGGGGCTGTGCTTTGGCAAAGTGGGTGGGGTTATATCCTGCCTGTTTGGCCCTGTCCGGGGGTATCATCGGATGGGGCCACAGTGTCTTCTGATCCCTCCTGTCTCAGCCTCCAGTATTTATGCTGCAGTAGTTTATGTGTCGGGGGGCTAGGGTCAGTCTGTTACATCTGGAGTATTTCTCTTGTCTTATCCGGTGTCCTGTGTGTATTTAAATATGCTCTCTCTAATTCTCTCTTTCTCTCTTTCTGTCTTTCTCTCGGAGGACCTGAGCCCTAGGACCATGCCTCAGGACTACCTGGTATGATGACTCCTTGCTGTCCCCAGTCCACCTGGCCGTGCTGCTGCTCCAGTTTCAACTGTTCTGCCTGCGGCTATGCTCTGTTTGGTTTCTCAATGTGAACCTGGACATTACTGTAATTGCCTTTGAAACATTGGGACAGGCTTTATGCTGACTTGCACCAATTAAAACTCTATTATTAATTCTGAAAAACAAAGCTGGTAATCTATTTAGCTCAAACAGAATGATCTGTCATTTCTATGGGTCAAGAAAATAATTTGTGCAATTACATCACGTCACACTTCTGGCACATAATACTTTACATGCGATCCACAAGTGTGGACAGAAATGTAGGTCTACTGAAATGTTATTTTAGTTATGATGAATAAGCTTTGAATGACAAGGGTTGCAAAGTAAGGGCCGCTTTAGAACAATGTTATGATGAAACAGCAGACCTATGGAAGATTGACTATGTTGTCTTTTCAATGCTCTATACTCCAACCCAAGGAATGGACATGATATGATAATTAGTTTCATAAATAAGCGCTGACTCATATACAGTTGAAGTCAGAAGTTTACATACACCTTAGCCAAATACATTTAAACTCAGTTTTTTACAATTCCTGACATTTAATCCTAGGAAAAATTCCCTGTTTTAGGTCAGTTAGGATCACCACTTCATTTTAAGAATGTGAAATGTCAGAATAATAGTAGAGAGAATGATTTATTTCAGCTTTTATTTTTTTCATCACATTCCCAGTGGGCCAGAAGTTTACATACACTCAATTAGTATTTGGTAGCATTGCCTTTAAATTGTTTAACTTGGGTCAAACGTTTCGGGTAGCCTTCCACAAGCTTCCCACAATAAGTTGGGTGAAGTTTGTCCCATTCCTCCTAACAGAGCTGGTGTAGCTGAGTCAGGTTAGTAGGCCTCCTTGCTCGCACACACTTTTTCAGTTCTGCCCACAAATGTTCTATAGGCTTGAGGTCAGGGCTTTGTGATGGCCACTCCAATACCTTGACTTTGTTGTCCTTAAGCCGTTTTGACACAACTTTGGAAGTATGCTTGGGGTCATTGTCCATTTGGAAGACCCATTTGCGACCAAGCTTTAACTTCATGACTGATGTCTTGAGATGTTGCTTCAATATATCCACATAATTTCCCTTCCTCATGATGCCATCTATTTTGTGAAGTGGACCAGTCCCTCCTGCAGCCAAGCACCCCTACAACATGATGCTGCCACCCCCGTGCTTCATGGTTGGGATGATGTTCTTTGGCTTGCAAGCCTCCCCCTTTTTCCTCCAAACATAACGATGGTCATTATGGCCAAACAGTTCTATTTTTGTTTCATCAGACCAGAGGACATTCCTCCAAAAAGTACGATCTTTGTCCCCATGTGCAGTTGCAAACCGTAGTCTGGCATTTTTATGGTGGTTTTGGAGCAGTGGCTTCTTCCTTGCTGAGCGGCCTTTCAGGTTATGTCAATATAGGACTCATTTTACTGTGGATATAGATACTTTTGTACCTGTTTCCTCCAGCATCTTCACAAGGTCCTTTGCTGTTGTTCTGGGATTGATTTGCACTTTTCGCACCAAAGTCCGTTCCTCTCTAGGAGACAGAACGCGTCTCCTTCCCGAGCGGTATGACGGCTGCGTGGTCCCATGGTGTTTATACTTGCGTACTATTGTTTGTACAGATGAACGTGGTACCTTCAGGTGTTTGGAAATTGCTCCCAAGGATGAACCAGACTTGTTGATTTCTTTTGATTTTCCCATGATGTCAAGCAAAGAGGCACTGAGTTTGAAGGTAGGCCTTGAAATACATCCACAGGTACACCCCCAATTGACTCAAATGATGTCAATTATCCTATCAGAAGCTTCTAAATCCAGGACATCATTTTCGGGAATTTTCCAAGCTGTTTAAAGGGAGAGTCAACTTAGTGTATGTAAACTTCTGACCCACTGGAATTGTGATATAGTGAATTATACGTTAAATAATCTGTCTGTTAACAATTGTTGGAAAAATTACTTGTGTCATGCACAAAGTACGACTTGCCAAAACTCTAGTTTGTTAACAAGAAATTTGTGGAGTGTTGAAAAACAAGTTTTAATGACTCCATCCTAAGTGTATGTAAACTTCCAACTTCAACTGTAGCTAGAGGCCCCTGTTGTTTTGAGTTCCGGTGAAATTTACTGTCACCAGTTAAGTAAGGTCAACAAAATCCTCCCCTGAAACCACAGCCCTAGGCCTAGTCAACGAACTCTGAGAAAACAATAACAACTTGGAGTGGAGAGAGGAACGTTATATTCACCTTGACCTATCTGAGAGCCTAAAGGGTGCATCTTAAGTGGTGGTCTGACCTCGCCCTGTTGTATATGGGCAAATTAGCAAGAGTCTGGGGCCTTCGTGTGGCACGACGTTTTCTGCCAGCTAGCCAGGTTTTTTCCTCCATTCTTTTTCCACGTCCTGAACCCTTTCGCCTGCCTAATCCAGAGCTGGCATGCAGTAATAATTAATCATGTGAAGGTTCAGTGAACTAGACACTGCTGGCTTTGCTTTAAACCAACAGGGCCTGTCTGTGTGTTTGTAGGCGAGGCGCTGCTGTTTGATTGACAGTCATCCTCCTTTATAAAATGTAAAATCTCAGACGTGTCTGTTCAGGGCTATATGTTCTATAGAGAGTGCCACCCCAGAGTGGAGACAACGGCTTTCAGCTTGTTCAGTGGCTGGCATTTGTTAGATCTGGTTGTTTTGGGAGGGTTATAGAGATAGAGGATGATGTAAACCTTGTCCACACCCAGTGGACAGTGCCACAGATTTTCCATAGTTTTCAGTCAGTTCTTCTATCCAGTAACTAGAGAACACTCATGTCTCTGCATGCGTCCCAAGACAAATCAATGTATTGTGACAGGGATGTACAATAACAATGTAAGTTGATGGTGCATTGGACAGTAGTCTAATCAAGACCATTTAGAAGCAGTTCATGCAAGGCAAACATTGACAACAAGTCATAGAGAGATACCATCCATAAGGATTAATACATTAACATTATTTGCATTGTGTAAATGGTTATTGATTATGCCAGAAAGCTTATAGCAAGCATATCACACTTAAAAATAAACATAATACCTGTTACTGATCGAGGGGAAAGATTAGTCAAGATGAAAGTGACACCAACATGTAACACCAAAATGTCATGTCTAGGCCCCTTGATGTACTATTGGCTATCAGGTCAGAATGTATTTGAGATGGATGAGAATTGTTGTAGCGTGATACACCAAATCAAAACAGTTTTTCCAAAATATACAGAATTCAATGTCCACTAAACCACTACTGCGCTCTATATAATAAGTGGACCGTTATCTGCCGTTCCCCCCATTCTCACCTGTTGAGCATTTTCCTTTATTCAAGATCTTGATTTCAGGCTTCTCCTCGCTCACCGCTTTCAGGCTGGCAACTTTCAAGTCGCACCCAGTTTTATAAGTCACCCCATCGGAGCCACACACTTCGTAGTTGGTTTTGCAGGCGCAAACGCCGAGCTTTGTCTTTTTGTCCTTTTCGCTCTTTACGCACTCCAGTCCAGAGGCGCAACGCTTGGCTGTGGCTCCGCGCCCCCCACATGGTTCCCCGGCTCCATACGCGCAAAGTGAACAACAACCGCAGGAGTCAAAAATTGTGCCAGACTTGCAGCCCTCCGTTGGTAGAGGGTCACACAGGCTGGGTTCACACGTGCCACAGGTGCGCGGCACACGGTCCGCAGATGCGGACGCAAGTAACAACGATATCGCCACGGCGAAAAGCACCAACATGTTGATGTTGAGTTTATAGTGGTGGTTCTGTATTGCCATGGCTGTCTCATACAGTGTAAAGCACTGTACAGTTCTTATTAGTGATTTTGTTGAAGCTCAACCCCGCCCCCAAAATCCCCTCCTTTGACTTCCATGTCTCCATAAAAGTTTTGGTCTAAATCCCCATTTTAAATTGACTTTGCAATTAACCAAAAACACCACAGTTAATACAAATATTTTTTTTATTTTACTGAAGTAACTTCAACCCAATTACTTCAACTTTTTGAACACATCTGATATAAGCAACAATTTATGGATCACATAATGAGATTCACATTCAATAAATAAACATGTTATGCAATTTACACTGGATGTTCAAAGTACAAATCTAGCATCCACTGATCATCCATGACTATGGTGGTCATCTTAAATAAATTTCTTGCACATCATTTGCCAGTTACAATGCCAGTTAAAGTTGCATTGCCAGTTACATTCCTTAATCACAACACCGAGTTATCCTGGGTAGAACAGGGAGTGGTTGCCTTTCAAAGTAAGCATGCACGTACATGTTACAGTATACACCAGTCACATAGATATCTTGATACCGACTTGGTTTGTTAGATATGGACGTGTTGGATATGTCTGATTTTCTCTGATGGACCATCACCCATCGTGGTCCACTCTAGATCTCAGTTCAGTGGTCACCAACCCTTGTCCTGGAGAGATATAGGGTGTACAGTGCAGGTGTTTGTGCCAACCCAGCGCTAACACGTGATTATTCAACTAATCATTAATACCTTGACTGGCTGAATTGGGGAAGGGGCTTTAGGGTTGATTTAGGATTGAAAGTCTTTTATCCACTATGAGATGGAAAACCGTTTTGACTTGATGTGTTTGGAAACGAAGGAAGAAGCAATATCTCTGTAAGGCGTGTCTGAGTTGGAGCGCGTGGAGGCGATGATGCACAGCCTCCGGAAGTGAGGCGAGCGCAGGAGCAGATTGTGTCCAAGTCCCACACAACTGGAGGTCAACCAGTAGCAGAGTCATAGACTAGAGAAGAATGAGGAGGGCAAAAGGATAGTGTGTCAGTCTTTGGCATTCAGCATAGACAAATAAGCAGGGTTTAATTCCATACATAAAATAAAATTCAACTGGAAACGAGGTTCATATGGGTAGCCCCTCAGAATCATATCTGAAAAAGCATACCAAACATCACCCTACTAGAATAGATCTAACTAAACCAAAGGTCAGGAATAGCCTCCGATTTTTTCAGTCTTCCTTGGAGGATTTCATGGGCCTACTCTCACGTGGACCTGAGTTTTGGGTTTCTCTTTGGCAGATCGGTTTCTTATGTAACGATCATGGTGCTCCAAAGGAAGACAACAAAATTACACTCCAGATTATCGAGACAGATGGGGGGGGGGCTTGGGAAAGAGCGAGAGAAGGCTTTCAAAACCAGAGAAGGCTATTCAGGGACAAGCAGGGTTTGTCTGTCGCAACATCTGTCGAACTATAAAATGTACAGTGTGTGGTGTGTGTGTGTGTGTGGTGTGTGTGTGTGTGTGTGTGTGGTGTGTGTGTGTGTGTGTGTGTGTGTGTGTGTGTGTGTGTGTGTGTGGTGTGTGTGTGTGTGTGTTTGTGTGTCTTCCATATAAGAGAGATGTCCTGTGCATGGGTCTGTGGACTTAGTGGAATTGTCACTAAAGTCGGGGAGAAAACATCCTCAGTGTGTTTTCAGCTATTAGCATTTAGGTGGGCTTCTAAATAAAGTGTTCCTCTCATGCATCCTTATGTAATGTGATGGATGGATAGGCACACAGAGGCAATTGGAGTTATGGAGACAGAAGTGTGGCTGAAGTATTTTGTTTCAGAGCTAGTGGGAGGGTGTTAACATAGGGCTGGCTAGGGAAATGTGCTAGCTGTCTGTTAATCTACAGGGGAAAGTGATGTGGCATGTTTAATAGCTTTTGTGATGAAATGATGTTGAAGGCTAAAATGTTTCTGGTTTGTGGTTGCGTGTGCAGACAAGCATGCAGACACGCATGTGCATACATGCAGATATATGGACACGCACGCATGAGCACGGATGGACACACAAAGCATCATCACCAGAGAGATCCCTCTGACAAAGTTGGTTACATACTTCTGGAACCTGGATGCTTCTGTCCTCCGCAGAGAAAATACTGGACAACACAGAAACCAGACGTAATAAGGTCAACGTCTCAATGTTCTCATTCCTAGTGGGAAATACATTCTGTATTTTCATGGGTCATTGAAGGATGCAGAATGACCAAATTAAAATCCAAAACAGATGTATCAATCACATGCAATAAATCTTAACCAGGGCGCCAGGTAGCCTAGCGGTTAAGAGCGTTGAGACAGTAACCGAAAGGTCGCTGATTTGAGTCCCTGAACTGACTAGTTGAAAAGTCTGTCCTTGAGCAAGGTACTGAACCCTAATTGCTCCTGTAAGTCGCTCTGGATGAGAGCGTCTGCTAAAATGTAAATATAAAAATGTTTTTGCAACCCTGCTCATATTTCTATCCTTTGCAAACGTATCACAGTAGATCATCTTTAACAGTATGTTCTGTCCTAGCCTACGTTTTTGTATTTTGTTAGACAAAAACATGACACTCCACCCCTGAAATCTATTGTGAGTTTAACACAGATCTTGCTGAAAGCACAACAGGTGAGGAGTTTCATCTTGTAAAAAAAAAAAAAGGGGGGGTGGGTCTGAATACTGGGTGGATCAAAGCTCTCCTCTAAAATGTTTCCTTATTGTGTGTCTAATGGAGCTGCTGCTCAAGCCAGGGTGTGTGAGTTAGACCAGGGCCTCACCTCTGTGGGACAGGTTGACTACGCCCAGGGAGACAAGTGGAGTCATACAACGTCAGGTTGAAGAACCATAGAGCGCCCCCTACTGTCAGCTCTGTCTGCAACACTGAAATAAATACAGTATTAATCAATTAATATTTTAAA
Organism: Salmo salar; assembly: GCF_965601325.2. Lineage (NCBI taxonomy): Eukaryota > Metazoa > Chordata > Actinopteri > Salmoniformes > Salmonidae > Salmo > Salmo salar. The sequence continues at coordinate 32,282,071 of NC_138295.1, forward strand.
TATTCCATAGTCAGAATAAAGCAGTACAAATGTGATTATGTCTCTTGTAGAAGATACAACAGCCTTGATTGTGAATTGATTAAGTAGGTGAGTGAGTGTGGAGGTTTACCAGTGGCGTGATCAGACACCCCCAGGCTCAGGATCTGCAGGGCCAGGGAGAGTCACACCCACATGGGAAGCTGCACCCATACCAGCAGGCTGGCCTTGAAGGGGTGGCAATTATCCCCCGCATACAGCTCAGACACTATTCTCTTCAGGTTCTTCTTGAATTGGTATCTAATGGGACACGAATGATTTTTTAAGGAAGTTACATTTAGTTAAATCAAATCAAATCAAATTTATTTATATAGCCCTTCTTACATCAGCTGATATCACAAAGTGCTGTACAGAAACCCAGCCTAAAACCCCAAACAGCAAGCAATGCAGGTGTAGAAGCATGGTGGTTAGGAAAAACTCCCTAGAAAGGCCAAAACCAAGGAAGAAACCTAGAGAGGAACCAGCCTATGAGGGGTGGCCAGTCCTCTTCTGGCTGTGCCGGGTGGAGATTATAACAGCACATGGCCTAGATGTTCAAATGTTCATAAATGACCAGCATTGTCAAATAATAATAATCATAGTAGTTGTCGAGGGTGCAACAAGTCAGTAACACAAGAGTAAGTGTCAGTTGGCTTTTTCATAGCCGATCTTTGAGAGTATCTCTACCGCTCCTGCTGTCTCTAGAGAGTTGAAAACAGCAGGTCTGGGACAGGTAGCACGTCCGGTGAATAGGTCAGGGTTCCAGCAGGTCTGGGACAACAGGTATGGGACAGGTAGCACGTCCGGTGAACAGGTCAGGGTTCCATAGCTGCAGGCAGAACAGTTGGAACTGGAGCAGCAGCACGGCCAGGTGAACTGGGGACAGCAAGGAGTCATCAAGCCAGGTAGTCCTGAGGCATGGTCCTAGGGCTCAGGTCCTCTGAGAGAGAGAAAGAAAGAAAGAGAAAGAGAGAATTAGAGAGAGCATATTTAAATTCACACAGGACACCGGAAAAGACAAGAGAAATACTCCAGATGTGACAGACTGACCCTAGCCCCCCGACACATAAACTACTGCAGCATAAATACTGGAGGCTGAGACAGGAGGGGTCAGGAGACACTGTGGCCCCATCCGATGAAACCCCCGGACAGGGCCAAACAGGTAGGATATAACCCCACCCACTTTGCCAAAGCACAGCCTCCACACCACTGGAGGGATATCTCCAACCACCAACATACCATCCTGGGACAAGGCCGAGTATAGCCCACAAAGATCTCCGCCACGCCACAGCCCAAGGGGGGGCGCCAACCCAGACAGGAAGACCACGTCAGTGACTCAACCCACTCAAGTGACGCACCCCTCCCAGGGACGGCATGGAAGAACACCAGTAAGCCAGTGACTCAGCCCCCGTAATGGGGGTAGAGGCAGAGAATCCCAGTGGAAAGAGGGGAAACCGGCCAGGCAGAGACAGCAAGGGCGGTTCGTTGCTCCAGCCTTTCCGTTCACCTTCACACCCCTGGGCCAGACTACACTTAATCATAGGACCTACTGAAGAGATATGTCTTCAGTAAAGACTTAAAGGTTGAGACTGAGTCTGCGTCTCTCACATGGGTAGGCAGACTATTCCATAAAAATTGAGCTCTATAGGAGAAAGCCCTGCCTCCAGCTGTTTGCTTAGAAATTCTAGAAACAATTAGGAGGCCCGCGTCTTGTGACCGTAGCGTACGTGTAGGTATGTACGGAAGGACCAAATTGGAAAGATAGGTAGGAGCAAGCCCATGTAATGCTTTGTAGGTTAGCAGTAAAACCTTGAAATCAGCCCTTGCCTTAACAGGAAGCCAGTGTAGGGAGGCTAGCACTGGAGTAATATGATACATTTTTTTGGTTCTAGTCAGGATTCTAGCAGCCGTATTTAGCACTAACTGAAGTTTATTTAGTGCTTTATCCGGGTAGCCGGAAAGTAGAGCATTGCAGTAGTCCAACCTAGAAGTAACAAAGGCATGGATTAATTTTTCTGCGTCATTTTTGGACAGAAAGTTTCTGATTTTTGCAATGTTACGTAGATGGAAAAAAGCTGTCCTTGAAAAGAGAGATCAGGGTCCAGAGTAACGCCGAGGTCCTTCACAGTTTTATTTGAGACGACTGTACAACCATCCAGATTAATTGTCAGATTCAACAAAAGACCTCTTTGTTTCTTGGGACCTAGAACAAGCATCTGTTTTGTCTGAGTTTAAGAGTAGAAAGTTTGCAGCCATCCACTTCCTTATGTCTGAGACCCAGGCTTCTAGCGAGGGCAATTTTGGGGCTTCACCATGTTTCATTGAAATGTACAGCTGTGTGTCATCCGCATAGCAGTGAAATTTAACATTATGTTTTCGAATGACATCCCCAAGAGGTAAAATATATAGTGAAAACAATAGTGGTCCTAAAACGGAACCTTGAGGAACACCGAAATTTACAGTTGATTTGTCAGAGGACAAACCATTCACAGAGACAAACTGATATATTTCCGACAGATAAGACCTAAACCAGGCCAGAACTTGTCCATGTAGACCAATTTGGATTTCCAATCTCTCCAAAAGAATGTGGTGATCGATGGTATCAAAAGCAGCACTAAGATCTAGGAGCACGAGGACAGACGCAGAACCTCGTTCTGACGTCATTAAAAGGTAATTTACCACCTTCACAAGTGCAGGCTCAGTGCTATGATGGGGTCTAAAACCAGACTGAAGCGTTTCGTGTACATTGTTTGTCTTCAGGAAGGCAGTGAGTTGCTGCGCAACAGCTTTTTCAATTTTTTTTGGAGAGGAATGGAAGATTCGATATAGGCTGATAGTTTTTTATCATTTCTGGGTCAAGATTTGGCTTTTTCAAGAGAGGCTTTATTACTGCCACTTTTAGTGAGTTTGGTACACATCCGGTGGATAGAGAGCCGTTTATTATGTTCAACATAGGAGGGCCAAGCACAGAAAGCAGCTCTTTCAGTAGTTTAGTTGGAATAGGGTCCAGTATGCAGCTTGAAGGTTTAGAGGCCATGATTATTTTCATCACTGTGTCAAGAGATATAGTACTAAAACACTTTAGTGTCTCCCTTGATCCTAGGTCCTGGCAGGGTTGTGCAGACTCAGGACAACGGAGCTTTGGAGGAATACGCAGATTTAAAGAGGAGTCGTCCGTAATTTGCTTTCTAATGATCATGATCTTTTCCTCAAAGAAGTTCATGAATTCATCACTGCTGAAGTGAGAGCCATCCTCTCCTGGGGAATGCTGCTTTTTAGTTAACTTTGCGACAGTATCAAAAAGAAATTTCGGATTGTTCTTATTTTCCTCAATTAAGTTGGAAAAATAGGATGATCGAGCAGCAGTGAAGGCTCTTCGATACTGCATGGTACTGTCTTTCCAAGCTAGTCGGAAGACTTCCAGTTTGGTGTGGCGCCATTTCCGTTCCAATTTTCTGGAAGCTTGCTTCAGAGCTCGTGTATTTTCTGTATACCAGGGAGCTAGTTTCTTATGGCAAATGTTTTTAGTTTTTAGGGGTGCAACTGCATCTAGGGTATTGCGCAAGGTTAAATTGAGTTCCTCGGTTAGGTGGTTAACTGATTTTTGTCCTCTGACGTCCTTGAGTAGGCAGAGGGAGTCTGGAAGGGCATCAAGGAATCTTTGGGTTGTCTGAGAATTAATAGCACGACTTTTAATGCTTCTTGGTTGGGATCTGAGCAGATTATTTGTTGCGATTGCGAACGTAATAAAATGGTGGTCCGATAGTCCAGGATTATGAGGAAAAACATTAAGATCCACAACATTTATTCCATGGGACAAAACTAGGTCCAGAGTATGACTGTGGCAGTGAGTAGGTCCAGAGACATGTTGGACAAAACCCACTGAGTCGATGATGGCTCCGAAAGCCTTTTGGAGTGGGTCTGTGGACTTTTCCATGTGAATATTAAAGTCACCAAAAATTAGAACATTATCTGCGATGACTACAAGGTCCGATAGGAATTCAGGGAACTCAGTGAGGAACGCTGCATATGCCCAGGAGGCCTGTAAACAGTAGCTATAAAAAGTGATTGAGTAGGCTGCATAGATTTCATGACTAGAAGCTCAAAAGACGAAAAAGTTGTTGTTGTTTTTTTGGGGGGAAATTTAAATTTGCTATCATAAATGTTAGCAACACCTCCGCCTTTGCGGGATGCGCGGGGGATATGGTCACTAGTGTAACCAGGGGGTGAGGCCTCATTTAACACAGTAAATTCATCAGGCTTAAGCCATGTTTCAGTCAGGCCAATCACATCAAGATTATGATCAGTGATTAGTTCATTGACTATAACTGCCTTTGAAGTGAGGGATCTAACATTAAGTAGTCCTATTTTGAGATGTGAGGTATCACAATCTCTTTCAATAATGGCAGGAATGGAGGAGGTCTTTATACTAGTGAGATTGCTAAAGCGAACACCGCCATCTTTAATTTTGCCCAACCTAGATCGAGGCACAGACACGGTCTCAATGGGGATAGCTGAGCTGACTACACTGACTGTGCTAGTGGCAGACTCCACTAAGCTGGCAGGCTGGCTAACAGCCTGCTGCCTGGCCTGCACCCTATTTCATTGTGGAGCTAGAGGAGTTAGAGCCCTGTCTATGTTCGTAGATAAGATGAGAGCACCCCTCCAGCTAGGATGGAGTCCGTCACTCCTCAACAGGCCAGGCTTGGTCCTGTTTGTGGGTGAGTCCCAGAAAGAGGGCCAATTATCTACAAATTCTATCTTTTGGGAGGGGCAGAAAACAGTTTTCAACCAGCGATTGAGTTGTGAGACTCTGCTGTAGAGCTCATCACTCCCCCTAACTGGGAGGGGGCCAGAGACAATTAATCGATGCCGACACATCTTTCAAGCAGATTTACACGCTGAAGCTATGTTGCGCTTGGTGACCTCTGACTGTTTCATCCTAACATCGTTGGTGCCGACGTGGATAACAATATCTCTATACTCTCTACACTCGCCAGTTTTAGCTTTAGCCAGCACCGTCTTTAGATTAGCCTTAACGTTGGTAGCCCTGCCCCCTGGTAAACAGTGTATGATCGCTGGATGATTAGTTTTTAGTCTAATACTGCGGGTAATGGAGTCGCCAATGACTAGGGTTTTCAATTTGTCAGAGCTAATGGTGAGAGGCTTCGGCGTCTCACCATTTACAAGTAACTACTTGTAAAACCTCATAGCTGACATGGAAACCTGATACAGTGTAATGTATCAGTTGAACAACAAGGACCTTCTTCATAGAAGTTAAGTTGTATTTCATAACTAACCAGATCTATACTGAACAAAAATATAAACGCAACACGTAAAGTTTTGGTCCCATATTTTGTGCACAAATGTGTTTACATCCCTGTTAGTGAGCATTTTCTCCTTTGCCAAGATAGTCCATCCACCTGACAGGTGTAGCATAACAAGAAGCTGATTAAACAGCATGATCATTACACAGGTGCATCTTGTGCTAGGGACAATAAAAGGTCACTTTAAAATGTGCAGTTTTGTCACATAACACAATGCCACAGATGTCTCAAGTTTTAAGGGAGCGTGCAATTGGCATGCTGAGTGCAGGAATGTACACCAGAGCTGTTGGCAGAGAATTTAATGTTAATTTCTCTACCATAAACCACCTCCAACATCATTTTAGAGAATTTGTCAATATGGCCAACTGGCCTCACAACCGCAGACCACGTGTAACCACGCCAGCCCAGGACCTCCACATCCGGCTTCTGGACCTCCATATCCGCACATTGGCCAAGTCAATGTGTGGTTGTAAAGGTTAGTCGAGGTAATTGAGGTAATATGTACATGTAGGTAGTAAGTGACTAAGCAGAGATAATAAACGGCCAGTAGCAGCATCGTAAAAAAGGGGGTCAATGCAAATAGTCTAGATAGCCATTTGATTGACTGTTTAGCAGTCTTATGGCTTGGGGGTAGAAGCTGTTAAGGAGCCTTTTGGACCTAGACTTAGCGCTCCACACTGCCAGGTCTCTGACCTCCCTATGGGCTGTCTCATCGTTGTCGGTGATCAGGCCTACCACCGTTGTGTCGTCTGCAAACTTAATGATGGTGTTGGAGGCTTGCATGGCCACCCAGTCGTGGGAGTACAGCAGGGGACTAAGCACTCACCCCTGAGGGGCAACTGTGTTGAGGATCGGCGTGGCAGATGTGTTGTTGCCTACCCTTACCACCTGGGGGCAGCCCATCAGAAAGTCCTGTATCCAGTTGCAGATGGAGGTGTTTAGTCCCAGAGTCCTTAGCTTAGTAAGAAGCTTTGAGGGCACTATGGTGTTGAATGCTGAGCTGTAGTCAGCGAACAGCATTCTCACATAGGTGTTCCTTTTGTCCAGGTGGGAAAGGGCAGTGTGGAGAGAAATAGATAATGCATCATCTGTGGATCTGTTGGGGCGATATGTGAATTGTAGTGGGTCTAGGGTTTCTGGGATGATAGTGTTGATTAAGCCACGACCAGCCTTTCAAAGCACATCATGGCTACCCTATAGGCAAGTTACCTTGGCTTTCTTGGGCACAGGGACTATGTAGGTATTACAGACTAAGCCAGGGAGAGGTTGAAAATGTCAGTGAAGACTCTTGTCAGTTGGTCAGCACATGCTCTGAGTACGCGTCTTGGAAATCCATCTGGCCCTGCCAGATATTTAAAGGTCTTACTCACATCGGCTACATAGAGCGTGATCACACAGTTGTCCAGAATAGCTGGTACTCTCATGCATGGTTCAGTATTGCTTGCCTCGAAATGAGCATAGAAAGCATTTAGCTCATCTGGTAGTCAGAGCCGGTGTAGTAAGATTCAATCTTAGTCCTGTATTTACACTTTGCCTGTTTGATGGTTCATTTGTTGGGGCATAGTGGGATTTCTTATAAGCGTCCAGATTAGTGTCCCGCTCCTTGAAATCGGCAGCTCTAGCCTTTAGCTCAGTGCGGATGTTGCCTGTTATCCATGGCTTCTGTTTGCGATATGTACATATGGTTACTGTGGGGACGACGTCATTGATGCACTTATTGATGAAGCCGGTGACTAATGTGGAATACTCACCAATGCTATCGGATGAATACCGGAACATATTCCAGTCTGGGCTAGCAAAACAGTACTGTAGCTAAGCATCTGCATCATCTGACCACTTCCGTACTGAGCGAGGCAGTGCGTTCTATTTCTGTTGATATGTATAGACTAGAGTCTTGAGGTTGGCGCCAAGCTCCCAGAGGCAGCCCTCCAGGAGCCTGGGTCAAAGGTAATTTCTTTACCGGCAGTGTTTTTCCATCCAGCCCTTTTCACTTGGCTTGCACTGAGATCTCGTAGCGCAACCTCTTAGCCAGCTCCGCTATCTCCACTTTCAGGTCTTCAACTTAGCTGGAGGCAAAGAGAAGCACGGGGGTTAGCTTTGATTCAACATAGACTCCCCCTGCAGCCAAAAGTTATAAAATTACACTGCACACATTAGTAACCCAAAATTGGACATAGGTCGTAGAGTGAATCAGGGTAGCCAAGTAGCCTGGTCAGAAGGGAGCACTCTCTCTGAGTTATGACAACGAAACGTTCAACCCGACTGCTCCTTTTTTTAATCAAGTTCTCAAAGTCCTCCAAGAGTCAGGGACCTTGATGTATTACAGCCAAATATTAAAGTAAAAATGCTGTTTTCCTCATGATGACTCATGAAGGTCATTCACAGACATGAGTAGAATAGAATGCTTGTGTGTGTGTGTGTGTGTGTGTGTGTGTGTGTGTGTGTGTGTGTGTGTGTGTGTGTGTGTGTGTGTGTGTGTGTGTGTGTGTGTGTGTGTGTGTGTCAGGCCTGTGAGAGGGGGGAGCGATATGCTGACCCTTGTTCTCACACAGTGGGGGAGAGAGCAGCACTGGGGAGGGGAGGAAAAGGAGTAAGTGGAGGCAGGAAAAAAACGACATCCCACAGCTGAGGAAGGATGGAGGAGTGGGAAAGAATGCTTAATAAGGCCAAGCGCTCAGCAACGTTTGCACCAGTCACAGCATTGGCTGACTTTAAAATGCCTGTCATAGTTCCCCAGAATGTGTGTAAGCATCTTGATCTTCCTGGGATGTTTCAATAACAGACAAAACGATGGGAGACGAGGGAGTTTGAACAACTGTCTCATGTGTTCCCTCTGGTGGAAGAGTGGGCAGCAGAGAACATCTCCCCGTTGTGATGATATCATGTTTCACTTGTTTAAGATAACAATATGGATGAGCACTTCTTTCCTGATAAAATCTGATGTGGTTGTTTGGATACTGTACATTTACATTTTAAATTGTTTAGCAAATAATACATTACACCAGGGGTGTACCTCAATAGTCTAAAGTAGCTTCCTACTCGTATCTCTTCTCCTTCAACTGCATCCATCTGTGTTCACAAAATAGGTGAAACCACTTGGCGATGCTTCCTGGATATTTGCTTTCACCTGTGCAAATTAAGGAAATTATTTTTTTTATTTTTTTTATTTCACCTTTATTTAACCAGATGAGGATTTAATAAGATGAGGATGGATGCTACTTGACTTTAGACTATGGAGATTCACCCCAGAGCTTCTCAAGCTCAACTCTGACCCTGTTGAGACTAGTGTGTGCACCAACAAGGGCTGAAAAAACACACTGTATAATAGGATGCTTGGTTCTTGATGCAACACAGGCCTTTGTGAGGATGACCACCTTATAGTCTCCCAGTGGCAGTGTTACGACTGTCCTCAGGGGAACGGTGGTACAGACGGTACTGGCCCACCATGGTAGACCTGTGTTCTGATGGATTTGTCTCAGTAGCTGCTCAGTCAGATGGACAGGAGTAGAGTCTGCTATGCTCTCATACCGGCCTCTACGGCTGGTTGTAGATACTGGTCTACCGGGCTGAAACATAAAGTTTATTTGACAACTTTAGGGTGGAGGCAGAATAATGTGGCCACCCTAAGAGGGATGTGGTTGCGGTGTGTTGTGTGGTGGTCACAGGCAAAGGGAGCGTGGGAGATGCTTCGAATAGGAGGTCTGGATGAGAGGTGGTTGATTTGATGTAATGTTTTTTATTTAAACTTTATTTAACAAGGCAAGTCAGTTAAAAACAAATTCTTATTTACAATGAAGGCCTACCCCAGCCAAACCCTAACGACGCTGGGCCAATTGTGCGCTGCCATATGGGACTCCCAATCATGGCCGGTTGTGATACAGCCTGAAATTAAACCAGGGTCTGTAGGACACCTCTAGCACTGAGATGCTGTGCCTTAGACCGCTACGCCACTCGAGAGCCCCAAGTGCTTGCTAATCTTCTGCGGCAGTATTGTGACAAATCTTTAAGAGGAGAAGACCATTTTTATGAGAAGTAGGCTTCATTTGTGAATGGGCTAAATAAGTTGCACAGTAATATAGAAACCAACAGTCACCATTGGCACATTTGTATATAACCTATTGCCTGTGTAGCTAGCTAGGTAGTCTGGTAAATCAGACTGTGATACCAGCTTTCCAGGTTTTTGCAGTGCTTTGTTTCAGGCTGTGTTACCAGAAAGCTGGTAGCTGTCTGATTGATCAGCTTACCTAGTTAGCTACACGGGCAACAAGGTCACTGGACATTGGAACATAAAACATATGTTTTTGCACTTTGCAGCAACTTTCCCATTACTTTAGAAGAATAGGAACCACCTAAGAAAGCTGTTGCAAACGAGCAGCAGCAAGGTTATCTTACAACTAAAACCTGGCTGTGTAGCTTAGCTACTAGTACATCATGTATTGCACATGAGCTAGCTATCTCATGCAGTTTGGATAAAGTTGTGCATTCTCACCTTCATTCCAAATGCAGAAACTAATATTGAAATGAATTAAATCCGCAATCTGTACATTACAATCCAGCAAGTTAAATCAACGAGCCAATAGGATCTCACTCTGCCAACCACCTTGCTTGTTCTGCCAACTATGATTAATTTGCTCCCGTTGGAAACGACAGATTCTGTCTGGTCTATCTTGGGTTAGTTATACAAATATTTGATTATAGCATCTGCAACAACATGGCCAGCGCCATTGAGGCTATCTCAATTTAAGTCTATTTTTTTCTTCTCCCTACCAATCTCAGGGTGGACACTCTGCCACAGGGCCACTGATTTGCTGGTACTGTTAAAGTAGCTGTAATAGTAGCAGTGTCACAAGTGTAGAGAGGAGTAGGCAGTCACAGGTGTAGAACTACTGAATTTATTAAAGCGCCATATATAAAAGCGGGACGAAACCCAAAGTGCAAAATAATAAAGTACTCAGGAAATAGTAGGAGAGATTCCTCTCAGGAAAACAAGCAACATTTACAATGACAGAGGGAGTATATATACAGTGATAGAGTGGGGTTTGGAACCAGGTGTGTGTAATGATGACGAGACATGTACGGGGTTGATGAGTGAAGGGCATTTGCCCACAGCAGGTTCAGCAGCAGCTAGAAGGCCGGCGCCGCCGAACGTCTGAGCTGGACAGGAGGGGGAGCCAAAGCGAGGCTGGTGTGACATTCAGTAGTAGTAGTGCAGAATGCCCTAAGTCAATACTGTAGTAGGAGGAAAGTAAGCTGGGAAAGTAGGAAAGGGATGTAGGAAAGGAAGCTAGGGAAGGAAAGGGAGTAAGGAAAGGAGGAAATGAAGCTAAGAAAGGAAGAAATTGATCTAGGAAAGGAGGAGAGGAAAGGTATCTAGGGAAGGAAAGGGAGCAAGGAAAAAAGAAAGGAAGCTATAATAGGAGGAAAGGAAAGAGAATTAGGAAATTATTGGAGGAAAGAGAGCTAGCATAGCAAAGGAGGAAAGGAAGATAACGATTAAGGAAAAGATGCTAGGAAACGAGGAAAGGAAATTTAGCTTGGAAATTATATGAGGAAAGGGAATCACAAATGTCATCTGTGGAGTCACAAATGTTTTCATATTCAGAAAAACATATTTGACCACTTGTGTTTGCAAAGTATAAAATATGTTTGTAAAAATGTGAAGGGTTAGCCAGAAAACCCCTTTTTTTATTTGCTTATCATCATTTGTTTTGAGAGTGGTAACATTTATCTAGCCAAGTCCCTTAGCTTTTTATCCAAACTGTAGTAGGGTCGCTGATTTGTTATTGTTTGAATTGCAAATTGCCAGTCAAACTGCGCACAGATAATGACCTGACCTGTGTCAGTTTATACAGTCAATTATACAATCATACAATAAATTTGACTTTGTTTTTATGAATCTAACTATACTGAACAAAAATATGAACACAATATGCAACAATTTCAACAATTTTACTGAGTTACAGTTCATATAAGGAAATCAGTCAATTGAAATAGATTTATTAGGCCCTAATCTATCGATTTCACATGGCTGGGCAGCGGCACAGCCATGGGTGGGCCTGGGGAGCCTCCTGGGGAGACTCCTGGTATACTCCTGGATGGTCTGAGACAATCCCGCAGGTGAAGAAGCCGGATGTCCTGGGCTGGCGTGGTTACACGTGGTCTGCAGTTGTGAGGCCGATTGGACGTACTGACAAATTCTCTAAAACGACGTTGGAGGTGGTTTATGGTAGAGAAATTAACATGAAATTCTCTGGCAACAACTCTGTTGTACATTTCTGCAGTCAGCATGCCAATTGCAAGCTCCCTCAAAACTTGAGACATCTGTGGCATTGTGTTATGTGACAAAACAGCACATTTTAAAGTGGCCTTTTATTGTCCCCAGCACAAGGTGCACCTGTGTCATGATCATGCTGTTTAATCAGCTTCTTGATATGCCACACCTGTCAGGTGGATGGATTGTCTTGGAAAAGGAGAAATGCTCACTAACAGGGATGTAAATAAATGTGTGGACAAAATCTGTGAGAAATAAGCGTTTTGTGCCTATGAAACATTTCTGGGATCTTTTATTTCAGCTCATGAAACATAGGACCAACACTTTACATGTTGCATTTATATATTTAACAACATAATGATAATCATTTATTTGAATGGTAAATCTCTATTGATAAACTGGGTAAATCAACCAAGATATAGCCTAGGCGTATTCATAATTCAGGTGAATGCATATTCAATAGTGTTAGTGAGCTTGTTTTGGCTGATATCATGAGGCTACAGATGACAAACAATCTGTTTCCCTTCCATTTGGGACTTATTTTATTATACTGATCAACAACATTTGCATAAAAAGACACAATCTCGTCTTTTATGAAAGTGCACGCTGTCTCTTTAAGACCTAATGAAGTCATTCACACACGGGATGGAGACAGTTTTTTTTATTTTTACTGTATTTTTTACAGTCTATGCCTGGAACATGGTGTCTGACAGTGAAAGTGATAAGAATTGTAACGGATGTATATTTCCAGGGTTGGGGTCGATGAGGAGATGGAAGAAAGTAGGTTACAAGTTTGAATCCGATAAAGCTAGCAACAATGAGGGAGACAATGTGTCGAGGAAGATTGGTGTCGAGTTCATAAGAATGAGCTGTACTCCAGTAGCTCTGGAGATGAACTAGAAGAGGAGGATGAATTACCTGAGGTGGCAGGTGTAGTGAAGGTCTCAGAGTCCGAGCCTCGCCCCGATGGTCATGATAAAGATGATTTTGGTAGAGTAGGAGTGCCATTTTTGGAGAAAGTGGACCGCTGCCTTTTGGCTGACACGTGGGTTCAGATTGGGTGAAAAAGGAGTTGGGTACTTTTGAATCAGTGACGTGGACTTGTGAAGATTTTTTGTGTTTCTTCCTCCCAGAGGCAGCGGGTGCTCTGCACAACGCGAAAGGGGAAAATACCTGTTACTTGCTTTGCTCTCAGGAACAGGGCGCCATTGATAGGAGTGATTACTGGGGTATTTTGGTATTTTATTAGGATCCCCATTAGCTGTTGCAAAAGCAGCAGCTACTCTTCCTGGGATCCACACAAGTCATGAAACATAATACAGAACATCATTAGACAAGAACAGCTCAAGGACAGAACTACATCCATTTTTAAAAAGGCACACGTAGCCTACATATCAATGCACACACACAAACTATCTAGGTCAAATAAGGGAGAGGCGTTGTGCAGCGAGGTGTTGCTTTACCAGTTTTGCTGTTTATTTGAGCAATATGAGATGGAAGGATGGAAGTTCCATGCAATAAGGGCTCTATATAATACTGTAAGTTTTCTTGAATTTGTTCTGGATTTGGGGACTATGAAAATACTCCTTGTGGCATGTCTGGTGGGTAAGTGTGTGTGTGTCAGAGCTGTGTGTAAGTTAACAATGTTTGTTATAAAAAGAAGAAGTGATGCAGTCAGTCTCTCCTCAACTCTTAGCCAAGAGAGACTGGCATGCATAGTACTAATATTAGCCCTCTGATTACAATTAAGAGCAAAACTTGCTGCTCTGTTCTGGGCCAGCTGCAGCTTAACTAGGTCTTTCCTTGCAGCACTGGACCACACGACTGGACAATAATCATGATTAGACAAAACTAGAGCCTGCAGAACTTGCTTTTTGGACTGTGGTGTCAAAAAAGCAGACCATCTCTTTATTACGGCTAGACCTCTCCCCATCTTTGCAACCATTGAATCTATATGTTTTGACCATGACAGTTAACAATCTAAGGTAACTCCAAGTAATTTAGTCTCCTCAACTTGTTCAACAGCCACACCATTCATTACCAGATTCAGCTGAGGTCTAGCACTTAAGGGATGATTTGTACCAAATACAATGCACTTAGTTCTAGAGATGTTCAGGACCCGTTTATTACTGGCCACCCTTTCCATAAACAGACTGCAACTCTTTGTTAAGGGTTTCAGTGTCTTCATTAGCTGTGGTTGCTGATGCGTATATGGTTGAAACATCAGCATACATGGACACACATGCTTTGTTTAATGCCAGTAGCAGGTCATTGGTCAAAATAGAAAAGAGTAGAGGGCCTAGAGAGCTGCCCTGTGGTACACCACACTTTATATGTTTGACATTAGAGACGCTTCCATTAAAGAAAACATTTTGAGTTCTATTAGATAGATACCTCTGAACCCACGATATGGCAGAGGTTGAAAAGTCATAGCACTTAAGTTTTTTCAACAACAGGTTATGGTCAATAATATCAAAGGCTGCACTGAAATCTAACAGTACAGCTCCCACAATCTTCTTATTATCAATTTCTTTCAACCAATCATCAGTCATTTGTGTCAGTGCAGTACATGTTGAGTGCCCTTCTCTATAAGCATGCTGAAAGTCTGTTGTTAATTTGTTTACAGAGAAATAGCATTGTATTTGGTCAAACACTATTTCTTCCAACAGTTTGCTAAGAGCTGGCAGCAAGCTTATAGGTCTGCTGTTAAAACTAGTAAAGGCCGCTTTACCACTCTTGGGCAGCGGTATTACTTTGGCATCCCTCCAGGCCTGAGGACAAAGACTTTACTCTAGGCTCAGATTAAAAATATGACAGATAGGAGTGTTTATAGAGTCAGCCACCATCCTCAGTAGCTTTCCATCTAAGTTGTCAATGCCAGGAGGTTTGTCTTTATTGATCGTTATCAATAATTTTTACACCTCTCCCACACTAACTTTACAAAATTCAAACTTGCACTGCTTTTCCTCCATCATTTGTTTTTTTATACATGAATATAATTGCTCACTGTTTGTCGTGGGCATTTCCTGCCTAAGTTTGCCCACTTTGCCAATGAAATAATCATTAAAATAATTGGCAACATCAAATGGTTTTGTGATGAATAAGACATCTGATTCGATTAAAAATGTAGTTGAGCTGCCCACAATTTAATTTAAGTACTCCAAAGTTTTTTTTCCATCATTATTTATATCATTGAGCTTGGCTTCATAATAAATGTTCTTCTTCTTTTTATTGAGTTTAGTCAATAATTTCTTAATTTGCAGTAAATAAGCCAGTCAGATGTACAGCCAGACTTATTAGCCACTCCTTTTGCCCCATCTCTTTCAACCATACAGTTTTTCAATTCCTCATCAATCCATGGAGCCTTAACAGTTCTAACAGTCAGTTTCTTAACAGGTGCATGTTTATCAATAATTGGAAGAAGCAATTTCATAAATGTATTAAGTGCAGAGTCTGGCACTAGTTACAGTAAGAAGCTTCCTCTTGAAAACCAGCCAATATTCAGCTCCCCAAGAAAGTAGACCTCTCTGTTTACATCACATACACTATCAAGCATTTCACACATATTATTTAGATACTGACTGTTAGCACTTGGTGGCCTATAGCAACACCCCAAAAGAAAAGTCTTTAGATGTGCCAAGTGAACCTGCATCCACAACAATTCAATAACACTTGACATAAGATATTCTCTAAGCATTACAGGGATATGGCTCTGAATAAATACAGCAACTCCTCCCCCATAAGCATTTCTGTCTCTTCTATAAATGTTATATCCTTGAATTACTACTGATGTATCATCAAATGAATTATCTAAGTGAGTCTCAGAAATGGCTAATATATGAGTGTTATCTGATGTTAGCAAGTTATTGATTTCATGAACCTTATTTCTAAGGCTACATATATTCATATGGGCTGTTTTCAGCCCTTTCCTAGCTTATCAGTGATAGACATAATATTGAAAGAGCAGACAAAGCAAGATAAAAAAATATATACATTCAGCAATGCATTAATCCATTGGGCTGTGTGTGTGCTGCGGGGTTGAGGCTACGAACCCATAGGCTTGGTTTTATCATCCCTTCCAGGCTTTTGGGAGGGAGGGTTGACAATGAGCCTGTCCCCACGCGCTCTGGCAGCTTTCATGGCTGGGATCAGTTCTTTCCTCTTCTGGCGCACAGCTTCAGGATAGTCCTCGTTGAGGAAGATATACATTCCTCTCAAGTTCTTGGCTCTTTCCAGAACAGCTACCTTGTCCTTGAACCTCAGGAACTTGACCACTATCGGCCTGGGCCTATCACCTGGGCTCGGTAGTGGGTTTTCCAGTCCTGTGGGCGCGCTCCACCTCAATCTTCCTGTGGTCCATCTTCAATTTCCCAGAGATCATTTCCCTCACTTTGTCCTCAGACTCCATCCAGGTCTCATGTGGAGATTCTGCAATTCCATACACAACCATGTTGTTTCGCCTTGATTGTCCCTTGAGATAGTCTGATTTATCTGTCATTGTTATCATGGATTCACACACAGAACTGATGTCATCTCTCAATGACTTACAGATTGCTGTCATCTTGCCTTTCTCCTGTTTCAACTCATTGAGCTGATCCTGAGAGAACTGCAAACTGTTCTTCAGGTCCTGGACCTCTCTAGTCAGGTCGTCCATTCTTTTATTAGTAGAATCCACGAGTATTTGGACAAAACACTTGAAACTATTTTCTTGTTGTTGTAATAACTGCTTATAGGTCTCTTTTTGTTCGCTCTTTTTGTTCGTTCGTAACGGTAAGGGTGGAGGTGGATTCCCGGTGTCTGTGACAACCCACCGTTTGTTGCGACGCAGACCCGGTGGCGAGCGTGCTGAAACAGAAGAGTCACTCTCTGTCCTTTTCAGCTATGATGCTGAGACGTTACCCGACAAAGTAATGTTAGGATATATCAGTTATCCCGTAAGAGCTTTTGTGCCAAATCCACTACAGTGTTTCAGGTTCCTGGCAGCTTTCATGGCTGGGATCAGTTCTTTCCTGTTTTGGCGCACAGCTTCAGGATAGTCCTCGTTGAGGAAGATATACATTCCTCTCAAGTTCTTGGTCATGTTGCGGCAGTGTGTAGGAGGGAGATTCCAAGGTGTGCGAAGTGTTCAGGAGGGCACGGGACAAAGGAATGTGTAGTATCAGTGAAAGAAGCGGTATGTGTTAACTGTAGAGGTGCCCATGTTCCTGGGGATCAGAAGTGGTGCGGTGCGAGAGGAAGGTTTAGGTTGCCAGGGTCAGAGTTGTACAGAAGGGGTCGTATGTTGAGGCAGAGAAGAAAGTACAGGAAGATGGGTCAAGGGAGAGGGATCCTAAGATGCTCCTGGTGAGTAGTAGACTTTTCCCAGTACAGAGTGCTAGGCCTACGAATGAAATTTGCGACAATGAGGTTGGCTTTTTAGCGTTTATTGCCATGGTGATCAACTGTACTACAGAAAATAGGTGTTGTGGTGGCATCTGCAGAGAAGAATTTGGGTTTACGGGATTTTAATGCAGAAGAGTTACAGTGTGTGTTTTTTTTTACAACTTCATAATTTCATTCCAAGTAATCATCTCATCTCAGCTGTTGTCTATGCTGTCTGACAAAATGACTATTTTGTACTTCTTCAAAGTAATTAAGGCAAACTTTTATGACTGCTGAAAACCAACTATCAATCACTTAGATCATGCATTTTCAGGTAGAGATACCTTGCAAAGTATCAGTTGTTCTCTATATCCCCTCACGATCGAGCATTCTTCTGTCTCTTCCGCAGGAGGCGTAAAAGAAACACAGACAGGCTCTGATTTATCTCTTGGGAAACTGTGCAATGTGAGCATTGAGATCGCAGAAAACCACCAAACAAAATGGAATTCAAATAATTAAACCGACATTAGTCAATTAATTATTTGTTTAAAAAATGATAATTGATTGATGTCCCTAACTAACACTGGAGCTAGGCTATACAATGTCCAACCAACTTTGCCACAATCGCACACCAGCTGGCTGAAACTAATTGAGAGAAAGGAGACAACTACATTTATATTTTAGTCATTTAACAGATGCTCTTATCCAGAGCGACTTCCAGATAGTGCATTCATTTTAAGATAGCTAGGTGGGTGAACCACATGTCACAGGCATAAAAAGTACATTTTTCCTCAATAATGTAGCTATCAGTAGATTCAGAGCTAGAAGAGGGGTGGGGTGGGGGTGTAAAGTGCAAGTGCTGGTTAAGTGTTTTATATTTTTTATTTTAAAATATGGGGGGTGGTCGAGGTGAGGATTATTTAAGATACTGTTTGAAGAGGTAGGGTTTCAGATGTTTTCGGAAGATGGGCAGGGACCCTACTGTCCTAGCTTCGGGGGAAGCTGAGGTGGCAGAACGGAGTGCTCGGTTTGGGGTGTAGGGTTTGAGCATAGCATAAAGGTAGGGAGGGGGAGTTCCTCTTGCTAGTTCCGTAGGAAAGCAGCATGCTGTTGTAGTGGATGCAAGCTTCGACTGGAAGCCAGTGGAGTGTGCGGAAAAGCGGGGTGATATGAGAGAAATTGGGAAGGTTGAAAACCATGCGGGCTTCTACGTTCTGGATAAGTTGCAGGGGTTTGATTGCACAAGTGGTGAGCGCAGCCTCCAGCGAGTTGCAGTAGTCCAGACGGGAGAGGACAAATGCCTGGATAAGGACCTGCGCTGCTTCCTGTGTGAGGTAGGGTTGTACTCTACGGATGTTGTGGAGCATGAACCTGCAGGAGCGTGTCACTGATTTGATGTTTGCAGAGAACTACAGGGTGTTCTCCAGGGTCATGTCAAGGTTCTATATTTTCATGTTGCACAACCTTTAGATTTCTGATGAAATGCTTTCAATATTTGTAAATGAATTTCTACAATTTATAGTTGGTTTGAGGTTTTTAAGTCATTGACATTTGGAGCTATTTGAATGTTAACATACCATCCCATGTACATTGTGCAATTTACAGATGGTCCCTAACTAGCCCCATAAGGAAATCCAAAGTTAATCCAAATTTACCACAGGCATTACGATTGGGTCGGGTGCAGCTGCACTCCGAATTGATGATTACTTGTGTGCTGCCAGCTGTGGGAATGTGGGCAGTATTGAACAGCTGTGGAGACTGCTGAGGGGAGAATGGCTCATAATAATGGTTGGAATGGAGTAAATGGAATGGTATAAAAAACATGGTTTTCATGGATTTGATAATATTCCATTCACTCCATTCCATCCATTACACTCAATTTCAACAAACCCAACCTTAATTTATGTTGTGATGCAGTAGTCAAGACCACAATCTCACAAAACTCAGTTAAAAAACCTGTTAAGGATAGGGGGCAGTATTTTCACGGCTGGATAAAAAACGTACCCGATTTAATCTGGTTATTACTCCTGCCCAGAAACTAGAATATGCATATACTTATTTTATTTGGATAGAAAACACACTAAAGTTTATAAAACTGTTTGAATGGTGTCTGTGAGTATAACAGAACTCATATGGCAGGCCAAAACCTGAGAAGATTCCATACAGGAAGTGCCCTCTCTGACCATTTCTTGGCCTTCTATAGCCTCTTTATGGAAAATAGAGGATCTCTGCTGTAACGTGACATTTTCTAAGGCTCCCATAGGCTCTCAGAAGGCGCCAGAATGGGGAATGATGACTCTGCAGTCCCTGGGCGAAAAACAGTAGGGGATTTGGAAAGTGGTCGATCTGAGAACAATGACACGGGCGTGCGCGTGCATGTGACGACTCCATTTTACTTCTTTCAGTCTTTGAATGGATACAATGTCTCCCGGTCGGAAAATTATCGCTATTTTACGAGAAAAATCGCATAAAAATTGATTTTAAACAGCGTCACCGTTCGGATAGTGTCTTGAACGCAAGAACAGAACGCAGCTATTTGGATATAACTATGGATTATTTGGAACCAAAACAACATTGGGTGTTGAAGTAGAAGTCCTGAGAGTGCATTCTGATGAAGAACAGCAAAGGTAATCCAATTTTTCTTATAGTAAATCTGAGTTTGGTGAGTGCCAAACTTGGTGGGTGTCAAAATAGCTAGCCATGATTGCCGGGATATCTACTCAGAATATTGCAAAATGTGCTTTCACCGAAAAGCTATTTTAAAATTGGACACCGCGATTGCATAAAGGAATTCTGTATCTATAATTCTTAAAATAATTGTTATGTTTTTTGTGAACGTTTATCGTGAGTAATTTAGTAAATTCACCGGAAGTGTTCGGTGGGTATGCTAGTTCTGAACGTCACATGCTAATGTAAAAAGCTGTTTTTTGATATAAATATGAACCTGATTGAACAAAACATGCATGTAGTGTATAACATAATGTCCTAGGAGTGTCATCTGATGAAGATCATCAAAGGTTAGTGCTGCATTTAGCTGTGGCTTTGGTTTTTGTGACATTATATGCTAGCTTGAAAAATGGGTGTGTGATTATTTCTGGCTGGGTACTCTCTTGACATAATCTAATGTTTTGCTTTCGTTGTAAAGCCTTTTTGAAATCGGACAATGTGGTTAGATAATGGAGAGTTTTGTCTTTAAAATGGTGTAAAATAGTCATATGTTTGAAAAATGGAAGTTTTGGGATTTTTGAGGAGTTTGTAATTCGCGCCACGCCCTATCATTGGATATTGGCGAGGCGTTCCGCTAGCGGAACATCTAGATGTAAGAGGTTTTCAAGACTGACTTAATGACAAATTATCCTATTTACAATTGGTAGTCAATTTTGACACTGAAGAATACGTTTTGGACTCATATCGATGCTACATAGGCTGTTTTCTAAATGAGAAGTTGGTTTTTAGGGGCGGTTGCTGTTTAAAGAGAAAGACGTTGCTAGATAAGATTAGCTATTTTTACTTCACTGTTCTTACCACGTGCGTGATGTTACCAAATCATTATTTAGAATTAAAGCCAAGCTGGCGTGTGACATTAACTCACCGCCTGTCAGAGAGCATGGGAGTAATTATATATCTCCTGATTCTGGGTCAGTAAATGTTCAGCTTTTTATTTGACCAACATATCATTACTGAGTCTGTTTAAAAGCTATATATTATATGTATGTGTGCAGTTCAACCTTTCTTTTATGTCTTCATTTAGCGCTTCTCAAGGACTATGGTCATGGAGAGCCACAGGAAGGTGGGGCTGAAGCTAAGGTGATTTTGTGTTATGCTATTTGTGATGATGATAAAGACTGAATGTGAAGGTTTTAGACTTCATTTTTGTAAATGATTGTATTGTTAGGTTGATCAGTAATATTCACCTATATCAGCAATTTATACATGGCTCATTTGTTCATTCTCCAGCATTAACCAGACCTTGCTCAAGAACATTAAAACCATTCACTTTAAAGGGGGTCTTTAATCAGAAAATATGTATTTATTGTGACTTAAATATGATCTGTAAGCAGGACTAGCCAAAACCAGTGCTTTTAAATGGACATGTAACGACATTACACGTGTCATAACATTCTTTTGTATATGTGGTGTCATTTAGATATCGACGAGTGCAGTAAAAACTCAGTCATCTGTGTGGACAATTCATCTTGTTACAAAAGTAAGGATGGCTACAGCTGTGGGTGTAATACTGGGTTTGACGACTTTACTGGTGCCACACGACAATGCTTGGGTAAGAATTCTGTCTTTAGTATCATCCTTATAATCAGAGACTCTCACCCTCATCTCTCCATCTCCACTTCATCCTCACCACACGCTTTCTCTTTCAGACATAGACGAATGTGCTACGTTTCCAGAGATTTGTGGGAAATGGAGAACCTGTCTTAATCAGGTGGGTAGCTACCTGTGCCAGTGTCT
Source organism: Salmo salar (assembly GCF_965601325.2). Taxonomy (NCBI): domain Eukaryota; kingdom Metazoa; phylum Chordata; class Actinopteri; order Salmoniformes; family Salmonidae; genus Salmo; species Salmo salar. The sequence goes on from NC_138295.1 coordinate 32,303,509, forward strand.
CAATGGATTTAGGAACTCTAGCGACGGAAAAACTCTGTGTGTAGGTGAGAGAAACACAATTCTTCTTGAGTCTTCTGACTGTCCCATCCAATGCTGTGTTATTTTGACTGACCCATAATATTCTGTTTCAAATTGTATTTACACCATGTGTAACAGGCTTCACTGTGCCTGCTTTACTGTCCCTGGCTCAAACGAATTATCCTCTGATTAATAAACACACATAACTGTCTACTTGACAAAACACTAGCCAGCTGCTCCACCGAAAAGGTACCATTTTGGTGATGCAGGTGGAAACATTTTAAACTCTCTTACACTTGGACTCATCAACATTATTTAGATATCAACGAGTGTATAGACATTCTCCCCGTCTGTGGGGACAATTGAACATGCGTGAACACCACAGGCTGTTTAATACTGTGTCTTCCTGGGTTTAGATTAGAGCCTGAGAATATCACTGGTAAAATGTTTGTGTGTGACGTCCTTTCCTTGTCATCCCACACTTTCATCCTCTCTCCCTGAATTCGCCATCTCTCTCTTCCTCTTTCAGACATTGACGAGTGTAGTACAGACGGAGTATGTGGAAAGAGGGGCATCTGTCAAAACCTGATTGGCAGTTACTGGTGCGAGTGTCCTGCTGGATTTACTAACTTTGGCAAAAACCAAAATAAGTGTGTAGGTGAGAGACAAGCAGCATTCCACCTGTCGTCCATGATGTATTCCTTTATCATGCACAGGTCTGTACATAGTGTACTGTAGAAGGGTATTGAGATAATGTCTCCATGTTTTTACTTTAGAGCTTAATTGTGATCAGTACGAAACACAGCCTGGACAGGTAAAGCTTTACTTTAGAAATATTACATTATTAATTGAGTAAAGGGTATTTTTCCTTGATCTTGAAATGTTTTTATGCATTTTCCTCCCAGACTCTACCAGGCTTTGATAGTTTCTTGTCTCTGTTGAGAAACAACTGTTTGGTGTTGAACAACTCTACGTTGTCTGGACCTACAGGACCGCTGTCAACTGGAGATATGCTTTTGACAGTAAGTCACCACACAGAAACACACATGCAAATGCACACACACGTACAAAACCCTTATGTCTCTCTTCTCTAGTTACTGGTTAATACCACTGATGTTCTTCAACTGGACCTCCAGTCCAATGGTCACCGTAGTAGCAGTGAAGTGACTAAGTTACTGAAGACCATTGAAATCTCGATCAGACTGATCGCTCCACTGCTGACAGAGAACATGACCAGGATAGAGACCAACCACACAGGTAACACACACACACTGAGCAAATATTCACAATGTTGCGGCAGGTAGCCTAGTGGTGAGAATGTTGAACCACTAACCGGAAGTTTGCTAGATTTAATCCCCGAGCTGACAAGGTAAAAATCTGTCATTCTGCCCCTGAGCAAGGCAGTTAACCCATTGTTCCATGGGCGCCGAAGATGTGGATGTCGATTTAAGGCAGCCGCCCGCACTGCTCTGATTCAGAGGGGTTGGGTTAAATGCAGAAGACACAATTCAGTTGGACAACAGACTAGGTATCCCCCTTTCCCATTTACTGACTGATTTCTGGTCTGTGTTGATTATGTCATTATTTTGAAAAACAGAGGTTGAGATTATGGTGAGGAGAGACAAGACTCCACCTGAAGGACCAGTCAGCCTGACCAATGAGAACACGCAACTTGACACCACCTGGGAGACGGTGATTGGAGATGACCTGAATTACCAAGGTAGTCGCAGTCCTACAGTACCAATCATCTGCTCAAAATATGACTAAAGACATACATTGATGGATTCACTTGGGATATTGTGAGTTGTACATGTTTTTGTAGCAGGCCTTATGTTTTCTTGTGTTGTTTTTTATGTGCAGGGTTTGCGTTTGTTGTTCTGCTCAGCAATAAGAATCTGGATAGTCTGAAGGACAACACTTCTCATCAGAGCCAGCAGCTCATGTCCAGTGCTGCGACGGTGTTCGTTAGCAACTCCAACACAACAAACCTGCCCGACCTGATTAATCTCACCTTCAATCACCTGCAGGTAACACTTGTGTCTACTTAATAGTTTCTGAATGTCATTAAAACATGTTTTTCATTGATATACTTTTCATGAAGTCACATTCTTTCCTGAATTTACTGAGTCTAAATGGAATTGACCCCAACCCATATACACTGTATCCTAGTCCAGTGATGTTGACCCCACCTGTGTTTATTGGTCGGATGAGAATGGACCGGGGGTGTGGTCTGGGCGGGGTTGCACCTCAGTGATGTCAAACTCCACCCACACTGTGTGCTCTTGCAACCATCTCAGCACATTCGCTCTGGTGAACATAATCAGTACGGAAAAGGTAATGAGAACACTAACCAGTTTTCCATCGAACCTTTTTATGCGAGTAAAGTACATGTCGGATGAAAAATGGCATGACAGGCCTGATGGAAACAGAAAATGTTTCGGAAAATTTTAGAAATGTCAAGAAAACAAAATAAGCTAGACGAGGTGGGATGTTTTTGTGTCGGTAAAAATAATTATGCAGGAAATGTCGGTGGAAACGCTTTTATGGCCAAATATTGATGTAATAACCATCATATCGAAGTAAACTTGGAGTCAAGCTATGATGTGTGTGGTCCTCCCACTACGACTTGTCGGGAAAGCATGCAGTTTATTAGGCAACAGATTAAATATGTTTATGTTGAACTTCACGGGGTGGTGAATGTGCATGGTGATGAGCTTGATGCTGCTTTCAAATAGCGCTGTGGGTTTCAGGGCACGTTCCAATACCGGAATGGGCACATTTGCTATAAAGCGCAAAAAAAAAGAATAGTGAGAAATCCCTCAGAGTTGAAAATGCCATGTAAACCCATTTAACTTGTAGTTTTTATTCGGTACATGGACATTTTACCGCAAAGGGTATTTTTTATCAGCACTATGTCATCAAGCACAGCCTTTTATCCGCAACAAGTCAATTTGATGAAACACATCTGGTGGGAAAATGTACATATTGTTTAAATGCAGATTTTAGAGTATTCCCATGTAAATCTGTCACCAATTGGATGGAAACCTACTGCAGCTAGTATAGCACATCTGAAGGGGGAGAAAATATATTCCCAGATATGTGTATCAGAGTCTTCCTTTGGTTAATCTGAAACTGTTAATGTTCTATAATAGTAAATGTGTTTGATGCATTTGTCACATTATTTAGGGGAGTTTGATGCTTGTTGAGTGCTTAAGTGCTGATGTTGTTTTGGAGGCTCAGCTGTGTGTTTGACATGTTCATACTGTCTAGTCGGTGTGTGTCTGATGCTTGTTATTCCTCGTTGGCAGGGAAGCGGCAGCTGTCGTTGGTGATGTGGGGGGGTGTTTTTGTGGCACTGACCTGTGTGGTCCTGTCCCTGATCACAACCCTGTGGTGTCGCTTTGCCAGCCGCAAACGCCGTGGAGGAAACCGGCTGAAACAGGATGAACAACTCAATAGAAAATAAGACATGGATTTTAATTATTTGTGTTCTAAGAAAAGCTTTACTTGGAATGAATTTGTAACATTGTCTCTTGGCTTGCAAGGCCTTCCACATGCCAGCATTTTTTATTTAATTAGAAGTGAAAGTAATATTTTTCCTGTTTATTTTACAGTGCTTGAGAAGGTATTTAAATCCAAAAATCATCTCGCTATTATTTCCTCCATTCTGATATAAATATCTAAATTTGAGTTGTCCCTTTCTTCAAAAATAAGCACGACATCATCCTGAAAGTAAAATGAATTTGATCATTGCTCACCCAAAACCTTGTTTTCTTTTGCCTCTCATTAGGCTGACAGAACTGCCCACATGGTGTAAAGACTTCAAAACTGACTTAAAGGGCCAATGCAGTCAAGAACATGATTTCCTGATTTTTATGTATATTTAAACACTTTGAGGTTGGAATAAGACTGCGAAATTGTGGACATTATGATAATGCCCTTTTAGTGTAAGAGCTGTTTGAAATGTTTGGTGGGATGGAATTTTGGCTTGCTGGTGACATCACCAGGCAGTAAATTAGTTAATAGAGCAATAAGAAAGAGCGTTCCAAACCTGGGCTGTATCATAAAAATTCCCCATCCCCCCCAAAATAAGCTTTTTGGTCTTAATTTAAGGTTAGGGTTAGGCATATGGTTAGCCGTGTGCTTACGTTTTGGGTTAGGTTTCAAATCAAATTTTAATTAAGAAGAGACATTTTAGAAATAAGCGGGGCTTATGACTTTGTGGCTGTAGTAACTAGTGATGACAAGTGCACAGAGAGAGAGAGCTTTGTCAGGAAGACTTCACGTTTTGTGTCAGCCAGACTAGAGAAATGTATGTCTGCCCTGAAACTTACTGTTGATCATCATGAAGGAACATAGTGTGAGTGATATTAATATCGTAAATCTAAAGTCTCCCACCATTTGATCATAGTTGCGTCTTAATTTTCCAACAGGCTGTTTATCACACAAATGCATTTGCCATCATTATCATGACTTTGATATCTCTCATTAGCTCTTGAAACTTCTCTCTTCATTGGTTAATCGACCTATCTTTTGAGCTAACATAAATTTAGATAATGTAGCCTTTCAATGTATTAGGATGCTTCGGCTATGGAGGGAGAATTCATCAGGAAAATGATTGATTTCATGGACAAATAGTCCCACCACCACTTGAAGAAAAACCCAGAAACCCTCTTCATTTGTGTAATCAGAAAGACACACTAAATGTTAAGCATTCAAACCCCTTCCCCGTCAATGCTGATAGAGCAAGTGAGAAAGTGAAAGTTACAGGAAATGCTGCTGCAGTGACTTTTAAAATTTGCATAAAGGTCAGACATCTTCAAAAGAAATCAAGAGCAAGACATTTTGAAAAGGAGAGAAAAAGATAAGTAGCAGTGCTTCAGAGTGAAATATGGATTCTAAATCTACTTTTGGTAAGGCAGCTGGTTTATGTGGCCCTGTTGATAAGAGTCTATACTGTGCATGTTGGTGTTTTAGATCAATGTGTCCTCTTATGTCTGATCTTGGAGACAGACCCTCTACACTAGAGTCTAATTCAGGGATGGAACTCATGGACGTGGTCTACGCAAAACTAGACAAATCAACCTGATGTGAATTGCGATGCAAATGGTCTTCTCATGCTACCCAGTCAGTTCCTCTTTGTTTTCGACTTGCAAGAAAATGCCGATGCAAGTTATGGGGAAATAATTTTACTTCCCTGCGCTAACCACATCCGTGAGGTCTCCAAATTATTCTTTAGAACAAAAACCAAGCTGACATGTGACATTAACTCACCAGCTGTCAGAGATCATGGGAGACATTCTATTTCTACTGATTGTGGGTCGGTCAATTTTCTGCTTTTTATTTGACCAACACATCATCATTGAAATGTCCTTGTTTTTGAAAGAAAAACACATTTTTTGTCCATTAAAATAACATCAAATTGATCAGTAATACAGTGTAGACATTGTTAATGTTGTAAATGACTATAGTACCTAGAAACGGCTTATTTTTATTGGAATATCTACATAGGCGTAGAGAGGCCCATTATCAGCAACCATCATTCCTGTGTTGCAATCTCACGTTGTGTTAGCTAATCCACATTTATAATTTTAAAAGGCTAATTGATCAATTTCTCACATGGAATAGCCTTAATTTCTCAGAACAAGAATAGACTGACAAGTTTCAGAAGAAAGTTCTTTGTTTCTGCCCATTTTCAGCCTGTAATCGAACCCACAAAACGCTGATGCTCCAGGACCTCAACCAGTTTATTGGCGGCCAGATTTATTGCTTCTTTAAACAGTACAACAGTTTTCAGCTGTGCTAACATAATTGCAAAAGAAACGATAGTCCATCATTACTTTAAGACATGAAGGTCAGTCAATGTGGAACATTTCTAGAACTTTGAAAGTTTCTTCAAGTGCAGTCGCAAAAACCATCAAGCGCTATGATGAAACTGGCTCTCATGAGGACTGCCACAGGAAAGGAAGACCCAGAGTTACCTCTGCTGCAGAGAATAAGTTCATTAGAGTTACCACCCTCAGAAATTGCAGCCCGAATAAATGCTTCAGAGAGTTCAAGTAACAGACCCATCTCAACATGAACTGTTCCGAGGAGACTCCGTGAATCAGGCCTTCACGGTCGAATTGCTGTAAAGAAACCACTACTAAAGGACACCAATAAGAGGAAGAGACTTGCTTGGGCTAAGAAACATGAGCAATGGTCATTAGACCGGTCCAAATTTACGATTTATGGTTCCAACCGCCGTGGCTTTGTGAGACGCAGAGCAGGTGAACGGATGATCTCCGCATGTGTGGTTCCCACCGTGACGCATGGAGGAGGGGGTATGATGGTGTGGAGATGCTTTGCTGGTGACAGTGTCAGTGATTTATGTAGAATTCAAGGTACACTTAAACAGCATGGCTACCACAGCATTCTGTAGCGATACGCCATCCCATCTGGTTTGTGCTTAGTGGGACTATCATTTGTTTTTCAACAGGACAATGACCCAAAAACAAACCTCCAGGCGGTGTAAGGGCTATTTGACCAAGAAGGAGAGTGATGGAGTGCTGCATCAGATGACGTGGCCTCCACAATCACCTGACCTCAACCCAATTGAAATGGTTTAGGATGAGTTGGATCGCAGAGTGAAGTAAAGCAGCCAACAAGTGGTCAGCATCTGTGGGAACTCCAAGACTGCCAGAAAAGCATTCCAGGTAATGCTGGTTGAGAGAATGCCAAGAGTGTGCAAAGCTGTCATCAAAGCAAATGGTGGCTACTTTAAAGATTCTAACACATTAAATCTATTTTGATTTGTTTAACACTTTCTTGGTTACTACATGATTCCATATGTATTATTTCATAGTTTTGATGTCTTCACTATTGTAGAAAATAGTAAAAATAAAGAGAACCCCTTGAATGAGTTGGTGTGTCCTAAATTTGTACTGGTGCTGTATTTTGATCAGTAATGTTGACCTTTGATAATCTCCAGCATTAGACAGACCCTGTTTAGAAACGTTCAACACGATGTACTGTTTAGTAGTGGGATGTTTTTTCAGAAGATAATCTAGTCTTTCTAAATTCACCTCTCATCTCCCTCATGTAGATATAATGAGTGCTTAAATGAGAAGAACATCTGTAGGCTATTCAACTTGTATCAACACCGTTGAAAGCTACTACTGTCAATGCTATTCTGGCTTCAGATCGCTTGGCTTTGAATGATGTGGTGGTCAATACAATCTTATTTAAAGTGTAACTGTGTTAACGTGTGAGGCATTATCCCCCTCTCTTTGTCAACATACAATCTTTAATCATCTTTCCATCTCCACTACTTTTCCCTTCTCCCTTTCTCTGTCAGACATAGACGAGTGTGTTGAGAACCAACATATTTGTGGGGAACGGGGAATCGATCTCAATCAGCTGGGCAGCTACCTGTGCAAGGGTCACACAGGATTCAGTAGCTATGGCAACAGACAAACTCAGTGTGCAGGTGAGAGACACATTTCTTCTTGGGTGTTGTTGTGTTGGGTTTTGTCTAAATACTCTACCTTTTGTCTGTCTTCCATGTACTGGCTGACTACTGAACCACCATAAGTTTTATTTACCCAGGCCAAAACCTGAATGGCAGTTACTGGTGCCAGTGTCCTGCTGGATTTACTAACTTTAGCAAAAACCAAACTAAGTGTCTAGGTGTGAGACAAGCACCAGTCCACCTGTCGTCCATGATGTACTCCTTTATCATGCACAGGTCTGTACATAGTGTACTGTAGAAGGGTATTGAGATATATCTCCATGTTTTTATTTTAGAGCTTGTGTGACCAGCATGAAACACAGCCTGGACAGGTGCCCCCCCCCCCCCCAGACTGTACCAGGCTTTGACAGTTTCTTGTCTCTGAGAAAAAACAGTTAGGTGTTGAGCAACTCTATGATGTCTGGACTACAAGATAGTTACTGACTGGAGATGTGCTTTTGACAGTAAGTCAAAACACACAAACACAAACAAGTATATAACTCTTGTCTCTTTTTATCTAGTTACTGGTTAATACCACTGATGTTCTTCAACTGGGCCTCCAGTCCAATGGTCACCGTAGTAGCAGTGAAGTGACTAAGTTACTGAGGAAGATTGAAATCTCTCTGACTGAACGCTCAGCTGCTGCCAGAGACCTAACCACACAGGTAACAGACAGACTCAGAGCTCATGCTGACCACATATTTACCATTTACTGACCACCTCACAGGCACCACAGGTTGACCACAATCTGAGCACCATACTGATCATAAACGGAGCACTAACAAGCACATTAGATTGTGTCAACGTTAAAATATAAGTAATGCAATATTGTGTTCTTTCAGTAATGGTGATTCCTGGTCTGTGTTGATTTTGTCAATATTTTGAAAAACAGAGACTGAGATTATGGTGAGGAGAGACAAGACTCCACCTGAAGGACCAGTCAGTCTGACCAATGAGAACACTCAACTTAACACCAATTAATTGAGAGAAAAGAGACAACTACATTTGCATTTTAGTCATTTAACAGATGCTCTTATCCAGAGCGACTTCCAGATAGTGCATTCATTTTAAGATAGCTAGGTGGGTGAACCACATATCACAGGCATAGAAAGTACATTTTTACTCAATGTAGCTATCAGTAGATTCAGAGCTAGAAGAGGGGTGGGGTGGGGGTGTAAAGTGCAAGTGTTGGTTTAGTGTTTTAGATTTTTGTTATTTAAAACAATGGGGGGTGGTCGAGGTGAGGAGGAGGATTATTTAAGTTACTGTTTGAAGAGGTAGGGTTTCAGATGTTTTTTCGGAAGATGGGCAGGCTCTACTGTCCTAGCTTTAGGTGGAAGCTGAGGTGGCAGAACGGAGTGGCAGAACGGAGTGCTCAGTTTGGGGTGTAGGGTTTGAGCATAGCCTAAAGGTAGGGAGGGGCAGTTCCTCTTGCTGTTCCGTAGGAAAGCACCATGGTTTTGTGGTGGATGCAAGCTTCGACTTGAAGCCTGTGGAGTGTGTGGAAAAGCGGGGTGACATGAGAGAACTTGGGAAGGTTGAAAACCATGCGGGCTTCTACGTTCTGGATAAGTTGCAGGGGTTTGATTGCACAAGTGGTGAGCGCAGCCTCCAGCGAGTTGCAGAAGTCCAGACGGGAGAAGACAAGTGCCTTGATAAGGACCTGCGCTGCTTCCTGTGTGAGGTAGGGTTGTACTCTACGGATGTTGTAGAGCATGAACCTGCAGGAGCGGGTCACTGCTTTGATGTTTGCAGAGAACGACAGGGTGTTGTCCAGGGTCATGCCAAGGTTCTATATTTTGATGTTGCTCACCCTTTAGTTTTCTGATGAAATGCTTTCAATATTTGTAAATTAATTTCTACAATTTATAGTTGGTTTGAGGTTTTTAAGTCATTGACATTTGGAGCTATTTGAATGTTAACATCCCATCCCATGTACATTGTGCAATTTACAGATGGTCCCTAACTAGCCCCATATGGAAATCCAAAGTTAATCCAAATTTACCACAGGCATTATGATTGGGTCGGGTACAGCAGCACCCCGAATTGATGATTACTTGTGTGCTGCCAGCTGTGGGCATGTGGGCAGTATTGAACAGCTGTGGAGACTGCTGAGGGGAGAATGGCTCATAATAATGGGTGGAATGGAGTAAACGGAATGGTACAAAATTAATTTATGTTGTGATGCAGTAGTCACGACCACAATCTCACAAAACTCAGTTAAAGACTGACTTTATGACAAATTATCCTATTTTCAATTGGTAGTCAATTTTGACACTGAAGAATACGTTTTGGACTCATATCAATACCACACATGCTGTTTTCTAAATGAGAAGTTGGTTTTTAGGGGTGGTTGCTGTTTAAAGAGAAAGAATTTGCTAGTTAAGATGAGCTATTTTTACTTCGCTGTCCTTACCACGTGCGTGATGTTACCAAATCATTATTTAGAATTAAAGCCAAGCTGACATTTGACATTAACTCACCGCCTGTCAGAGAGCATGGGAGCAATTATATATCTCCTGATTCTGGGTCAGTAAATGTTCAGCTTTTTATTTGACCAACATATCATCACTGAGTCTGTTTAAAAGCTATATATTATATGTATGTGTGCAGTTCAACCTTTCTTTTATGTCTTCATTTAGCGCTTCTCAAGGACTATGGTCATGGAGAGCCACAGGAAGGTGGGGCTGAAGCTAAGGGGATTTTTTGTTATGAAATTTGTGATGATGATAAAGACTGAATGTGAAGGTTTTAGACTTCATTTTTGTAAATGATTGTATTGTTAGGTTGATCAGTAATATTCACCTATATCAGCAATTTATACATAGTTCATTTGTTCATTCTCCAGCATTAACCAGACCTTGCTCAAGAACATTAAAACCATTCACTTTAAGGGGGGTCTTTAATCAGAAAAATATGTATTTATTGTGACTTAAATGTGATCTGTCATAACTTCAAACATTGTTTTCTCTGATGTATAGAGCTTTGAACTAATACTCTTATGGCTACCTTGAGTTTGAGAGTGAATCGTATGTAAGCAGGACTAGCCAAAACCAGTGCTTTTAAAAGGACATGTAACGACATTACACGTGTCATAACATTCTTTTGTATATGCGGTGTCATTTAGATATCGACGAGTGTAGTAACAACTCACTCATCTGTGGGGACAATTCAGCTTGCTTCAACACTATCATGTGCTTTCACCCATGGAATTAGCTGTTAGGAGGTCAAAGGTTGAGGGGGTGGGATGACCTGAAATATTCTAATTTTACAAAATGTTATGCTGTTTTCAAATGAAACACAATACCTTGCTCCTGTTAAAGCTTTTAGAATTTATGTATTTTTTAGGTATTGCTGTGTATGTTTTTCTGGGTTTATTGACTTCTGGTGCCACTCAACAATGCTTGGGTAAGAATTCTGTCTTTAGTATCATCCTTATAATCAGACTCTCACCCTCATCTCTCCATCTCCACTTCATCCTCACCACACGCTTTCTCTTTCAGACATAGACGAGTGTGTTGAATCCCCAGATATTTGTGGGAATTGGGGAACCTGTCGTAATACGGGTTGTAGCTACATGTGCTTGTGTCCCAATGGATTTAGGAACTCTGGTGACAGACAAACTTCGTGTGTAGGTGAGAGAAACACAATTCTTCTTGAGTCTTCTGACTTTCCCATCCAATGCTGTCTTATTTTGACTGACCCAAGATATTCTGTTTCAAATTGTATTTACACCATGTGTAACAGGCTTCACTGTGCCTGCTTTACTGTCCCTGGCTCAAACTAATTATCCTCTGATTAATAAACACACATAACTGTCTGCTTGACAACACACACGCTTTCTCTTTCAGAGAAAGACAAGTGTGTTGAGTCCCCAGATATTTGTGGGAAATGGGGAACCTGTCTTAATCAGGTGGGTAGTTACATGTGCCAGTGTCCCAATGGATTTAGGAACTCTGGTGACAGACAAACTTCTTGTGTAGGTGAGAGAAACATAATTCTTCTTGAGTCTTCTGACTGTCCCATCCAATGCTGTCTTATTTTGACTGACCCAAAATATTCTCTTTCAAACTTTATTTACTCTTTGTGTAACAGGCTTCACTGTGCCTGCTTTACTGTCCCTGGCTCAAACTAATTATCCTCTGATTAACAAACACACATAACTGTCTGCTTGACAAAACACTAGCCAGCTGCACCACCGAAAAGGTACCATTTTGGTGATGCAGTGTGAAACATTTTAAACTCTCTTACACTTGGACTCATCAACATTATTTAGATATCAACGAGTGTATAGACATTCTCCCCGTCTGTGGGGACAATTGAACATGCGTCAACACCACAGGCTGTTTAATACTGTGTCTTCCTGGGTTTAGATTAGAGCCTGAGAATATCACTGGTAAAATGTTTGTGTGTGACGTCCTTTCCTTGTCATCCCACACTTTCATCCTCTCTCCCTTAATTCTCTCTTCCTCTTTCAGACATTGACGAGTGTAATACAGACGGAGTATGTGGAAAGAGGGGCATCTGTCAAAACCTGATTGGCAGTTACTGGTGCGAGTGTCCTGCTGGATTTACTAACTTTGGCAAAAACCAAAATAAGTGTGTAGGTGAGAGACAAGCAGCATTCCACCTGTCGTCCATGATGTACTCCTTTATCATGCACAGGTCTGTACATAGTGTACTGTAGAAGGGTATTGAGATCATGTCTCCATGTTTTTACTTTAGAGCTTAATTGTGACCAGTACGAAACACAGCCTGGACAGGTAAAGCTTTACTTTAGAAATATGACATTATTAATTGAGTAAAGGGTATTTTTCCTTGATCTTGAAATGTTTTTATGCATTTTCCTCCCAGACTCTACCAGGCTTTGACAGTTTCTTGTCTCTGTTGAGAAACAACTGTTTGGTGTTGAACAACTCTACGTTGTCTGGACCTACAAGACCGCTGCCAACTGGAGATGTGCTTTTGACAGTAAGTCACCACACAGAAACACACATGCAAACGCACACACACACACGTACAAAACCCTTATGTCTCTCTTCTCTAGTTACTGGTTAATACCACTGATGTTCTTCAACTGGACCTCCAGTCCAATGGTCACCGTAGTAGCAGTGAAGTGACTAAGTTACTGAAGACCATTGAAATCTCGATCAGACTGATCGCTCCACTGCTGACCGAGAACGTGACCAGGATAGAGACCAACCACACAGGTAACACACACACACACTGAGCACATATTTACAATGGGGCGGCAGGTAGCCTAGTGGTGAGAACGTTGGACCAGTAACCGGAAGGTTGCTGGATTGAATCCCCAAGCTGACAAGGTAAAAATCTGTCATTCTGCCCCTGAGCAAGGCAGTTAACCCATTGTTCCATGGGCGCCGAATATGTGGATGTCGATTTAAGGCAGCCGCCCACACCGCTCTGATTCAGAGGGGTTGGGTGAAATGCAGAAGACACAATTCAGTTGAATACATTCAGTTGGACAACAGACTAGGTATCCCCCTTTGCCATTTACTGACCACCTCGCAGGTACTGCAATCTGAGCACCATACTGATAATAAACGGAGCACTAACAAGCACATTAGATTGTGTCAATGTTAAAATATAAGTAATGCAATATTGTGTTCTTTCAGTAATGGTGTTTTCTGGTCTGTGTTGATTTTGTCAATATTTTTGAAAAACAGACGTTGAGATTCTGGTGAGGAGAGACAAGACCCCACCTAAAGGACCAGTCAGCCTGACCAATGAGAACACTCAACTTGACACCACCTGGGAGACGGTGATTGGAGATTACCAGAATTACCAAGGTAGCCGCAGTCCTACTGTACCAATCATCTGCTCCAAATATTATTAAAGGCATACATTGAGATATTGTGAGTTGTACATGTTTTCGTAGCAGGCCTTATGTTTTCTTGTGTTGTTTTTTATGTGCAGGGTTTGCGTTTGTCGTTCTGCTCAGCTATAAGAATCTGGATAGTCTGAAGGACAACACTTCTCGTCAGAACCTGCAGCTCATGTCCAGTGCTTTGACGGTGTCCGTTAGCAACTCCAACACAACAAACCTGCCCCAACTGATTAATCTCACCTTCAATCACCTGCAGGTAACACTTGTCTCTACTTAATAGTTTCTGACTGTCAGTAAAACATGTTTTTCATTGATATATTTTCCATTAAGTCAAATTCTTTCCTGAAATTACTGAGTCTAAATGGAATTGACCCCAACCCATATACACTGTATCCTAGTCCAGTGATGTTGACCCCACCTGTGTTTATTGGTCGGATGAGAATGGACCGGGGGTGTGGTCTGAGCTGGGTTGCACCTCAGTGATGTCAAACTCCACCCACACTGTGTGCTCCTGCAGCCATCTCAGCACATTCGCTCTGCTGAAGGGAATCCATCAGAAAAAGGTAATGAGAACACTAACCAGTTTTCCATCTAACCTTTTTATGCGAGTAAAGTACATGTCGGATGAAAAATGTCATGACAGGCCTGATGGAAACAGAAAATGTTTTGGAAAACTTTCTAAATGTCAAGAAAACAAAATAAGCTAGACAAGGTGGGATGTTTTTGTGTCGGTAAAAATAATTATGCAAGAAATGTCAGTGGAAACGCTTTTATGGCCAAATATTGATGTAATAACCATCATATTGAAGTAAACTTGGAGTCAAGCTATGACGGGTGTGGTCCTCCCACTACGACTTGTCGGGAAAGCATGCAGTTTATTAGGCAACAGATTTTACCGCAAGAGGGTATTTTTTTATCTGCACTATGTCATCAAGCACAGCCTTTTATCCGCAACAAGTCAATTTGATGAAACACATCTCGTGGGAAAATGTACATATTGTTTTAATGCAGATTTTAGAGTATTCCCATGTAAATCTGTCACCAAATCGATGGAAACCTACTGTAGCTAGTATAGCACATCTGAAGGGGGAGAAAATATATTCCCAGATATGTGTGTCAGAGACTTCCTTTGATTAATCTGAAAATGTTCATGTTTTAAAATAGTAAATGTGTTTGATGCATTTGTCACATTATTTAGGGGAGTTTGATGCTTGTTGAGTGCTTAAGTGCTGATGTTGTTTTGGAGGCTTAGCTGTGTGTTTGACATGTTCATACTGTCTAGTCGGTGTGTGTCTGATGCTTGTTATTCCTCGTTGGCAGGGAAGCGGGCAGCTGTCGTTGGTGATGTGGGTGGGTGTTTTTGTGGCACTGACCTGTGTGGTCCTGTCCCTGATCACAACCCTGTGGTGTCGCTTTGTCAGCCGCAAACGCCGTGGAGGAAACCGTCTGAAACAGGATGTACAACTCAATAGAAAATAAGACATGGATTTTAACTATTTGTGTTCTAAGAAAAGCTTTACTAAATATTTGTCCGTTTCTTCAAAAATAAAGCACGACATCATCCTGAAAGGACAATGAATTTGATCATTGCTCACCCAAAACATTGCTTTTTTTTGCCTCTCATTAGGCCGACAGAACTGCCCACATGGTGTAAAGACTTCCAAACTGACTTAAAGGCCCAATGCAGTCAAGAACATGATTTCCTGAGTTTTATGTATATTTAAACACTTTGAGGTTGGAATAAGACTGTGAAATTGTGGACATTATGATAATGCCCTTTTAGTGTAAGAGCTGTTTGAAATGTCAGCCTGTTTTGGTATGATGGAGTTTTGGCTTGCTGGTGACATC
Organism: Salmo salar; assembly: GCF_965601325.2. Classification (NCBI taxonomy): domain Eukaryota; kingdom Metazoa; phylum Chordata; class Actinopteri; order Salmoniformes; family Salmonidae; genus Salmo; species Salmo salar. Next base: position 32,318,712 of record NC_138295.1, read on the forward strand.
ACCAGGCAGTAAATTAGTTAATAGACCAATAAGAAAGAGCGTTCCAAACATGGGCTGTATCATAAAAATTCCCCATCCCCCCAAAAATAAGCTTTTTGGTCTTAATTTAAGGTTAGGGTTAGGCATATGGTTAGTGTTAGGTTTCAAATCAGATTTTAATTAAGATGAGACGTTTTAGAAATAAGCGGGGCTTATGACTTTGTGGCTGTAGTAACTAGTGACGACAAGTGCACAGAGAGAGATAGCTTTGTCAGGAAGACTTCGCGTTTTGTGTCAGCCAGACTAGAGAATGTATGTCTGCCCTGAAATTTACTGTTGATCATCATGAAGGAACATAGTGTGAGTGATATTAATATCGTAAATCTAAAGTCTCCCACCATTTGATCATAGTTGCGTCTTAATTTTCCAACAGGCTGTTTATCACACAAATGCATTTGCCATCATTATCATGACTTTGATATCTCTCATTAGCTCTTGAAACTTCTCTCTTCATTGGTTAATCGACCTACCTTTTGAGCTAACATAAATTTAGATAATGTAGCCTTTCAATGTATTAGGATGCTTCGGCTATGGAGGGAGAATTCGTCAGGAAAATGATTGATTTCATGGACAAATAGTCCCACCACCACTTGAAGAAAAACCCAGAAACCCTCTTCATTTGTGTAATCACAAAGACACACTAACTGTTAAGCATTCAATCCCCTTCCCTGTCAATGCTGATAGAGCAAGTGAGAATGTGAAAGTTACGGGAAATGCTGCTGCAGTGACTTTTAAAATTTGCATAAAGGTCAGACATCTTCAAAAGAAATCAGAGCAGACATTTTGAAAAGGAGAGAAAAAGATAAGTAGCAGTGCTTCAGAGTGAAATATGGATTCTAAATCTACTTTTGGTAAGGCAGCTGGTTTATGTGGCCCTGTTGATGAGAGTCTATACTGTGCATGTTGGTGTTTTAGATCAATGTGTCCTCTTATGTCTGATCTTGGAGACAGACCCTCTACACTAGAGTCTAATTCAGGGATGGAACTCATGGACGTGGTCTAAGCAAAACTAGACAAATCAACCTGATGTGAATGGTCTTCTCATGCTACCCAGTCAGTTCCTCTTTGTTTTTGACTTAAAATATTTTTCCGTTGCTAGTTATGGGGAAATATTTTTACTTCCCTGCGCTAACCACATCCGTGAGGTCCCCAAAATATTCTTTAGAACTAAAACCAAGCTGACATGTGACATTAACTGACCAGCTGTCAGAGATCATGGGAGCTATTCTATTTCTACTGATTGTGGGTCGGTCAATTTTCTGCTTTTTATTTGACCAACACATCATCTTTGAAATGTCCTTGTTTTTAATGGAATATCTACATAGGCGTACAGATGCCCATTATCAGCAACCATCATTCCTGTGTTGCAATGGCACATTGTGTTAGCTAATCCAAGTTTATAATTTTAAAAGGCTAATTGATCAATTTCTCACATGGAATAGCCTTAATTTCTCAGAACAAGAATAGACTGACAAGTTTCAGAAGAAAGTTCTTTGTTTCTGCCCATTTTCAGCCTGTAATCGAACCCACAAAACACTGACGCTCCAGGACCTCAACTAGTTTATAGGAGGCCAGTTTTATTGCTTCTTTAATCAGTACAACAGTTTTCAGCTGTGCTAACATAATTGCAAAAGAAACGACAGTCCATCATTACTTTAAGACATGAAGGTCAGTCAATGTGGAACATTTCTAGAACTTTGAAAGTTTCTTCAAGTGCAGTCGCTAAAACCATCAAGCGCTATGATGAAACTGGTTCTCATGAGGACTGCCACAGGAAAGGAAGACCCAGAGTTACCTCTGCTGCAGAGGATAAGTTCATTAGAGTTACCACCCTTAGAAATTGCAGCCCGAATAAATGCTTCAGAGAGTTCAAGTAACAGACACATCTCAACATGAACTGTTCAGAGGAGACTGCGTAAATTATTTTTATTTATTTATTTATAACAAGTTCTCATTTACATCTGCTACCTGGCCAAGATAAATCAAAGCAGTTCGACACATACAACAACACAGAGTTACACATGGAGTAAAACAAACATACAGTCAATAATACAGTAGATAAATAAGTCTATATACAATGTGAGCAAATGAGGTGAGATAAGCGAGGTAAAGGCAAAAAAGGCCATGGTGGCAAAGTAAATACAATATAGCAAGTAAAACACTGGAATGGTTGATTTGTAGTGGAAGAAAGTGCAAAGTAGAAATAGAAATAATGGGGTGCAAAGGAGCAAAATAAATAAATAAATACAGTAGGGGAAGAGGTAGTTGTTTGGGCTAGATTATAGATGGGCTATGTACAGGTGCAGTGATCTGTGAGCTGCTCTGACAGCTGGTGCTTAAAGCTAGTGAGGGAGATAAGTGTTTCCAGTTTCAGAGATTTTTGTAGTTCGTTCCTGTAGTAACTTGACAAGGAAAGCCCACACGCATTTCTATATTACTTTCCTTTACTTTCAACCCAATAACTAAAAGGTGTACAGCCAGGTACAAACGGTACAAATATAACAGAACTATATAGGCCACTCAACCGGTGGTAGAATCACATTGCACAGAACTCACTCTTAGTGATGACATCATCAAAGGGGAAAAGTCACGGTCAATGCCAATAATAACCATGTAATTATTTATATAGTGTCCACACTATAACACTTCTCCCCCCTCAATTTAAATCCCCCCCTTAAGGAAAACATAAGGTTAACCACATCAGTGTTTTCTTTTCTTTACTACACAACACTGTAGAACTTCTGCTGGTGTTACTGTAAATGTAAACAAAACAACAACAAAAACAATGACAGTCCTTATTTCTTTTCAACTATGTCTGCTGCTCCAAACAAACACTAACACCACATCTCAGTCTCAACTACAGAGTTAGTCTTTCAGGAGGCTTGTGACTACGGTGTGATCTGCACAGTACTCCTGGTGTGCTACGAGACACAGGTAAGGCGATCCCAGTGGAGCTGGGTCTGAGGGCACAGGAGCGGGTTGGGTGTTTGTGAGAGAATGTCCATCACCCTCTGCTGGAACCACTGAATGCCCCTGTTCCTCAGATGCTGTTTCCTGTGTGATTTCAACTTGTATACTACCACCCACAGCTGTTCCGTCTGAAAACATGGTCTTGTCTTTGTCATAGCGCAGGCGGAGGTGGTCCTGGTGTCTGCGCATGACTCGACCATCAGTCAGTTTGACCACAAAGGAGACGGGACCACTCTGACTCAGAATGATACCTGGCAACCAGTGTTGGCTGCTTGTGAAGTTGCGGATGTAGACAGTGTCATTGGGTTTTAATTGTCTCTCCCTTGCGTGGTGGTCATGTCTCTCTTTTTGTTTCTCCTGCTTCCGTTCCACTCGTGCTCTGATGTTCGGACGCAGTAGATCCAGGTGAGCTTTTTGGCTTTCTGCCCATTAACATCACCGCTGGAGCCTGTCCTGTTGTTGTTTGTGGCGTGATGCGGTACTGGAACAAGAACCGAGAGAGCTTAGTTGTGATGGTTCCCCCAGTCATCCTTTTGAGCCCCTCTTTCAGTGTCTGCACAGCCCGCTCCGCTAAGCCGTTTGAGGCCGGGTGAAACGGGGCGCTGCGGACATGGCGGATCCCGTTTCTCCGCATGAATTCTTGGAACAAGTCACAGGTAAACGTTGTTGCGTTGTCGGACACCAGAGAGTCCGGCAGACCATGGGTTGCAAACACCTGCCGAAGCTTTTCGATGGTTGTGGTCGCTGTGATGTTGCTCATGATGTGCACCTCCAGCCACTTGGAGTGTGCGTCCACCATAACAAGGAACATGTGACCCATGAAAGGGCCTGCAAAGTCTATGTGCAGCCTGGACCATGGGCGGTCAGGCCACTCCCACAGATGTAGTGGCGCGGGCGGCGCCATCTTCTGGTTGATCTGGCACTCAGGACATGATTTAACTTTGTCTTCTACCTCCTGATCCATGTTAGGCCACCAGATGTAAGATCTGACTAAACTTTTCATCCGGGAGGCACCCGCGTGAGCCTCATGGACCTCATCCATGACTTGTGCACGGCCAGGGGGTGGAACAACCACTCTGGACCCCCAGAGTATGCAGCCATCCTGCACACTCAGCTCAGTTTTGCGCTTTGCATAAGGTCTTAGTCCATCATCCTCTATGACAGGAGGCCAACCCTGCATCAGGAATCTTTTCACTTGGGACAGGATAGGATCCCGGTCTGTCCACTGTTTGATCTGTTTGGCATTCACAGGTGAGTTTGACAATCTCTCCATTAGGAAAATTGTCTCGGTAGGCACCACAGTTGTGGCAGGCATCTCTGGTAGCGGGAGATGGCTGAGCGCGTCTGCGTTTGCATTGTCCTTCCCCGCTCTATACACTATCGTGTACTGGTAAGCTGACAGTGTCAGGGCCCAGCGCTGTAACCTTGCTGAAGCCATGGGCGGAATGCATCTTGATTCACTAAAAAGGCTCATCAATGGTTTGTGGTCAGTGCATATGGTGAAATGACGACCGTAGAGGTACTGATGGAAGCGTTTCACAGCAAAGACTATGGCCAGACCTTATTTGTCTAACTGTGAATAACCCTTATCAGCACTCGTCAGCATACGTGATGCGAATCCAATGGGTCTCTCTGACCCATCCGATGAGAGAGTACTGCCCCGACGCCATAGGATGAGGCGTCACATGACAGGATGATCTCTTTGTCTTGGTCAAAATGAACCAGAAGTTGTGCTGATTGTAGTAGTGCTTTCACTTCCTTGAAAGCTTTCTCTTGTGCTGGCCCCCACTTCCATTTACAGTCTTTGTGGAGCAACTGATAAAGTGGAGCCAACACTGTTGACAGCTCAGGGAGGAACTTACCATAGTAGTTCACCATGCCCAGGAACGACCTGAGCTCTGACCCATTCTTGGGGTTTGGAGCATCCTTGATTGCCCTGACTTTGTCCTCCACAGGACACAGACCCTGCGCTGTGATCTTGTGACCTAAGTATGTCACACTCTGTACTTGGAATGTGCACTTGCTACGCTTCAGGTGCAGCCCAGCCTCCGAGAATCTCTTTAACACCTGGTCCAGATGGTGGAGGTGCTCCTCCTCCGTCTCTCCTGTAACCAGGATGTCATCCAGGTACACTGCTACATGAGGGATCCCCTGCAGCAAATTGTCCATTGTCCTCTGGAAAATGGCTGGGCTGGACGCCACTCCGAAAACCAAGCGATTGTACCTGAACAAGCCTTTGTGCGTGTTCACTGTAACATACTCTTTTGAGTCCTCGTCCAGGAGGAGCTGTTGGTAGGCGTGACTCATGTCAAGCTTTGAGAACGTCTTGCCTCCTGCCAGTGTCACGAACAAGTCCTCCACCTGCGGCAGCGGGTAAGCGTCTAGCTTAGAGGCCCTGTTGATGGTGAGTTTGTAGTCCTCACATATACGCACCGTGCATTCACTTTTCAGAACAGGAACGATAGGAACTGCCCAGCGGGAGAAATGAATGGGAGTAATGACGTTTGCTTCCTGCAGACGCTCCAACTCATCTTCCACTTTATTTTTCATGGCGTAAGGCACTGTCCTGGGCTTGAAAAAGCGAGGCTCGGCCTGAGGATCCATGAACAGCTTAACTGCAGTGCCCTGCAGTGTGCCCAGTTCATCTTTGAAAATCTCTGGGTACTTTTGAATGACATCCTCAGTCACTCGGGTGTGTTTTATCTCACCCCAGTTCAGTTGTATTTTGTTTAGCCAGTCACGCCCTAGTAAACTAGGCCCATTCCCTTTCACCACCAGGAGCCGTGCTCTCGCTTCCTGGCTGTTGTATGCAATGTCCACCTCTAGAGCCCCCAGCAATGGTATGGTCTCCCCGGTGTACGTACGCAGTCTGATCCCTGCCGGTGTGAGGGCAGAAACCTGTCTTGAGCCCCATCTTCGTTTGTAGGTCTCCTCACTTATGACAGAGGCCCCCGTGTCAACCTCCATCCTCATCTGCTTTCCATCTACCTCCACTGTAGCATAGATAGGCTCTGCCCGCGGCTCCCTCACATTAAACATGTTGTAGGAACAATGCTCTTCCTCCTCCTCTGTGCTCTCTAGGTGGTGCGCTGCTGACTGAGGCTTTGGTGCTGTGAACTTGCCCAGCCCAGTCCGCCCACCCTCTGGCTTGCTCCTAGGACCCCTGCATTTTTTTGCTAAATGTCCCTTTTTGTTGCAATTGTGACAGACAGTCTCCATGAACTTACAGTTGTTACCATAATGTGCCCCTCCACATCTGAAATATTCCACTGCTTTTCCCCTTTTTCCTGCCACCTCTTTTGTCACCTGATGCACTGCACAACTTTCACTGTTGGCCTTTTGAATTTTTTTCACATTACTAGCGGCCATCTCCATCCCTTGAGATAGTTCCAATGCTCTCTTGAAAGTCAGTGTGGCTTCCCCCAGCAACCGGCGCTGTATGCTGTCCTCATTAATGCCACAGACTAATCTGTCACGGAGCATGTCCTCTAACATAGCCCCAAACTCACAATGTTCCGAGAGTTCACGTAATCCAGCAACAAAGTTAGCAACAGACTGAACATGGCAGTTAAACTTGAACCTCTGGACAATCACTGAAGGCTTTGGATTGTGGTGAGTCTGAACGAGAGCAACTAGATCCCCAAAAGGAATTTCTCCCGGTCTCCGTGGTGTAGCCAAATTCCTCATTAGCTTGTAGGTTTTAGCCCCACACACACTCAAGAGAATAGAGCGCTGTTTAGCCTCATCTGTGATTCCATTTGCCAAGAAAAAGTGTCCCAACCTTTCCACATATTCCGTCCAGTCCTCGTTCTCTTCCACAAACTCAGTGATAGTCCCAAACATTGCCATTATAACGCCAACTTGTCCTTGATCCCCGTTAGCGATTTTCACTTGCTGCTGATTTTCCCCGTCTGCGTTTCCGTCCAGCGGCACCTGCTCTCCGTTGCTCATTAAGCTAGCTAGCTAACTGACTACCTCCACTGTTTCTTAGCTAGCTAGCCTCTTGACGGTCGCCTAGGATAGGGGGCGCTACAGCGATTTTTGAAACAAATTAGTGCCCATTTTAAACGGCCTCCTACTCAAACTCTGAAGCTAGGATATGCATATAGTTAATACTTGTGGATAGAAAACACCCTAAAGTTTCTAAAACTGTTTGAATGGTGTCTGTGAGTATAACAGAACTCATATGGCAGTCAAAACCCCGAGACAGATCGTAACAGGATGTGGAATTCTGAATTGCGGACTCAACTTCATCACTTTGCCTATAAATCACACCGTGAGCTATGGTTCATTGAGCACTTCCTATTGCTTCCACTAGATGTCCCCAGTCTTTACAAAGTGGTTTGAGCCTTCTACTGTGAAAACTGACAGAATGAGAGTCTGTGGAAAGTGGTCACATGGAGAGGGCCATCACCATTATGACGCCGGCGCCCCTGGCTACCCTCCCATTTCGAAACGTTTAGAAAGACAATGCAACCGTCCCCCTTGAATCTTATTGGAGCTCTGGTTGAAAAAGGCCCTAAAGATTTATGTTATACAACGTTTGACATGTTTGAACGAACTTAAATTAAAAAAAAATGCATTTTGTTGAGAGAGAAGTCCCGCGGCCGACGGTACTTTTGGAGCAGCCTTCAGAACGCGCTAACAACAACAAGCTATTGGGACATAAAGGATAAACTTTTTCGAACGAAAATACATTTGTTGTGGACCAGGGATTACTGGAAGTGCCTTCTGATGAAGATAATCAAAGGTAAGGGATTATTGACAATAGTATACAAGAGTAGATTTGATATGCGATTGTTCCAAGATGGCGCTGACCTGTAACGGTAGCCTATTTTTATGAGTATCGCATCCCCTTTTATCGCAAAGTGTGATTACCCAGTAAAGTTATTTTTAAATCTGGCATTACAGGTGCTTTCAAGAGATGTTAATCTATAAATCTTAGAATGACAATATTACATTTTAAAAATGTTTTCGAATAGTAATTTAGTAAATTGTAGCGCTGTTTCACCGGATGCATTTGAGGGAAAATAGTTAGTCAACGTCACGTGCCGATGTAAAATGCTGTTTTTATATATAAATATGAACTTTTTCGAACAAAAGAATGCATGTATTGTGTAACATGATGTCCTAGGAGTGTCATCTGATGAAGATTGTCAAAGGTTAGTGCTGTATTTAGCTGTTTTTTGGTTATTTGTGATGCATGTGGTTGGTCGGAAAATGGCTATGTGGCTACTTTTACGATATACTCCTCTAACATAATCTAATGTTTTGCTTTTGCTGTAAAGCCTTTTTTGAAATCGGACAACGTGAAATCGGACAACGATTCAGGAGAGGTGTATCTATAAAACGATATACAATAGTCCTATATTTGAAAAAAATTAATAATAATTTTGTAAAGAAAATGGCGATAGGATTTTTCGCTGGATGTTGATCCCGCATACGGGACGGAGCCCGTCCAGAGGCTAGCACTTCGCCCTGTACAAGTTGATAAAGTTTTATCCTCGTCGCCAAAAAGGTGTAGTAACTTGACAAGGAAAGCCCACACGCATTTCTATATTACTTTCCTTTACTTTCAACCCAATAACTAAAAGGTGTACAGCCAGGTACAAACGGTACAAATATAACAGAACTATATAGCCCACTCAACCGGTGGTAGAATCACATTGCACAGAACTCACTCTTAGTGATGACATCATCAAAGGGGAAAAGTCACGGTCAATGCCAATAATAACCATGTAATTATTTATATAGTGTCCACACTATAACAGTTCCAGTCATTGGCAGCAGAGAACTGGAAGGAGAGACGGCCAAAGGAGGAATTGGCTTTGAGAGATATACCTGCAGGAGCGCGTGCTACAGGTGGGTGCTGCTAAGGTGACCAGTGAGCTGAGATAAGGGGGGACTTTACCTAGCAGGGTCTTGTAGATGACCTGGAGCCAGTTGGTTTGGCGACGAGTATGAAGCAAGGGCCAGCCAACGAGAGCATACAGGTCGCAGTGGTGGGTAGTATATGGGGCTTTGGTGACAAAACGGATGTCACTGTGATAGACTGCATCCAATTTGTTGAGTAGGGTGTTGGAGGCTATTTTGTAAATGACATCGCCGAAGTCCAGGATCGGTAGGATAGTCAGTTTTACGAGGGTATGTTTGGCAGCATGAGTGAAGGATGCTTTGTTGCGAAATAGGAAGCCAATTCTAGATTTAACTTTGGATTGGAGATGTTTGATGTGAGTCTGGAAGGAGAGCTTATAGTCTAACCAGACACCTAGGTATTTGTAGTTGTCCACATATTCTAAGTAAGAACCGTCCAGAGTAGTGATGCTGGATGGGCGGGCAGGTGCGGGCAGCGATCGGTTGAAGAGCATGCATTTAGTTTTACTTGTATTTAAGAGTAGTTGGAGGCCACGGAAGGAGAGTTGTATGGCATTGAAGCTCGTCTGGAGGGTTGTTAACACTGTGTCCAAAGAAGGGCCAGAAGTATACAGAATGGTGTCGTCTGCGTAGAGGTGGATCAGAGACTCACCAGCAGCAAGAGCGACATCATTGATGTATACAGAGAAAAGAGTTGGCCCAAGAATTGAACCCTGTGGCACCCCCATAGAGACGACCAGAGGCCCGGACAACAGGCCCTCCGATTTGACACATTGAACTCTATCAGAGAAGTAGTTGGTGAACCAGGCAAGCCAATCATTTGAGAAACCAAGGCTACTGAGTCTGCCGATGAGGATGTGGTGATTGACAGAGTCGAAAGCCTTGGCCAGGTCAATGAATACGGCAGCACAGTATTGTTTCTTATCGATGGTGGTTACGATATTGTTTAGGACCTTGAGCGTGGCTGAGGTGCACCCATGACCAGCTCTGAAACCAGATTGCATAACGGAGAAGGTGCGGTGGGATTCGAAATGGTTGGTAATTTGTTTGTTGACTTGGCTTTCGAAGACCTTAGAAAGGCAGGGTAGGATAGATATAGGTCTGTAGCAGTTTGCGTCAAGAGTGTCCCCTCCTTTGAAGAGGGGGATGACAGCAGCTGCTTTCCAATCTTTTGGAATCTCAGACGACACGAAGGGAGGTTGAACAGGCTAATAGGGGTTGCAACGATTTCGGCAGCTAATTTTAGAAAGAAAGGGTCCAGATTGTCTAGCCCGGCTGATTTGTAGGGGTCCAGATTTTGCAGCTCTTTCAGAACATCAGCTGACTGGATTTGGGAGAAGGAGAAATGGGGAAGGCTTGGGCGAGTAGCTGTGGGGGGTGCAGTGCTGTTCACCGCGGTAGGGGTAGCCAGGTGGAAAGCATGGCCAGCCGTAGAAAAATGCTTATTGAAATTCTCAATTATAGTGGATTTATCGGAGGTGACAGAGTTTCCTATCCTCAGTGCAGTGGGCAGCTGGGAGGAGGTGTTCTTATTTTCCATGGACTTTACAGTGTCCCAGAACTTTTTTGAGTTTGTGTTGCAGGAAGCAAATTTCTGCATGAAAAAGCTAGCCTTGGCTTTTCTAACTGCCTGTGTATATTGGTTTCTAACTTCCCTGAAAAGTTGCATATCACGGGGCTGTTCGATGCTAATTGTCACGACACCAGACGGATGGTGGCGCCCCTCCTCGGCCGGGCGGAGCTCGGTGGTCGTCGTCGCCGGCCTACTAGCTGCCATCGATCCTTTTTTGTTTCACTTTCTGTTGGTTAGGTCTAGGTAGGCACGCACCTGTTTTGGGTTAGTCATTAGTAGGGGGGGTTATTTAGTTTAGCGTAGGATGTCTGTGTTTCTGCGTGATTGTGTTTTCTTGTCCGGTTTATGTGCTTGAGGAACGTGTGCTGGTTTTCCTCTGCCTGTGGTTGGTTTCGTTGTGTACACCACCGCAGAAGTATTTAAGGGCTGCGCCCCTATATTTTTGGCGACCACATCCATTTTCTTGAATAAAGAAGTGTGGTCAAGAATTCTCTGTCTCCTGCGCCTGACTCAACCTCTCCTGCTCTTTTGAGCCAGCCCATGACACTAATGCAGAATGCCACAGGATGTTTTTGTGTTGGTTAAGGGCAGTCAGGTCTGGAGAGAACCAAGGGCTATATCTGTTCCTGGTTCTAAATTTCTTGAATGGGGCATGCTTATTTAAGATGGTGAGGAAGGCTTTTTTTTAACCTGTTAGGGCTAGGGGGCAGTATTGACACGGCTGGATAAAAAACGTACCCGATTTAATCTGGTTACTACTCCTGCCCAGTAACTAGAATATGCATATAATTATTGGCTTTGGATAGAAAACACCCTAAAGTTTCTAAAACTGTTTTAATGGTGTCTGTGAGTATAACAGAACTCATATGGCAGGCAAAAACCTGAGAAGATTTCATGCAGGAAGTGGCCTGTCTGACAAGGTGTCGTTCTTCTTGTCTCTGTTTATTGAAGAGTGAGGATCTTAGCTGTAACGTGACACTTCCTACGGCTGCCATAGGCTCTCAGAAGGCAGGCTCTGGCTGAAAAAAAGTAGCGCGTTTGGGTAGTGGCTGGTTACAGTACTGTGAGACTCAGGCTCGTGCCCGCGTCGACCGAAAGCTTTGTTTTCTTTCCTCTGTTTAGCTAAATGGAGATTCCCAGTCGGAATATTATCGCTTTTTTTACGAGAAAAATTGCATAAAAATGGATTTTAAACAGCGGTTGACATGCTTCGAAGTACGGTAATGGAATATTTAGATTTTTTTTGTCACGAATTGCGCCATGCGCGCGACCCTGATTTACCATTTCGGATAGTTTCTGGAACGCACGAACAAAACGCCGCTATTCGGATATAACGATGGATTATTTTGGACCAAACCAACATTTGTTTTTGAAGTAGCAGTCCTGGGAGTGCATTCTGATGAAGACAACAAAAGTTAATCAAACTTTTGTAAAAGTAAATCTGATTTTGGTGAAGGCTAAACTTGCCGGGTGTCTAAATAGCTAGCCCGTGATGGCTGGGCTATGTACTTAGAATATTGCAAAATGTGCTTTCACCAAAAAGCTATTTTAAAATCGGACATATCGAGTGCATAGAGGAGTTCTGTATCTATAATTCTTAAAATAATTGTTATGCTTTTTGTGAACGTTTATCGTGAGTAATTTAGTAAATTGTTAGTAAATTCCCCGGAAGTTTGCGGGGGGTATGCTAGTTCTGAACGTCACATGCCAATGTAAAAAGCTGGTTTTTGATATAAATATGAACTTGATTGAACAAGACATGCATGTATTGTATAACATAATGTCCTAGGGTTGTCATCTGATGAAGATCATCAAAGGTTAGTGCTGCATTTAGCTGTGGTTTGGGTTTTTGTGACATTATATGCTAGCTTGAAAAATGGGTGTCTGATTATTTCTGGCTGGGTACTCTGCTGACATAATCTAATGTTTTGCTTTCGTTGTAAAGCCTTTTTGAAATCGGACAGTGTGGTTAGATTAACGAGAGTCTTGTCTTTAAATAGCTGTAAAATAGTCATATGTTTGAGAAATTGAAGTAATAGCATTTCTAAGGTATTTGAAAATCGCGCCACTGGATTAGACTGGCTGTTGCGTAGGTGGGACGAATTCGTCCCGCCTAGCCCAGAGAGGTTAAATAACCAGGCATCCTCTACTGACGGGATGAGGTCAATATCCTTCCATGATACCCGGGCCAGGTCAATTAGAATGGTTTGCTCGCTGAAACGTTTCAGGGAGCGTTTGGCAGTGATGAGTGAAGGTTGTTTGACCGCTGACCCATTACAGATGCAGGCAATGAGGCAGTGATCGCTGAGATCTTGGTTGAAAACAGCAGAGGTGTATTTAGAGGGCAAGTTGGTTAGGATGAATCAGGCCTTCATGGTCGAATTGCTGCAAAGAAACCACTACTAAAGGACACCAATAAGAGGAAGAGACTTGCTTGGGCTAAGAAACACGAGCAATGGTCATTAGACCGGTGAAAATCTGTCCTTTGGTCTGATGAGTCCAAATTTGAGATATATGGTTCCAACCGCCGTGGCTTTGTGAGACGCAGAGCAGGTGAACGGATGATCTCCACATGTGTGGTTCCCACCGTGAAGCATGGAGGAGGAGGTATGATGGTGTGGAGGTGCTTTGCTGGTGACACTGTCAGTGATTTATGTAGAATTCAAGGTACACTTAAACAGCATGACTACCACAGCATTCTGCAGCGATACGCCATCCCGTCTGGTTTGTGCTTAGTGGGACTATCATTTGTTTTTCCACAGGACAATGACCCAAAAACAAACCTCCAGGCTGTGTAAGGGCTATTTGACCAAGAAGGAGAGTGATGGAGTGCTGCATCAGATGACTTGGCCTCCACAATCACCTGACCTCAACCCAATTGAAATGGTTTAGGATGAGTTGACCGCAGAGTGAAGGAAAGCAGCCACCAAGTGGTCAGCATATGTGGGAACTCCAAGACTGCCAGAAAAGCATTCCAGGTAAAGCTGGTTGAGAGAATGCCAAGAGTGTGCAAAGCTGTCATCAAGGCAAATGGTGGCTACTTTGAAGAATCTAACACATGAAATCTTGGTTACTACATGATTCCATATGTATTATTTCATAGTTTTGATGTCTTCACTATTGTAGAAAATAGTAAAAATAAAGAAAACCCCTTGAATGAGTAGGTGTGTCCTAACTTTGGACTGGTGCTGTACTTTGATCAGTAATGTTGACCTTTGATAATCTCCAGCATTAAACAGACCCTGTTTAGGAACGTTCAACACTATGTACTGTTTAGTAGTGGGATGTTTTTTCAGAAGATAATCTAGTCTTTCTAAATTCACCTCTCATCTCCCTCATGTAGATATAATGAGTGCTTAAATGAGAAGAACATCTGTAGGCTATTCACCTTGTATCAACACCGTTGAAAGCTACTACTGTCAATGCTATTCTGGCTTCAGATCGCTTGGCTTTGAATCATGTGGTGGTCAATACAATCTTATTTAAAGTGTGACTGTGTTAACGTGTGAGGGATTATCACCCTCTCTTTGTCAACATACAATCTTTAATCATCTTTCCATATCCACTACTTTTCCCTTCTCCCTTTCTCTGTCAGACATAGATGAGTGTGTTGAGAACCAACATATTTGTGGGGAACGGGGAATCGATCTCAATCAGTTGGGCAGCTACCTGTGCAAGTGTCACACAGGATTCAGTAACTATGGCAACAGACTAGCTCAGTGTGCAGGTGAGAGACACATTTCTTCTTGGGTGTTGTTGTGTTGGGTTTTGTCTAAATACTCTAAGGTGGCTGCCTTTTGTCTGTCTTCCATGTACTGGCTGACTACTGAACCACCATTACATTTACATTTACGTCATTTAGCAGACGCTCTTACCCAGAGCAACTTACAAATTGGTGCCTTCACCTTAAGATATCCAGTGGAACAACCACTTTACAATAGTACATCTATGTCTTTTTTTGGGGGGGGGGGGGGGGGGGGGGGTTAGAAGGATTACTTTATCCTATCACAGGTATTCCTTAAAGAGGTGGGGTTTCAGGTGTCTCCGGAAGGTGGTGATTGACTCCGCTGTCCTGTCGTCGTGAGGTAGCTTGTTCCACCATTGGGGTGCCAGAGCAGCGAACAGTTTTGACTGGGCTGAGCGGGAACTGTGCTTCCGCAGAGGTAGGGGGGCCAGCAGGCCAGAGGTGGATGAACGCAGTGCCCTTGTTTGGGTGTAGGGCCTGATCAGAGCCTGAAGGTACGGAGGTGCCGTTCCCCTCACAGCTCCGTAGGCAAGCACCATGGTCTTGTAGTAGATGCGAGCTTCAACTGGAAGCCAGTGGAGTGTGCGGAGGAGCGGGGTGACGTGAGAGAACTTGGGAAGGTTGAACACCAGACGGGCTGCGGCGTTCTGGATGAGTTGTAGGGGTTTAATGGCACAGGCAGGGAGCCCCACCAACAGCGAGTTGCAGAAATCCAGACGGGAGATGACAAGTGCCTGGATTAGGACCTGCGCCGCTTCCTGTGTAAGGCAGGGTCGTACTCTGCGAATGTTGTTGAGCATGAACGTACAGGATCGGGTCACCGCCTTGATGTTAGCGGAGAACGACAGGGTGTTGTCCAGGGTCACGCCAAGGCTCTTAGCACTCTGGGAGGAGGACACAATGGAGTTGTCATCCGTGATGGCGAGATCATCGAACGGGCAGTCCTTCCCCGGGAGGAAGAGCAGCTCCATCTTGCCGAGGTTCAGCTTGAGGTGGTGATCCGTCATCCACACTGATATGTCTGCCAGACATGCAGAGATGCGATTCGCCACCTGGTTATCAGAAGGGGGAAAGGAGAAGATTAATTGCGTGTCGTCTGCGTAGCAATGATAGGAGAGACCATGTGAGGATATGACAGAGCCAAGTGACTTGGTGTATAGCGAGAATAGGAGAGGGCCTAGAACTGAGCCCTGGGGGACACCAGTGGTGAGAGCACGTGGTGCGGAGACGGATTCTAGGTAGGAGCGACCTGTCAGGTAAGACACAATCCAAGAGTGAGCCGTGCCGGAGATGCCCAACTCGGAGAGGAGGAGAGAAGGATCTGATGGTTCACAGTATCAAAGGCAGCAGATAGGTCTAGAAGGATGAGAGCAGAGGAGAGAGAGTTAGGTTTAGCAGTGCGGAGAGCCTCCGTGACACAGAGAAGAGCAGTCTCAGTTGAATGACCAGTCTTGAAACCTGACTGATTTGGATCAAGAAGGTCATTCTGAGAGAGATAGCAAGAGAGCTGGCCAAGGACGGCACGCTCAAGAGTTTTTTATTTACCCAGGCCAAAACCTGAATGGCAGTTACTGGTGCCAGTGTCCTGCTGGATTTACTAACTTTAGCAAAAACCAAACTAAGTGTGTAGGTGAGAGTCAAGCACCATTCCACCTGTCGTCCATGATGTACTCCTTTATCATGCACAGGTCTGTACATAGTGTACTGTAGAAGGGTATTGAGATAATGTCTCCATGTTTTTACTTTAGAGCTTAATTGTGACCAGTATGAAACACAGCCTGGACAGGTAAAGCTTTACTTTAGAAATATTACATGTAAAATGGGGTTTTTGGATATAAATATGAACTTGATCGAACAAAAAAATGCATGTATTGTCTAACATGATGTCCTAGGAGTGTCATCTGATGAAGATTGTCAAAGGTTAGTGCTTAATTTTAGCTGTATATCTGGTTTTGTGACGGCTATCAGTGCATGGAAAATGGCTGTGTTTAGCAACAACAACAAAAAAGTGCTGTCCTAAAATAATCTACTATTTTGGTTTCACCGTAAAGCCTTTTTGAAATCGGACAATGTGGTAGGATTAACAAGAGGATTATCTTTAAAATGCCGTATAATACTTTAATTTCTATTTTGAGATTTGTTTGTTTTTGAATTTCGCGCCGTTGTATTTCACTGGTGGTTGTCCAACTAATCCCGTTACCGGCATTTTATGACGAAGGGATCCTCAAGAAGTTAATTGAGAAAAGGGTATTTTTCCTTGATCTTGAAATGTTTTTATGCATTTTCCTCCCAGACTCTACCAGGCTTTGACAGTTTATTGTCTCTGTTGAAAAACAACTGTTTGGTGTTGAACAACTCTACGTTGTCTGGACCTACAAGACCGCTGTCAACTGGAGATGTGCTTTTGACAGTAAGTCACCACACAGAAACACACATGCAAATGCACACACACACGTACAAAACCCTTATGTCTCTCTTCTCTGGTTAATACCACTGATGTTCTTCAACTGGGCCTCCAGTCCAATGGTCACCGTAGTAGCAGTGAAGTGACTAAGTTACTGAGAACGATTGAAATCTCGATCAGACTGATCGTTCCACTGCTGACAGAGAACATGACCAGGATAGAGACCAACCACACAGGTAACACACACACACTGAGCACATATTTACAATGGGGCGGCAGGTAGCCTAGTGGTGAGAACGTTGAACCGGAAGTTTGCTTGATCGAATCCCCGAGCTGACAAGGTAAAAATCTGTCATTCTGCCCCTGAGCAAGGCAGTTAACCCATTGTTCCATGGGCGCCGAAGATGTGGATGTCGATTTAAGGCAGCCGCCCGCACCTCTCTGTTCAGAGGGGTTGGGTTAAATGCGGAAGACACATTTGAATACATTCAGTTGGACAACTGACTAGGTATCCCCATTTACTGACTGATTTCTGGTCTGTGTTGATTTTGTCATTATGTTGAAAAACAGAGGCTGAGATTATGGTGAGGAGAGATCTGACTCCATCTGAAGGACCAGTCAGCCTGACCAATGAGAACACTCAATTTGACACCACCTGGGAGATGGTGGTTGGAGATGACCTGAATTACCCAGGTAGCTGCAGTCCTACAGTACCAATCATCTGCTCCAAATATTATTAAAGGCACACATTGAGATATTGTGAGTTGTACATGTTTTCGTAGCAGGCCTTATGTTTTCGTGTTGTTTTTTGTGCAGGGTTTGCATTTGTTGTTCTGTTCATCTATAAGAATCTGGATAGTCTGAAGGACAACACTTCTCATCAGAGCCAGCAGCTCATGTCCAGTGCTGCGACAGTGTCCGTTAGCAACTCCAACACAACAAACCTGCCCCAACTGATTAATCTCACCTTCAATCACCTGCAGGTAACACTTGTCTCTACTTAATAGTTTATGACTGTCAGTAAAATATGTTGATATGTTTTTCATTGTCATGTTTTACATTAAGTCACAATTTTTCCTAAATTTACTGAGTCTAAATGGAATTGACCCCAACCCATATACACTGTATCCTAGTCCAGTGATGTTGACCCCACCTGTGTTTATTGGTCGAGTGAGAATGGACCGGGGGTGTGGTCTGGGCGGGGTTGCACCTCAGTGATGTCAAACTCCACCCACACTGTGTGCTCCTGCAACCATCTCAGCACATTCGCTCTGCTGAAGGGAATCCATCAGAAAAAGGTGATGAGAACACTAACCAGTTTTCCATCGAACCATTTTATGCGAGTAAAGTACATGTCGTTTAAAAAATGTCATGACAGGCCTGATGGAAACAGAAAATGTTTCGGTAAACTTTGTAAATGTCTAGCATATTTTGTTTTCTTGACAAGGTGGGCTCTTTTAAGGTCGGTAAAAATAATTATGCATGAAACGTCAGTGGAAACGCTTTTATGCGCAAATATTGATATAATAACCATCCTATCAAAGTCTACTTCACGATATGACGTGTGTGGACCTCCCACTACGACTTGTCGGGAAAGCATGCCGTTTACTAGGTAACGTAATGGTGAATGTGAAAGGTGATGAGCTTGATGCTGCTTTCCAATATATATTGAGGGTCTTATTCTGGTGACATGATCAACGATGTTTGGCTGAAGTTTGACAAATAAAAATAATCTTGCTCTTTTGTCCATAATAATCTCATCATGTAGGCTATATGTGCACTCTAGCCAAAAGTGCACATACACTTATATGTAAGCAGCGCTGTGGGTTTAAGCGCACGTGCCAATACCGGAGTGGGCACACTTGCTATATAAAGCAATTTTTGTTGTTGTTGCGAAAACCATCATCAGTAGTATTGAAAATGCCATGGAAACCCATTTAACTTGTATTTTTTATTCGGTACATGGACATTTTACCGCAAATTGTATTTTATGTGCACTATGTCATCACGCACAGCCTTTTATCTGTAACAAGTCATTTTGATGGAAACACCTCTCTGGTGGGAAAATGAAAATGTTGTTTTAATGCAGATTTTAGAGTATTCCTATGTAAATCTTTCGCAAATTGGCTGGAAACCTAGCTAGTGTAGCACATCTGAAGGGGGAGAAAACATATTCCAATTTATCTGTGTCAGAGACTTCCTTTGGTTCCTCTGGAAAGGTTAATGTTTTAAAATACTAAATGTAAGTGTTTGATGCATTTGTCACATTATTTAAGGCGAGTTTGATGCTTGTTGAGTGCTTAAGTGCTGATGTTGTTTTGGAGGCTCAGCTGTGTGTTTGACATGTTCATACTGTCTAGTCGGTGTGTGTCTGATGCTTGTTATTCCTCGTTGGCAGGGAAGCGGGCAGCTGTCGTTGGTGATGTGGGGGGGGGGTTTTGTGGCACTGACCTGTGTGGTCCTGTCCCTGATCACAACCCTGTGGTGTCGCTTTGCCAGCCGCAAACGCCATAGAAAATAAGACATGGATTTGAACTATTTCTGTTATAAGAAAAGCTTTACTTGGAATCCATTTGTAACAGTGTCTCTTGGCTTGCAAGGACATCCAATTGCCAGAATTTGTATTTATTTAAGTAGTATAAAAATGTACCAAACAAAAACATAAGTACACAACTTTATATTAATAGATATACAATATTCCATGTATAGAAGTCTTATCAGTTCTGGACTGTAATAGATGAGCTCTCATCTCTATGGCAACATACATAAGTCATTTCAGTCTCATAAACATGGTTTGTAATTTGTAGAGATGCGAATAGTGGTATATCCACTCCATGCTGCATTTGACCAGTATTATGCCACTTGGTGGTTGTTGTAACTGAGTTATTTTAAGTGAAAGTAATATTTTTCCTGTTTATTATACAGTGCTTGAAAAGGTATTTTATATTATTTCCTTCATTCTGATTTAAATGTCTAAATATGAGCTGTTTGTTTTGTAAAAAAATAAAGCACTACATCATCCTGAAAGTACAATGAATTTGATCATTGCTCACCCAAAACATAGTTTTTTTTGCCTGTCATTAGGCTAGGCCTAAAACACTGCCCACATGGTGTAAAGACTTCCAAACACCCAAACTGACTTTGACTTTTTTGGGGGGATAGGGGGCAGCATTTGGAATGTTGGATGAAAAGCGTGCCCAAAGTAAACTGCCTGCTACTCAGGCCCAGAAGCTAGGATATGGATATCATTGGTAGATTTGGATAGAAAACACTCCGAAGTTTCCAAAACTGTTAAAATAATGTCTGTGAGTATAACAGAACTGAAATGGCAGGCGAAAACCTGAGGAAAATCCATCCAGGAAGTGCTACTATTTTGAAATGTGTGTTTTTCTATTGAAAGCCTATCCACCATTTAAAGGGATAGGACACAGATTCCGTTCCCTATGGCTTCCACTAGCTGTGAACAGTCTTTAGACATTGTTTCAGGCCTTTATTCTGAAAAATGAGGGAGAATGAGCAGTTTCAATGAGAGGCCAGTGGAAATTCCCCAACCTGTTTGTTGCGCAATCCCGAGAGCGCGCCTTTCGTTGTTTTTCTTTTATATTGACGACACTATTGTCTGGTTGAAATATTATCGATTATTTAGGACTAAAACAACCTGAGGATTGATTATAAACATCGTTTGACATGTTTCTACAAACTTTACGGATACTATTTGGAATTTTCGTCTGCCTCTTGGGACCGCATTTGAGCCATTGGTTTACTGAACAAAACGCGCCAACAAAATGGAGGTTTTTGGATATATAGCGGGACTTTATCGAACAAAACAAACATTTAATGTGTAACATGGAGTCTTGTGAGTGCAACCATCTGAAGATCATCAAAGGTCAGTGATTCATTTTATTGCTATTTCTGACTTTCGTGACTAATCTACTTGGCTGCTAACTGTTTGTAATGTTTTGTGTTGTCGTGTCTTCGGCTATGCCGGATTAAGTGATATGACATGCTATTCTATAAAATCCTTTCTCTGTAAATAATATTACTTGATTGAGCTAATCATGTAAATGTAATTAACTAGAAAGTCGGGGCACCACGGAAGAACGTTTATAGAGCTGTTATCTTCCGAATAAACTCTTAAAGACCTAGTAATCTTTTACATCAATAGCAGTCCACATTAATCGGCACCTTATTTTCAGTCTCATATGAAAGTTGTAAATTCTTGGTTATCTTCACGAACCCTGGCTAACAAGTTGAATCAGCAATACAAAATTGGGTTTAATTATTTATTTACCAAATACCTAAACTAATCACACAGAATTACATATACACAGAATACAAATTATGTCATACAGAAAACGTCCCTGGTGGACGGAACCTGTATGAGGCTTGTTACACAAAGAGAGGGGGTTGGGCTTGAATGAAAGAGCGGGAAGACTGAAGAACAAAGGGAGAAGCTGTGCTATCGTAAATGCAGAATCTTATGCATTCTAAATTACCGCCCATTTGGAAAAGGAAAATGCAATAAATATTTACTCTGAGCTGCGCTTCGGTAGGTTGGTCGTAGATGCTGGCCGTTTTGGCCAACAGAGATCTTCCTGTCCTCGGAAGAATGTCACTGGTGGTAAATTGGATACGTTGTAGTATCTTCGTTGTGTGTTAGACTGGATACGTCGTCCGTCCTTTCCTAGCCCATGTTTACAGCGGCCGCTGCTAACTCAACGGCTAGGAAGTATCACTTCTGTAGTGAATAAGAGTTCAAGGTTCATACCATTCGCAACCAAAGCTCACACTGAGGTTGGCTTAGTTCTGTACTTAAAATGTTAGTCCTTTTAACGCAGAGGCTGCAGACCTCACGTACCCGGAACAGGCTGGTTACCTTTTCGTCAAAGGCTTATATAGTGGAGAGGGAGAAGGGTGTGTTTCATCGTTTATAACCCATGTCTCTTCACAGGGGTGGGCCACTGATTAAGCAGGGCACTTTCCTTTTGAAAACCCAATTCTCTCATTTGGAAGCTAAAATTACATTTAATCTTCTAACAAACAGTTTCAATATCAAACATTTAAATTGCACAACAATTCCATGTGAATCTGATACCTAGAATGTGTAGACTTTCCCAGGTACAGTTTATGTCGTCCTGTCATCAGTCATAATGTCTCAGATGACAACCGAACTGACATCCATACTCATGAAGTTCCAACGCATATTTCCAACTGGTTCTATTACCGAAATATGGTTCCTTTCCCCCCACTTGTTTGATGTTCCCAGACTCTCTATATTTAACAAAGGCTATTCAAAAGTCCTTCAGTAGGGTCAGAGAGAGAGGGGAAGGGAGAAAGGTATTTATTCATAAACATTACCCACAGGCCAACGTCATGACAGTGTGCTGAGCGCTGTCCTCAGATAATCGCATGGTTTGCTTTCGCCATAAAGCCTTTTTGAAATCTGACACGGCGGCTGGATTAACAACAAATTAAGCTTTATTTTGATGTATTGCACTTGTGATTTCATGAAAGTTAAATATTTATAGTAATTTAATTTGAATTTGGTGCTCTGCAATTCCACCGGAAGATGTCGAGGTGGGACGCTAGCGTCCCACTGATCCATAAGAAGTTTTATTTAAAGGCCCAGTGCAGTCAAGAACATGATTTCCAGAGTTTTATGTATATTTAAACACTTTGAGGTTGGAATAAGACTGTGAAATTGTGGACATTATGATAATTCCCTTTTAGTGTAAGAGCTGTTTGAAATGTCAGCCTGTTTGGTGGGATGGAGTTTTGGCTTGCTGGTGACATCACCAGGCAGTAAATTAGTTAATAGACCAATAAGAAAGAGTGTTCCAAACCTGGGCTGTATCATAAAAATCCCCCATCCCCCCCAAAATAAGCTTTTTGGTCTTAATTTAAGGTTAGGGTTAGGCATATGGTTAGCCGTATGTTTAAGTTTAGGGTTAGGTTTCAAATCAAATTTTAATTAAGAAGAGACATTTTAGAAATAAGCGGGGTTTATGACTTTGTGGCTGTAGTAACTAGTGACGACAAGTGCACAGAGAGAGATAGCTTTGTCAGGAAGACTTCACGTTTTGTGTCAGCCAGACTAGAGAAATATATGTCTGCCCTGAAACTTACTGTTGATCATCATGAAGGAACATAGTGTGAGTGATATTAATATCGTAAATCTAAAGTCTCCCACCATTTGATCATAGTTGCGTCTTAATTTTCCAACAGGCTGTTTATCACACAAATGCATTTGCCATCATTATCATGACTTTGATATCTCTCATTAGCTCTTGAAACTTCTCTCTTCATTGGTTAATCGACCTACCTTTTGAGCTAACATAAATCTATATAATGTAGCCTTTCAATGTATTAGGATGCTTCGGCAATGGAGGGAGAGTTCGCCAGGAATTCGTCAGGAAAATGATTGATTTCGTGGACAAATAGTCCCACCACCACTTGAAGAAAAACCCAGAAACCCTCTTCATTTGTGTAATCACAAAGACACACTAAATGTTGAGCATTCAAACCCCTTCCCCATCAATGCTGATAGAGCAAGTGAGAATGTGAAAGTTACGGGAAATGCTGCTGCAGTAACTTTTAAAATTTGCATAAAGGTCAGACATCTTCAAAAGAAATCAAGAGCAAGACATTTTGAAAAGGAGAGAAAAAGATAAGTAGCAGTGCTTCAGAGTGAAATATGGATTCTAAATCTACTTTTGGTAAGGCAGCTGGTTTATGTGGCCCTGTTGATAAGAGTCTATACTGTGCATGTTGGTGTTTTAGATCAATGTGTCCTCTTATGTCTGATCTTGGAGACAGACCCTCTACACTAGAGTCTAATTCAGGGATGGAACTCATGGACGTGGTCTACGCAAAACTAGACAAATCAACCTGATGTGAATTGCGATGCAAATGGTCTTCTCATGCTACCCAGTCAGTTCCTCTTTGTTTTCGACTTGCAAGAAAATGCCGATGCAAGTTATGGGGAAATAATTTTACTTCCCTGCGCTAACCACATCCGTGAGGTCTCCAAATTATTCTTTAGAACAAAAACCAAGCTGACATGTGACATTAACTCACCAGCTGTCAGAGATCATGGGAGCCATTCTATTTCTACTGATTGTAGGTCGGTAAATTTTCTGCTTTTTATTTGACCAACACATCATCGAGTCTGTTTAAAAGATATAACATATGCATGTGTGCAGTTCAACCTTTCTTTATGTCTTCATTTAGTGGTACTCATGGACCAAGGAGCAAGAGTTACAAGATGTGCGAACGGCTTTACTCAACCTTATTCCAATCAAGAGTTTCTGAATTGTATTGGTAATGATGGAGAACATGGTTATAATTTCATGTGTAGTATTTTGCTTTAGGAATATGCTTTGATCAGTAATGTTGACCTCTGATAATCTCCAGCAGTAAACAGACCCTGTTTAGGAACATTCAACACTATATACTGTTTATCAGTGGGATAATCTAGTCTTTCTAAATTCACCTCTCATCTCCCTCATGTAGATATAATGAATGCTTAAATGAGAAGAACATCTGTAGGCTATTCAACTTGTATCAACACCGTTGAAAGCTCCTACTGTCAATGCTATTCTGGCTTCAGATCGCTTGGCTTTGAATGATGTGGTGGTCAATACAATCTTATTTAAAGTGTGACTGTGTTAACGTGTGAGGCACAAACCCCTCTCTTTGTCAACAAACAATCTTTAATCATCTTTCAATCTCAACTACTTTTCCCTTCTCCCTTTCTCTATCAGACATAAATGAGTGTGTTGAGAACCAACATATTTGTGGGGAACGGGAAATCTGTGTCAATCAGGTGGGCAGCTACCTGTGCAAGTGTCACACAGGATTCAGTAACTACGGCAACAGACTAGCTCAGTGTGCAGGTGAGAGACACATTTCTTCTTGGGTGATGTTGTGTTGGGTTTTGTCTAAATACTCTAAGGTGGCTACCTTTTGTCTGTCTTCCATGTACTGGCTGACTGTACTGAAGCACCATAACATTCCTTGTCAGGTTTTATTCTGTACATAGTGTGCTGTAGAAGGGTATTGTCACATCCTGACCAGTATAAGGGTTATTTGTTATTGTAGTTTGGTCAGGACGTGGCAGAGGGTATTTTGTTTATGTGGTTCGGGGTGGTGATTTATTTAGTAGGGTGTTGGTTTAGTTAGTTCCGGGTTTTTTGGGCTTATGTTCTAGGTTTGTATTTCTGTGGTCTCTAGTCTTTTGTATTTCTATGTTTCGTTTATTGGGGTTGGACTCTCAATTGGAGGCAGGTGTTTTCTAGTTGCCTCTGATTGAGAGTCCTATATATGGGTATGTGTTTGGTTAAGTGTTTGTGGGAGATTGTTGCTTGTTTTGCCTGTGTGAGCATGACAAGACTGTTTTGTTGTTCGTGAGTTCTTCGTTTTTGGTGTTCTCGTTATTTTAAAATAAATACAAGATGAGCATCCACATTCCTGCTGTGTTTTGGTCCTCTATTCCCGATGACAACCGTTACAGGTATTGAGATAATGTCTCCATGTTTTTACTTTAGAGCTTAATTGTGACCCGTACGAAACACAGCCTGGACAGGTAAAGCTTTACTTTAGAAATATTACATTATTAATTGAGGAATTTTTTTTTTTTTTTTTTCTTGATCTTGAAATGTTTTTATGCATTTTCCTCCCAGACTCTACCAGGCTTTGACAGTTTCTTGTCTCTGTTGAGAAACAACTGTTTGGTGTTGAACAACTCTACGTTGTCTGGACCTACAAGACCGCTGTCAACTGGAGATATGCTTTTGACAGTAAGTCACCACACAGAAACACACATGCAAATGCACACACACACGTACAAAACCCTTATGTCTCTCTTCTCTAGTTACTGGTTAATACCACTGATGTTCTTCAACTGGACCTCCAGTCCAATGGTCACCGTAGTAGCAGTGAAGTGACTAAGTTACTGAGAACGATTGAAATCTCGATCAGACTGATCGCTCCACAGCTGACAGAGAACGTGACCAGGATAGAGACCAACCATACAAGTAACATAAACACACTGAGCACACGCTGACCACATATTTACCATTTACTGACCACCTCGCAGGTACCTTTATTGAACACGATGGGAGACAGAGAGCTGGTTTCAAGCGCAGGGCGCAGCAGGTGTTTATTGGTAAAGGACCACAGGAGGAGGCAGGTAGCTGGGTCCAGGGGCAGGCAGAAGGTCATACACAGGAGGAGGCAGGTAGCTGGGTCCAGGGGCAGGCAGAAGGTCATACACAGGGGGTCCAAAAAGGCAACAGTACAGGCAGGGAAAAGACTTGTAACATCTGGGAGATCAGGCAATAGGTTGATAAGAGGAAATCCGATAGGCTAAAGTACAGGCAGGGAATAGGCGAAAGGCACTGTTAGTTTTTGCCTGCCTCACTATCATACACGGGAGGATTAAATTACAGATGAAAAACAGAGCTCCAAATAGAAGTGTATCACAAAACAAACAATATCTCACAATGATGGGTTGCAAAGAACTGAACTAAATAGTGTGTGATAATGACATAAAGGTGTGTGAACAGGTGATCAGAATTCAGGTGATTGGGATCTGGAGATTGAGCTGCATTCAGGGGATCTACGTGTTAGGGAGTGTGAGTTGGCAGCAGACATTGTGGTCTTCCTGTGGTACTGTAATCTGAACACCATACTGATCATAAACGAAGCACTAACAAGCACATTAGATTATGTCAACTTTAAAATAAAATAAATGCAATATTGTGTTCAGTAATGGTGATTTCTGGTCTGTGTTGATTTTGTCAATATTTTGAAAAACAGAGGTTAAGATTCTGGTGAGGAGAGACAAGAATCTACCTAAAGGACCAGTCAGCCTGACCAATGAGAACACTCAACTTGACACCACCTGGGAGACGGTGATTGGAGATGACCAGAATTACCAAGGTAGTCGCAGTCCTACAGTACCAATCATCTGCTCAAAATATTACTAAAGACATACATTGACGGATTCACTTGGGATATTGTGAGTTGTACATGTTTTCTGTGTGCAGGGTTTGCATTTGTCGTTCTGCTCAGCTATAAGAATCTGGATAGTCTGAAGGACAACACTTCTCATCAGAGCCAGCAGCTCATGTCCAGTGCTGCGACGGTGTCCGTTAGCAACTCCAACACAACAAACCTGCCCCAACTGATTAATCTCACCTTCAATCACCTGCAGGTAACACTTGTCTCTACTTAATAGTTTCTGGCTGTCAGTAAAACATGTTTTTCATTGATATATTTTCCATTAAGTCAAATTCTTTCCTGAAATTACTGAGTCTAAATGGAATTGACCCCAACCCATATACACTGTATCCTAGTCCAGTGATGTTGACCCCACCTGTGTTTATTGGTCGGATGAGAATGGACCGGGGGTGTGGTCTGGGCGGGGTTGCACCTCAGTGATGTCAAACTCCACCCACACTGTGTGCTCCTGCAACCATCTCAGCACATTCGCTCTGCTGAAGGGAATCCATCAGGAAAAGGTAATGAGAACACTAACCAGTTTTCCATCGAACCTTTTTATGCGAGTAAAGTACATGTCGGATGAAAAATGTCATGACAGGCCTGATGGAAACAGAAAATGTTTCGGAAAATTTTAGAAATGTCAAGAAAACAAAATACGCTAGACAAGGTGGGATGTTTTTGTGTCGGTAAAAATAATTATGCAGGAAATGTCGGTGGAAACGCTTTTATGGCCAAATATTGATGTAATAACCATCATATTGAAGTAAACTTGGAGTCAAGCTATGACGTGTGTGTGGTCCTCCCACTACGACTTGTCGGGAAAGCATGCAGTTTATTAGGCAACAGATTAAATATGTTTATGTTGAACTTCACAGGGTGGTGAATGTGCATGGTGATGAGCTTGATGCTTCAGGGCACGTTCCAATACCGGAATGGGCACATTTGCTATAAAGCGCCAAAAAAAAGAATAGTGAGAAATCCCTCAGAGTTGAAAATGCCATGTAAACCCATTTAACTTGTAGTTTTTATTCGGTACATGGACATTTTACCGCAAAGGGTATTTTTATCAGCACTATGTCATCAAGCACAGCCTTTTATCCACAACAAGTCAATTTGATGGAAACACCTCTCTGGTGGGAAAATGTACATATTGTTTTAGTGCAGATTTGAGAGTATTCCCATGTAAATCTGTCACCAATTGGATGGAAACCTACTGCAGCTAGTATAGCACATCTGAAGGGGAGAAAATATATTCCCAGATATGTGTGTCAGAGACTTCCTTTGGATAATCTGAAAATGTTCATGTTCTATAATAGTAAATGTGTTTGATGCATTTCTCACATTATTTAGGGGAGTTTGATGCATGTTGAGTGCTTAAGTGCTGATGTTGTTTTTGGAGGCTCAGCTGTGTGTTTGACATGTTCATACTGTCTAGTCGGTGTGTGTCTGATGCTTGTTATTCCTCGTTGGCAGCTGTCGTTGGTGATGTTGGTGGGTGTTTTTGTGGCACTGACCTGTGTGAGCCTGTCCCTGATCACAACCCTGTGGTGTCGCTTTGTCAGCCGCAAACGCCGTGGAGGAAACCGGCAGCAACAGGATGTACAACTCAATAGAAAATAAGACATGGATTTGAACTATTTGTTTTATAAGAAAAGCTTTACTTGGAATGAATTTGTAACATTGTCTCTTAGCTTGCAATGACATCCAAATGCCAGAATTGTTTTATTTAATTAGGTATTATAAATGTATCAAACAAACAAAAACATAAGTACACAACTTTGTTAATAGATATACAATATCTCATGTATAGAACTCTTATCAGTTCTAGTCTGTAACATATGAGCTCTTATCTATATGTCAAAATACATAAGTCATTTTAGGCTCATGAGTTTGGCCTATAAGTGGTAGCATGAATTTTCCTAGAATAGTGGTATATCCACCCAATGCTGCATTTGTCAAGTATCAAGCCACTTTGTTGTTGTAACTATTTTCTGAGAGCTAACCAAGTGAATAATATTTGGCCCTGTCATTCAATCATCTGCAATATTTTGCTCCAATCTGATTCAAATATCTAAATACATTCGGTCCCTTTCTTCAGCAATAAAGCTACACCATACTGAAAGTACAATGTATTTTACCATTGCTCTCCCAAAACAGTTTTTTTTTGCCTGCCCACATGGTGTAAAGACTTCCAAACTGACTTAAACCAGAAAGTGCCCTAACAAGAGTCAATGAAATACAACAACCCTCCAGACAAAGTGGGCTGTGATCGTTCAAAATCACGATCCCTGTGCCTTCCTGCTAGCTGCCGCTGGTTGATGGCCTTAGTGCTGGTGCGCAGATGCAGTTGTTGCAGCCTCAGCTGCAGGGCTTTGGGGAGCTTGCCTCCTTTGGACGGATCTCCTTCAGCCTCTGCTTGGGGGGGTTTTGTGAGGCGGAAGTCACAGATGGTGGGGTAGTGGTTGTACATCACACGGCAGGTATGTGTGGAAGGGTTATAGCCCTCGGCACTCACCGTGACCTCGTACTCACCCGGGTTCTGCAGGCGCCAGTAGTCCCCGTCAGGTACTACAGTAGGGGCAGGACACAAAATGGCTACTGGTAAGTGGTTGGCTTCTTTGGCCTACTAATTTCATAACATAATCCTATAGTGCCATCTAGGGGCAATTTGACAGCATCATTTTTAGGTTTTCTTGTATCATTTACTGACAAAAAAAATTGCATGTGAGGAGGGAGCCCATCTGATCTAAAATATGTTGGTCTATGCCATCCACGTTGATTATAGCATCCTCAATGCCAGCCTCTGTGTATTTGTCTCCGATTACACCCTTGCGCCCTCTATGGACCTTCAATACAAAGCGGTAATATAGAGTAAGGATAAAGAACACCATCGTGTTGTTTAAACTGCACTAGACACTATTGATGGACGAACCTGCTCCATGTAGACCTGTAAAGACTCTTTGTTGTTCTCCCACTCGATGGGCAGCTCACTGGCATGAGGGAACTTATCACAGGACAGCTCCACTGTTACAGTGGACAGCTCCACAGTTACACACTAACACGAGAGAAGCAGCTGTGGTGATTGCGCTTTATCAGCTCCGTGCACTCTATCCAATCATACACTCTTAGAGAAAAGGGTTCCAAAAGGGTTCTTGCGGTGTCCCCATAGGAGGACCCTTTTTGGTTCCAGGTAGAACGCTTTTAGGTTCCAGGTTGAACACTTTTGGATTCCATGTAGAACCCTCTGTGAAAATGGTTCTACATGGAACCCAAAAGGGTTCTTCTTTCTACCTGGAACCAAAAGGGTTCTACCTAGAACCAAAAAGGGTTGTCGTGTCTGTGACTGTCATTAAATGTGAAGACTGTTATTTTATCAAATCAATTCTCTATGTGTAAATATTATTACGTGATTAAACTAATCATGTAAACTTTTTAACCCTTTCACACGTACCATCACACGGGGTGTGATCGTTCTACAGTGGTCCCTGAAGCGTACGATCACACCCCGTGTGATTAGAACACTCATTTAGAACGGCCAGTTTCGAATGACACAACAATCAGCATTTGAGCTGGCCACACTTTTTTCAGAAACTATTTACACAAACACAGTCCTTACAAAGTTATCTCCAGAATGTGAGCAGTTTATTTTTGGATGCAATGTTCAGATATTCACAGAAGTGTATATATAGCACAACACAATCATCCTAACCGGAAAAATGTTGGCTACATTTGTCCTAGCGCTAACTGAGGAAAGATTGACCCAACACAAGCGGTCATATTTTCTAACTCTCGGCTGACGTAAACTACAATATGAATTAGCTAATAGCAATTACTATGTATAATTAATCACATCACGGGTGAGCTCACCATTGATCAAAATAATTAGGTAAAACACTTTCTAGAAATCGAAAGTTATCCGACGATTAGTTTCAGCGCACAGCCATGCATTTTTTCCTCACAGAAACCGAAGATAAGAGAAGACAAGATGAGTTTGGTCTGTTTGTTTGCATTTTGAAGGGGTGTGTCATCTACCGTCTTTCACATCCCACCATTCATTTCCGGAAGTCCTCAAAAAATGAGTTAACTCTTACTCACCTCATTTTGTTATAACATCTTTGGTCAAACAGACGATTACGTGAAACCCAGAATGCATTGTATGTCAACAAACATGGCTCCATACACATAGCTGGAATTAGCTTAGCTCATCATAATCAGTACAACCTTCAAAACATTATTTTACACACATACTATGCGCCCATTACAATTTATGCAAAAATCGGAACGCATAATTTATCACGAGTAATTGAAAAACGTGAATAAAATACTAAATATATCAATAATACCACACAAAACATTTTATGATAGTGATTTATTGATACAAATGGCACGTGCAGGCAGTCAATCACGGTAACCTCTCACTCCCACTCTGAGCCATTCAGTGTTGTTGTTTATGTAACAATCACATTCTGGAATGGAGAGAACGTTCGAACATCACGTGCATAAAAAACTCACGCTGGGGCGACCGTTAGAGATATTTGGAACGGGTGAAAGGGTTAATTAATTAGGAAGTTGGGGTACCACTGGAAAATGTTTATAGAGTCTCTCTTTCCCTAATTGACTCTTCAGATATTTTCATATTTTATCGATAAGTAATTCTCATTAATGTATTGTACCTCATCAGTTCTCATTACTGAACGTCACAAACCCTTGGATATCTGCATGCACCCTAGCCTAAATGATGAATCAGCGATATACAAATTGGCTTAATTATTTATTTACTAACTAACTAAATAATCACAGAAATACATAATCACACACACAATTAGTTATACAAGGGTTACTACATGATACAAAGACAAAGTCCCCAGCGGACGAAACCGATATGACGGCTTGGTAGACAAAGGAAAGGGGGTGTGGACCGCTCAAGAGCGGGAAACTCATAGCTGATAACGACACTCATAGATATTGCTACTACCTTACATGAACGACCGCTCATTCGAAAATAAATTGCAATTTACATATTTACTGGTGTATGTCTTGCTGTCTCTCTCTGGGGTCACCGGTCCGTCTGCTGGAGAGTCAATCGACAGAAAGTCTCTGGTTGTGTTCATAATGGATACGTCAGGCGTACCCATCGTTGTCGCATAGGATAGATGTTATGGTGGTGTCGGTATTCTTGTCCTAGGCTTTGTACATTTCCAGCTGCAGACTGGTAGTTCGGCGGCCTAGGATTTCTTACTTCTGTAGTGAATTGATAGTCTCAGAATTTAACAATTTCCAGCCGTGTAGCCAATGCTCAACGCTGTATGGTCTTATCCTTTGGTAGAGTTGTAGTGCCTAACCATTTCAACAGGTAGTGTCACCTCCATATTTTCTGGTCTGATGGCCTATAGAATTGTAGCCATTCCAACGTGGGGACTCCGTCCCGGCGTTCTCTGACTTAATGTACATTTTGTAGAAAGTGGTTTTATGCTCTGTGGAAGAAGGGGCGGTTCTATGATGCCTAATGTGATGTTTGGGCTCACGGGGGTGTGGCCACTGACTAGTTAACCTCTTACATCTAGACGTTCCGCTAGCGGAACACCTGCTCCAATATCCAATGATGGGCGTGGCGCGAAATACAAATTCCTCTAAAATCCGAAAACGTCCATTTTTCAAACATATGACTATTTCACAGCATTTTAAAGACAAGACTCTCGTTAATCTAACCACACTGTCCGATTTCAAAAAGGCTTTACAGCGAAAGCAAAACATTAGATTATGTCAGCAGAGTACCCAGCCAGAAATAATCAGACACCCATTTTTCAAGCTAGCATATAATGTCACAAAAACCCAGAAGACAGCTAAATGCAGCACTAACCTTTGATGATCTTCATCAGATGACACACCTAGGACATTATGTTATACAATACATGCATGTTTTGTTCAATCAAGTTCATATTTATATCAAAAAACAGCTTTTTACATTAGCATGTGACGTTCAGAACTAGCATACCACACGCAAACCTCCGGGGAATTTACTAACAATTTACTAAATTATTCACGATAAACGTTCACAAAAAGCATAACAATTATTTTAAGAATTATAGATACAGAACTCCTCTATGCACTCGATATGTCCGATTTTAAAATAGCTTTTTGGTGAAAGCACATTTTGCAATATTCTAAGTACATAGCCCAGCCATCACGGGCTAGCTATTTAGACACCCGGCAAGTTTAGCCTTCACCAAAATCAGATTTACTATTACAAAAGTTTGATTACCTTTTGTTGTCTTCGTCAGAATGCACTCCCAGGACTGCTACTTTAATAACAAATGTTGGTTTGGTCCAAAATAATCCATCGTTATATCCGAATAGCGGCGTTTTGTTCGTGCGTTCCAGAAACTATCCGAAATGGTAAATCAGGGTCGCGCGCATGGCGCATTTCGTGACAAAAAAAATCTAAATATTCCATTACCGTACTTCGAAGCATGTCAACCGCTGTTTAAAATCAATTTTTTTGCAATTTATCTCGTAAAAAAGCGATAATATTCCGACCGGGAATCTCCTTTTCGGTAAACAGAGGAAAAAACACAAAGACGGGGGCGGCCAGTGCAAGCGCCTAAGCCCACTGTCCCTTGATCGGCCACTTGAGAAAGGCGATAATGTGTTTCAGCCTGGGGCTGGAATGACGACATTCAGGTTTTTCCCGGGCTCTGAGAGCCTATGGAAGACGTAGGGAGTGTCACGTTAGAGCAGAGATCCTTTGTAATGGATAGAGATGGCAAAGAAGTTCAAGAAATGGTCAGACAGGGTACTTCCTGTACAGAATCTTCTCACGTTTTTGCCTGCCAAATGAGTTCTGTTATACTCACAGACACCATTCAAACAGTTTTAGAAACTTTGGAGTGTTTTCTATCCAAAGCTAATAATTATATGCATATTCTAGTTTCTGGGCAGGACTAATAATCAGATTAAATTGGGTACGTTTTTTATCCAGCCGTGAAAATACTGCCCCCTAGCCATAACAGGTTAAACTTTATATGAAAATCCATACTCTCATTTAGAAGGTTAACATAATGTTACATCTTTTCACAAATAGTTTCATGTTTAACCTCTCTAGGGTATGTGGGACGAATCGTCCCACCTACTCAACAGCCAGTGGAATCCCGTGGCGCGTTATTCAAATACCTTAGAAATGCTATTACTTCAATTTCTCAAACATATGACTATTTTACACCATTTTAAAGACAAGACTCTCGTTAATCTAACCACACTGTCCGATTTCAAAAAGGCTTTACGACGAAAGCAAAACATTAGATTATGTCAGCAGAGTACCCAGCCAGAAATAATCAGACACCCATTTTTCAAGCTAGCATATAATGTCACATAAACCCAAACCACAGCTAAATGCAGCACTAACCTTTGATGATCTTCATCAGATGACAATCCTAGGACATTATGTTAAACAATACATGCATGTTTTGTTCAATCAAGTTCATATTTATATCAAAAACCAGCTTTTACATTAGCATGTGACGTTCAGAACTAGCATACCCACCGCAAACTTCCAGTGAATTTACTAAATTACTCACGATAAACGTTCACAAAAAACATAACAATTATTTTAAGAATTATAGATACAGAACTCCTTTATGCAATCGCTATGTCCGATTTTAAAATAGCTTTTCGGCAAAAGCACATTTTGCAATATTCTGAGTAGATAGCCCAGCCATCACGGGCTAGCTATTTAGACACCCACCAAGTTTGGCCCTCACCAAACTCCGATTTACTATTAGAAAAATTTGATTACCTTTGCTGTTCTTCGTCAGAATGCACTCCCAGGACTTCTACTTCAATAACAACTGTTGGTTTGGTTCAAAATAATCCATAGTTATGTTCAAATATCCTCTGTTTTGTTCGTGCGTTCAAGACACTATCCGAAGGGTGACGCGCCCGACGCGTTTCGTGACAAAAAAATTCGAAATATTCCATTACCGTACTTCGAAGCATGTCAACCGCTGTTTAAAATCAATTTTTATGCGATTTTTCTCGTAAAAAAGCGATAATATTCCAACCGGGAAACCCTGTTTTAGTTCAAAGACGAAAAAATAAAAACATGGTTTCGCCTCGTGCACGCGCCTCAGTCTCATTGTTCTCTGATCGACCATTATCCAAATGCCAGGGCCTGCAAAGACATCATTCAGCGATTTGCCGCCTTCTGAGAGCCTATGGGAGCCGTAGGAAGTGTCACGTTACAGCAGAGATCCTCAGTTTTCAATAAAGAGAGTGTAGAAGCCCAAGAAATGGTCAGACAGGCCACTTCCTGTAAGGAATCTTCTCAGGTTTTTGCCTGCCATATGAGTTCTGTTATACTCACAGACACCATTTAAACAGTTTTAGAAACTTTAGGGTGTTTTCTATCCAAAGCCAATAATTATATGCATATTCTAGTTTCTGGGCAGTAGTAATAACCAGATTAAATCGGGTAAGTTTTTTTATCCGGCCGTGCAAATACTGCCCCCTACCCTAGAGAGGTTAATCACATACGTTTCACAATATTTATATGTAAACCTGACAGCTGGGAAATGTACACTTTTAGAGATACAGTTATGTGTGTTCCTGTCCTTCATGAGATCACCAAATGAAACACACTCGACATAACGCTCCCTTAAGTGTCCACGGACCATTCCCACATTCCCAAAAATAGAAATATTGTTTAATTATTCAAAATGTTGATGTCCAAAGGTCTCTGTGTTCCACAGTTTACATTCCAATCTCGAACACAACAGAGCATAGAAGCAGCGTATTTTATGACCGCCCATAAAACAGCAGACTTCCTGCTCTCCCCCTCTACGAGAGAGAGCACACTGTAGAGCGGATCCACTGTAACCTGATCCTTCAGATCGTCACAGGAGAGCTATGACAGGGTTCTCCAAATGGTTCTCCCATGGGGACAGCCAAAGAACCCTTTTAGGTTCTAGATAGCAGTCAGGATCTCCAGACAGCAGATCTGCACTTTACGCAGCGCCTCAGACTTGTTTACATAAGACAACACGTCCCCAATGTTATGTTGGAATAACCCTTGGCCCTAAGCCCTTTATGGAGTGGCCACTTGCTGATGTTTTTTTATAGTGTCAATCACTCGAGTCTGCCACTTTTTTCGGCAAAATTAGAATTGAGACGATCAGAGTGAACTTGTCTCCCATCTGCATCTTGTCAATATTCCAAAACCCATTCGTGAGCATCTTGTGTCTCCCGTGACAGTTTTCTCTGTGAAACACTGCCAGACAGACTCACACTCTGGTAATAGATAATGAGAAAGTTGTTAAAAACTAAACAGCACCGAAGCACACACGTCTCCACTCACCAGTGACTTGATAAGTTGTTTGTGGCCTGGCTGCTCAATGTGCCTGCTAGCTACTACTTGCTAGCTTCATTAGCAAACACAGAGTTGGAATTTAGCTAGTTAACAAGTGATTTTGGGCACTGACAAACAGTGTGTAGCTCGTGCTTTATTTATGATAGTTTGACAGCTTGCAGATGATGATGTTGTAGACATGTTATTGTTCTAAGAAATCAGTTCTGAGCATGCAGCCAGACCAAACATCTTACCTAGATGTAAAATTGCTCGACTAAGACCTCGGCAAAAACTTCTAAATTAATGACAGATTTCTTGATTTATCTTAGATTAATTCAGACTAGTGGCTATGTTGTTGCTACAGTGACTCAGGAGGGACAAATAAGAAAACCAGCCAAGGTACAATATGCAAACATAACACACCCACATCAAACCACACCCTTAAGACAACTCTTGTTTAGCTTCAGTCATGGCTGCTAGCATTTCTTAATGAGTTATCTTCAGAATGAGGCCAAATCAGGAAGTACAGTCATCCTTTAAGCCTTGTGTTACAGCAATACATTAGGGATTACGTCACATAGGAAGGAACCCCACAAAAAAAGAAACAAGGAACATTTCTCTCACCATGAACCCACTATCTATGAGTTCACATTATAAATACTGGAACATGACATGGAGAGACAGAGTCATTTACCAAGCCAAGCTGGCTTAACCTCTGCCAAGAGAGTTGGAGATTAACAAATATATACAGTCAAGTTGACAGTCAAAAACCATTGAAAGCTTTTTACTCCATACAAAACAGGCCAACAATTTCCAGTGTTGACATACTAAGACTAGTCACCCTCTATATAATAGGGTTTTCCTCTCTATTCCAGTGTGCAGGCTAACCAGTTCTCCGTCTATGCTGCGGCATTCCTGGCTCTCTCTCTTCCATTATAAGTGCTGTCGGTAAGGGGTATTAGCAGTTGCCAGTACTGGCAGACTGATTCAATGGGCGCAAACAAACACTTTAGACCTGTCAGTGTAGACAAGGGTTGACTCCAGTCTCTGAGAGCATACTGTACAAAGTACTATAGCAGTGGTACTGTAGATACGTTATGTAGTATTGCCTTATGATAAAACTTCATAAACTGGAGTAGGTCTATATCTACTTACCCAGCTCATGCTTTCCAGGGTTGTCAGAGATCTCCATGACGTACATCTTGAGGCCCATGTGGCTCTTCCCGATGCTGTAGATATGGGTGATGTCAGGACAGGACTCGGTCACTGACTTCATGAGCTGAGGAGGGACAGAGTTAAATGGTACTGAGCATTATGGTGTTGTCTGGTGGGCAGAAGACTTCCATTCCTGTGGGACCCCCAGGGTGTGCACATTTTTGGGGGACAGATTTTTTTGTTGTTGTTGCACCCACAGGGTCCATCAGGAATGGATTGGGTAACACTGCCTTATGATGGGTAAGTGCTGTGGAGGCTGGTTAGAGGAGGATGGCTCATAATAATGGCTGGAACGGAGCAAATGCAATGTCATCAAACACATGGAAACCATTCTACTAATTCCGCTTCAGTCATTACCACGAGCCTGTCCTCCCCAATTAAGGTGCCACCAACCTCCTGTGGTTAAGTGTGAGAAGAAAGATTCAGTATGTACAGTAGAGTTTTACTACTTTACAAATAGATCCAAGTCTTGGATTAGTTTGCAGAGCACATAGGGAGAGTGTGGTGTGTGTGTGTGTGTGTGTGTGTGTGTGTGTGTGTGTGTGTGTGTGTGTGTGTGTGTGTGTGTGTGTGTGTGTGTGGACACAAGAGCCCAGTGTTATATCATAATGGTCAGATTCACCTCCAGCTCTTTACTGAGCGGTGGTGGCAGT
This sequence comes from Salmo salar, assembly GCF_965601325.2. NCBI lineage: Eukaryota > Metazoa > Chordata > Actinopteri > Salmoniformes > Salmonidae > Salmo > Salmo salar. The sequence continues at coordinate 32,356,530 of NC_138295.1, forward strand.
GTAGTGAGGAGGGGAAAAGAAGAAAAAAACTTGAATAATATTTGTTTTTCGGTGAGACTGAGGGAGGTAGCTATAACCACAAACTCTCTGCTTCCAGGACAGGTCAGTCAAGCGCCACACAGAGTAGATTGAATGGAAGGGAGGGAGTTTCTTGCTAACTGTTGCATGCAATGGATTCCTACGCTCTTAGAAAAAAATGCTTCCAAAAGGGTTCTTTGGCTGTTCCCATAGGAGAACCCTTTTTGTGTCCATGTAGAACACATTGTGGAAAGGGTCCTAGATGTACCCAAAAGGGTTCTATCTGGAACCAAAAAGGGTTCTTCAAAGGGTTATCCTATGGGGACAGCCGAAGAACCCTTTTAGGTTCTAGATAGCACCTTTGTAAGGTCCCTACTGCACTTATTTAGAGTGCACAAGATCACAACATTTTAGCCAGTGTATGATTCTTTTTTGAGATAAATTATTATTTTCTAAGTCTCTATGTAGTTCTAAAATATGGTGAGTCAGTTGTTTAGAATGGAAATATGAATGATTATCTACCTTGAAACTGCCTGGCTCTATTCTTATTGGTCAGAAGTTTGCTAATTGTTAGAGGAAAACAGGAAGTAGTTGAGTTAGTGGTCGCGTTTCACTGCTTAGACGTTGCCAGATCTTAAAATGCCTGGAAATGTATTTTACTTATCAGATAACCACATCATATGATATAGCAATCTGTCAGTCAATGACACAGTCGATGACGTGGTACACCATGCAACCATTGGTTGATGCATGCAAAGTCTAAGCAGTGGAACGCAACAGATATATGGCTGTGAATATGGTCAGTTCCATAGAGATGAATAGAGGGCTCTTGTCCCCAAAAGGTATTTTAAATCTAACCACATCATATGTTATAGCAATCTGGTGCCCGATGACACAGTCGATGACATGGCACGCAACCATTGGTTGATGCATGCAACTTCTAAGCAAGGGAACGCGATCGATGCTGAGTTCATAACCAAGTGGAAAGGTGGTAATTACCTGTTAAAGTCGTAAATACCAGTTGGATGCATTCAAATGCTTTGACCTCGTTAAGAAACGTCAATTGGTTAATGGCCAACCATAAACTAAAAGTATAGCTAACATGCTTGTAAACAAATGATAGTGTTAAAAAAAAACATATGAATAGATTGCTTTTTATAAATAATGTTATGTTGTTAATTTTTTTTTACTGTCAAAAAGGCTGTTAATTGAGGTCATTTCCGTAGTAGGTGATGTCAGAGGTCAACATGTGGGAGAAATCGGAGCTCAGGGATGATAGACAAGTTTCCCACTAGTTACTGCCAGTTGGATGGGCGTTCAAGTGGATTTTTCCCAGCCGAATACCACCTTCCTAATTGGTTATGAATGCAGCACTACATTTGCAAAATATTAACCAGTCTTCATTCAGTGTTTGTCTACATAGAGAGTCATCCATCCACCATCTAAATAACCCTCAAACTACACCAGTAGCCTATGGGTGAGTGTTGAAGGTCTCCACTTCAGGACTTACTTTCCTCATCTCCTTGTAGTTGTGGTGTCTGAAGTCCAGTTTGTTCTGGGTGCATTGCTCCGTCTGCTGCCAAGCGAAGATGTTGTTGGGATCTACAGGAGTGAAAAGACACAACGTAATGGAAAAATTCAGTGGTAACATTTGAATGTTGTTGAGGTTATGTTTCCTGAGTGTTAAGCTAGTGTTGATGATGATGATGGTGGACATACATGGGAGGATACAGCCCAGAACCTCAGCTCTAAGACACAGTTCCATTCTAGTACCAGGTCTGTGGATTGATGCGGATGTAGCTTACCACTGTTGACAACTTATTAAACAGGGCCAGCACTGGATTTTCAGTATCCTGGTTCCCCTCAAATACCTACAGTAGGGGAGAGTGGGGTAAGTTGAGCCAGTGTTGTTTCTAGGAAACCATATAATTTGACCAAATATTTAGGAAGAGTTCATAGGAAGGAAGAAAGAGTTCTGGGAAGGAAGAAACCACATGGAAAAAGTGGTAAGCAAGTTTCACCAAGTCAAATTAATTTATTGTGTTATAGGTTTCATGATGCTTGTATCTAAACCGAAGTTGATACTTATATGATTGTTCTGTACATCAGTTGGGGTCTCTATAAGCTTTAATATGAGGTCCCTAAACGTAGCATGAAAGCACATCCTTGTAGCTTTGTGGGCTAATATAGTCAAAATGTTTGCCTTGGGGTAAGTTGAGCCAATAGCCATGAGGTAAATTGAGCCAATGTTTCAGCCAATGGCAAGTTGAGCAAATTGATATGTTTTCTTCCCAGGGGGATGTGAGGTAACATTAGGGCCTGGCCTATGTTAAAAGTGTAAAACAAATCGAATCAAATCAAAGTTTATTGGTCATGTACACAGATTTGCAGATGTTATTGCAGGTGCAGCGAAATGCTTATGTTTCTATCAGCAGCGTAGTAATAATATCCTAGCAATACAAAACAATATGCACATAATCAAGAAAGTAAAAAGAAAGTAATTAATAAATATCGGAATGAACAGTCAGAGTTCGGAAAACACTGAGTGTACAAAACAAGACTTAATCACCGCAGAGCTTAATTCATTTAAATAAAAAATATGATTTATGAAAAATGTATAAATTGTATTTAGTTATAAACTGAGTGTACAAATCATTAGGAACATCTGCTATTTTCATGACAGAGTGACCATCCAGGTGAAAGCTATGATTCCTTATTGATGTCACCTGTTAAATCCACTTCAACCAGTGTAGATTAAGGGGATGAGACAGGGTAAAGAAGGATTTTTAAGCCTTGAGACAATTGAGCTATGGATTGTGAATGTGTGCCATTCCGAGGGTGAATGGGCAAGGCAAAAGATTTAAGTGCCTTTGAACGGAGTATAGTAGTAGGTGCCAGGCACACCGGTTGCTGTATTTTCATGCTCAAACGGTTTCTGTGTGTATCAAGAATGGTCCATCACCCAAAGGAAATGCAGCCAACTTGACCCAACTGTGGGAAGCATTGGAGTCAACATGGGCCCGCATCCCTGTGGAATGCATTTGACACCTTGTAGAGTCCATGCTCTGACAAATTGAGGCTGTTCTGAAGGCAAAAGAGGGTGCAACTCAACATTAGGAATGTGTTCCTAATGTTTTGTACACTCAGTGTACATCTCTCTGCCTAGTCACATTTCCCCTCTGCACCTTTGCCAAACCAGTGCCACAGACTGGTAATTAGATGGTCCAATCTGCCACAGTGTGCCCATTGAGAGTAGGCTGGGATAGCACAGTTGGCAAGTTTGACACAGTTGGCAAGGTTGGCACAGTGGAGTCAGCTTTGGCCAGGGCACACTTTCCAAAAGAACCACTGACAGGGCCATGATCAGCTTGCCAATAGCCACAGTCTCCATTACAGTGTAAATAGGCCAGCGGCAGTGGAATGTCATTGGTCAATGATGTCAGAGCATGGTAGATATAATACCTCACTTGACCACATAATGAAACACAACTTGACAACTGGATCATGAGGAACCGAATAGTAAGATATTCAAGAGATTCAAATGTGTGGAATATCCAAATGTTGCAGTAAAAGTCATGGAAAGAAGGCAATAGATTATGGTTACTTGTCAGAAGGTGAGTGTAGCTGATGCATGAAGTCAGGCGCAGGAGAGCAAAATGAGTGAGCAATGTACTTTACTCAAAAAATAAAGGCACAAGGTAACAAATACACTTGACCAAAAACAAACGGTAAATATTACGCACGGGTGAAAACAGCACCCGTCGGAAAACCAGCCATCATGGGGCACAAAAACATGGGGAAAACAGAGGGTTAAATACATGAACATGTAATTGGGGAATGAGACATAAACCCTCACGTCCTTCGCCAAAGTGGACCACCAGTACTTCCCACTAAGACAGCGCACTGTCCGACCGATGCCCGGATGACCAGAGGAGGGTGACGTGTGGGCCCAACAGATCAAACGGTGGCGGACAGCAGACGGAACGTACAGACGCCAAACTGGACATTGGAGGGGAGTGGGCTCTGTACGTAACGCCCGCTTGATGTCCGCGTCCAGCTCCCACACTACCGGTGCCACCAGGCAAGAGGCCGGGAGTATGGGAGTGTGATCCATGGGCAGCTCCTCTGTGTCATACATCTGCCTTGACGACAGCCAACAACTCCCGGTCCCCCACGTTATAGTTTCACTCCGCCGGGCTGAGCTTCTTCGAAAAGAAGGGGCGGAGGGGCGGAGCTTTGGTGGCGTACCCGAGCGCTGAGAGAGCACGGCTCCTATCCCAGCCTCGGACGCGTCCATCTCCACTATGAATGCCAAAGAGGGATCCGGATGAGCCAGCACAGGAGCCGAGGTAAACAGAGCCCTCAGCTGACCAAAAGCCCTGTCCGCCTCAGCTGACCACCGCAAACACACCGGTCCCCCCTTCAGCAGTGAGGTAATGGGAGCCGCTACCTGACCAAAGCCCCAGATAAACCTCCGGTAGTAGTTGGCAAACCCTAGAAACTGCTGCACTTCCTTTACCGTGGTGGGAGTCGGGCAATTACGCATGGCTGAAATGCACTCACTCTCCATCTCCACCCCTGAAGTGGAAATGCGGTACCCTAGGAAGGAACCGGACTGTTGGAAAACAGACATTTCTCAGCCTTGACGTACAGGTCATGCTCCAACAGTCGACCAAGCACCCTGCACACCAGGGACACATGCTCGGAGTGTGTAGCGGAGTATATCAGGATGTCATCAATAAACACCACTACACCCTGTCCGTGCAGGTCCCTAAAAATCTTGTCTACAAAGGCCTGGAAGACTGATGGAGCATTCATCAAACCATACGGCATGATGAGATACTCATAGTGCCCTGAGGTGGTACTGAAAGCTGTCTTCCACTCGTCTCCCTCCCGGATACGCACCAGGTTGTAAGTGAGATCCAATTTGGTGAAGAAGCGCGCCCCGTGCATTGACTCAATCGCACTGGCTATGAGAGGTAGCGGGTAACTGTACCTAACAGTGATCTGGTTGATACCTCGATAGTCAATACACGGGCGCAGACCTCCATCCTTCTTTTTCACAAAAAATAAACTCAAGGAGGCAGGTGAAGTGGAAGGCCGAATGTACCCCTGCCTCAGGGATTTGGAGACATATGTTTCCATAGCCGCCGTCTCCTCCTGTGACAGGGGATACACGTGACTCCTGGGAAGTGCTGCGTCTACCAGGAGATTTATCGCACAATCCCCCCGTCGATGGGGTAGTAATTGAGTCGCCTTCTTCTTACAGAAGGCGAGAGCCAAATCGGCATATTCAGAGGGGATGCGCACGGCGGAGACCTGGTCTGGACTTTCCACCGTAGTCACACCAACGAAAACCCCTAAACACCTCCCCGAGCACTCTCATGACCACCCCGGGAGAGCCCTCTGTTGCCACGAAATAGTGGGGTCATGACAGGCCAACCAGGGTATGCCCAGCACCACGGGAAACGCAGGAGAATCAATAAGGAAAAAAAATATTTTCTCCTTGTGATCCTCCCGTGTCACCATGCCCAGTGGAGTGCTGGCCTCCCTAATTAGCCCTGACCCTAATGGTCGACTATCTTGGGCGTGAACTGGGAAGGGCATATCCACTGGAACAATAGGGATCCATAAACTATGGGCAAATGATCTGTCAATAAAGTTCCCAGCTGCGCCTGAATCTACGAGCGGCTTATGCTGGGAATGCAGGGAAAACTCAGGAAAATGAATATACACAAACATGTGTTCAACAGAGGGCTCTGGGTGAGCCTGGTGCCGACTCACCTGGGGTGACACAAGAGTGCCCTGCCTGCTGCCTCGATTACCAGAGGAACCTCTCCAGCACCGACCGGCATGTTCCCTCTGTGGCCACAGATGGTGCATGGACCGGGACCTCCTCCGGTCGCCCTACGTGCAGCACTGGTGCTGGGGGATGGAATCGACAGACCCCGATCTGGACGTCAGCGGGTAGCCAGCAGGTTATCCAACCGGATGGGCAGGTCCACCAGCTGGTCAAAGGTGAGAGTGGTGTCCCTGCAGGCCAATTCCCGACAGACGTCCTCGCTAAAACTACAACGGTAGTGATCGATCAGGGCCCTGTCGTTCCATCCCCCGCTGGCGGCCAGGGTCCGAAAGTCCAGAGAGAACTCCTGTGCGCTCCTCGTCCCCTGCCTAAGTTGGATGAGACGTTCACCCGCCACTCTACCCTCAGGCGGGTGGTCGAAAACTGCCCGGAAGCAGCGGTTGAAATCCTCTAATTGGTCCAACACCGCTTCTCCTTCCTCCCATACGGCGTTGGCCCACTCCAGGACTTTCCCTGAGAGACAGGAGATGAGGGCGGACACGCTCTCACGGCCCGAAGGAGCTGGGTGGACGGTTGCTAGGTAGAGCTCCAGCTGTAGTAGGAACCCCTGACATCCCGCAGCCGTCCCATCATACTCCCTCGGAAGATCGAGCTGAATCCCACTGGGACCGGGTGAAGGAGGGGTGAGTAGTAGTGCCCTTGGTGATGCTGGTGGAGGCACTGGAGGAAGTCCTCTTCTCTCCCAGCGATCCATATTCTGCAGGACGCGATCCATGTCGATGCCGAGATGTTGTATTATGCGCTCCTCGACCCCTAATCCGGGGGTGTCTGCTCCTGCTGACTCCATATGGTGTGGTGTGTGATTCTGTCAGAAGGTTTGTGTAGCTGGTGCATGAAGTCAGGCGCAGGAGAGCAAAATGAGTGAGCAACGTACTTTACTCAAAAAATAAAGGCACAAGGTAACAAATACACTTGACCAAATACAAACGGTAAATATTACGCACGGGTGAAAACAGCACCCGTCGGAAAACCAGCCGTCATGAACCGAAATGAACATTGAAACAATCACGCACAAAAAACATGGGGGAAACATAGGGTTAAATACATGAACATGTAATTGGGGAATGAAAACCAGGTGTGTAGAAAACAAAGACAAAACCAATGGAAAATGAAAGGTGGATCAGCGATGGCTAGAAGACCGGTGACGCCGAACGCCGCCCGAACAAGGAGAGGGACCGACTTTGGCAGAAGTCGTGACATTACAACATATCATATTTTAATATATTGTATTGAATCAACTCACCGCCTCTTTAGTCCCATTCATAGCTGTCTTCCAGACCAGGGTATCATTACTAAACAGCACCTTAGGTGAGTGAGAAATCCCAACTGCTAGGAAAGACTGGGGCAACTCTTTAGCGATGTCCATGCAACATTTACAATACATACAAATCTATGCAATGGCTAAATCACTGCACAGTGAGTGCAACTTTGCGATTAGTTGAATCAGAAGTGTTAGTGCTGGGGTGGAACAAAAACCTGCACTGACCTCCAGATTGAGCTGCGTCCCTGCAGGATGACACCGGTGAAGCGTGTGGGTCAACGGGCGTCCACCTCCAGCCATTGTTTCTTATCCTCATACTGGGCACACCACGCCCCATTGTAGATGTCGACAGACAGACAGACAGACAGACAGACAGACAGACAGACAGACAGACAGACAGACAGACAGACAGACAGACAGACAGACAGACAGACAGACAGACAGACAGACAGACAGACAGACAGACAGACAGACAGACAGACAGACAGACAGACAGACAGACAGACAGACAGACAGACAGACTAAATAAATAAATAAATAAATAAATAAATAAATAAATAAAATAAATAGAAACGGTGTCAGTTCCATTTCCCAGTAGGCCACTGTGTCTCACCTGTATGTCTCTCAGAGACTCCAGCCCCAGAGGAGGGCACTCTGACAGACACGGAGAATGAGATTGTCATGTGGTGATAGAGGGAAACATTATTGACCAGCAGAGAAGGAGTGGGAACCAATGGTTACTTATGCATCTATTATTTTTTTTAAAGCCCACTGTCCATAAACACTAGCATTACAGGCTGAATTTGATGCCTTTACATGGGTATTGAGAGAATGCAATTATACATATATGAGCATGATAGGCAATGATAGGGAAAGTGAGGAAGCGAGAGGGAGAGCAGCAGGGTTCACAAGAAAGAGAGCGTAAGAGCGAGAAAAAGAGAGACTTCCTCAGTTTTTACTGGGTTTCCATGAGAGGAGCAGACAGGGGCTCATTGTCTGAGGAGTTGAGCCTGGTCGACTGGCCCTCTAAACACCAGTTCCTGTGCCAGTGCTGCCAGTGGTCTCTCTTAAAACCCTAACACCATTTTGCCTTCGAGGCCTGCTGGATCTCTCCACTGGGTTCATTGTGAGGAAAGCACTGCACTGCTCCAAGACTTAATTGTTTAAAACTACTGTTGATAGCAGCCTAGCCTGTGGTGTCCCATGCCATATAGCCAAGTTACCTACTGAACTAGTGAAGGGATTCCAAATATATTGAACCCATGTCAACAATGCTTTCATTAGAGAGAGAGATGGGTAGGAAATACTACAGAAGACTAGGTCAGTCACTGGAGAACAAGTGCAAGCACAACAACTATTTAAGCCAGGGAATATTTTAGTTTTTGCTCTACTACCACTAGTACTGTGACTATGTGCCATCAAGCAATGCTGTGAATGTCAGATGTCGATAATGTTGCATTTCCAACATGAAATGAAAACTGCATTTTGCACAGTAGGGAAATAGAGATCTCAATACTGCTATTAGGGCCACACATTTTTACATTTTAGTCATTTAGCAGACGCACTTATCCAGAGCAATTTACGGTAGTGAATGTGATTTACAGTAGTGAATTTTTGTTGTTGTTGTATTGGCCCCCCGTGGGAATCGAACCCACAACCCTGGCATTGCACACACCATGCTGGCATTGCAAACACCATGCTCTACCAACTGAGCCACAGGGAAGCTTCACCACTGGGTGAACCTCATTCGTATACTGTTTATGTCACTCAGCGGTATTCTCCCATACATACGTCCCACTGGCTTCACTAGCAGCCAGGGGGCGCCCACTGGCCTTTCGCTTCTTTGGCAGGACTTTGGGTTTCTTGATTTTCTTTCATATCTTTTTAGGCTTCTTTACTGCCTTATCACTCCTGGTGGACCGCTTGGCTACAAAAGGCAAACCATCTCATGAACAAGGACGAACATTGTGAAATGTCCGTAATTAGGACTATATAACACATTCACTGGCTATGCAGAACTGTGGTGACTTGGTACTGAATGGAGTTAGCAGACCCAGCCGGTTCCCGTCACCACCTGATAACCCCAGCTAAACACTTCACCACACAGAGGTGGGAATGTAGAACCAACCCCCTGGACTTGGTTTTCAAGACCACAGCTATGCAGAATGGACATACCAACCACCCTGTTAATCATGTTTTCCCTGCGTTGTGACCCACACTATTGTCATTTATCATGTCAGCTTTCAATGTGTGTTTTCTGAGTTGTTTGTCGAATAACCTGATGGACAGTACTCATGGTATAAATGTTTTCCATGTAAGAACTGAAAGATAAAGATTGAAGGGTTTTTTAACCAATAGGGCTGTGCCATTTTCCAGTCATATCACACTTTTATAAAGACGCATGAGATCATTAAAAATGTCGGCAAATATATATAATGTACAATGTATAAGCCTATAATAACACGTTAATACCTTACTATGCATTATATTGATATAACAATTATTTCAGCAGTTGACCTGTATTTTACATCAGCAAATACATTTGAATGCTCACCTAATTCTAGTGTGTTCACCATCAGGTTCTTTGTTCCATACTATTTTTTCCCCTTTCCTGTCGATACCCTCATTTAAAACTTCGGTATTGAAGCTATAGTTAGCGGTGGTGGACGTTTTGGGTGGTCTAGTATTGGTAGTCCGTACCTTGGGTTTTGCTGTAATTGTAGATGTCAACCTTACCGGTGGTGCATTGACGCTATTATTGCTAGGGGTTGAATTTGGTTTAGTTGTAGAATCTCGTCTCTCTGCAGCAGTTGTAGTTTTATTATAATCCAAAGTAGACCTCGCTGTAGTTGTTGATCTACATATCAAAACGTTACAACTAAAGTAAAGCACAGGGCTTGTACCATAACTGTCCCTTCAGACATTGCTGGTGACTATTGACCGTTTAAACGTCCGCCACTCCACATGAAGGTTCACTCATATACGGTCCCCTCCGCAATCTGTTGTGCATGCAGCAGTGACAGGACCGATGCCGATAATGTTCTGTGTCCAGAACGTTTACAAAAACGTCACAATAAGAGCACATGTTTGACAGTTTAAAAAAGTTACACATTTTTCACAAGTTACACTTTTTTCACAAGGCTGTAGAGTATTATTAAACGCAAAACAATGAAATATTTCATAAACAATTACATCCTATTTATATGAGTTTATTACAACTTTATTGTAAATAGGGGACTGTAATCTACTTCTGTGTCAGTCCTACTGAGTCTTTGTCTGTCCAACCAGTCTACTTTCTCATCAACCATCTTCAACATTTGATTCATATTATTACTTTTTTTCTCTCTAGTTATTCGCAAAACAATGATGGTGTTCACAATGAGGCAGCTATACGATCAAGCTTCTAATTTGATAGAAATAAGCAGAAGCTTCTCCACTAATATCAGACTGCCAAAGATTGATGGGGATGTGCTTCTGTCTAGTGACCATAGTTTGAGTGTTACAACGATAAAAGTTACAGAATAATGTGCAGTTTGAATGTAGAAGATAAATCATTGCTAAAACCTATGATTGAAAATTAATGAAGATGTAATGTTAATGACAATTATTCTTTAAAACTTTAATGAAAACAATGACAATAATTGATGACGTTTGCGTTCGTCTATATGTTTTTTTCAAGACAGAGCTGAAACAAATGGAAAATGTATCAAAAGCAATGTGCATTGCTCAGCAAGTAGCCTATAGGACAAAAAAAGGCTGAATAAAAGCAGTCTTACTTTTCATTGAACTGTCAAATTGTACATGGAATCCATATGGATTGTTTATCTTGATCCGTATCATTAACATTGTAGGGCCAGTGGACTTTGATGCAAATGGTCATTCTGTAAATGGGATAATAAGTAGTGGGGAAGATGCACACACTAGATGGCGCCAGTGGCCAGAGTTTGAGCTGAAGATTGGGAGGGCCAACGTAGGGACCAAATATTTTTTTGTTGTTGCTTTTATTGAGTATGAACATTTCAAGTGTCTTGTCTACTTAATGGATTATAGTCATGATAAGTAAGCCACATCAGCTTTGATAGTTTAATTTATCTAAGTATTTTTTGTGGAATATAATATAAGTTCATCATCTTACATAATTGTCATCACTTCAGACAATGTGCAAAATGATACTTTGTTTGATAAATACATAGGGAGGAACTAATTATTAGAAAATTGCAATAGTATGACAGACATATAGGAAGTAGCATTTATGTTTTTACTTCTTTGTGGACTTACCATTCAAATGCAGTAGCTATTACTTGATTGTCCTCTTTTTATTTTATTTCCTTCCGCTGACCTTCAAGGAATTATAAATTGATGTTTCTGCATTATGCATTGAAGATTTGTTTTGACAATGTTGAGCAAACACTTGAGCAGAGTTCCTGGTTCCTCCTAAGTTATACATGCTATTCAAATGAGTCACGTTGCACGTTTTCCAGTGTACACTTCATTCAGGCTCCGCCCCACTTACTCTCTTCTGGGGGAATGAAGTCTCACATGCAGGTATTTGGAGCTCTGTTAGTTGGCTCCTTTCCCCAATATCCTCCTGTGTCTTTTAAGCCCTTGTGTAATGGTGTTTTAGCCTTTACTGTGAAGCACTGGACCCAATCAATGATATTAGAGCATGCCCAGGGACAGCAAATAACATAAATATTGAATGCTGCTTCATTTTTGACTTGACCAAATATGGTTGTTTTTTTAAATTGTAATTTGCAACTTTAACTTTTTTTCATGTTTATTTCATAGAAACACATACACACACATGTATGTGCACAGTTCAGCACACATCGGTGCCAAATAAGAGTGACTAACTAGTTCTCAAGCTACTCAACAACAAATAGGCCTGTTGTCAATAAAATCACCATGATGTGATCTGATGACAGATGTACTGTACATCTAGCATCTTATCCCTGACTTCATTGGTATTTGAACATGGTAGAACATTGTGTATTATTGTTGGGATAATGTAAGCCATAGACCAGTCTGTGAGATCCGAAGGTTTTGTACATGTGTAACAGAAAAAGGCATGAAGCACCTGGTGTTATGGCTCCCAGTGAACATAATAGAACATAATAGTTAGTTTTGAATGTAGCGCCATCATTTAACTTTCTAATTATAATCGGATCTAACAAATCAATCAATAAAACATGATCTCCCTGCCTTTCATTTCATACTGCACAAAAGTTTTGCTGTTGTAAATCTAAGTGTCGGTAGGCTATTTGTTAATACTAACTGAGTTAGTTTTCCTATGGATGTTGTTTGGATGTTGTCTTTTCTCAGACTCTTCAAGTATGCCGTTGAAGACATTTGGCTTTAACATGTAGGAGTCTGTCATAAAACTATCAGTATGATAACAAAACTAGACAGACAGTCAATTGGGGCTAAGAGGTTGTATTTCTCCGCTACATATCCCCTACATATCCCATACATATGTAACATATAGATTTGTTACAGTAACTTGACAAAAACAAAATGTGTGAACACTAACCAACCCATTTCAACAAAGCAAATTCATGACTTTGTATTGACTTCCCCATTTCATTACTTTTATGGAAGAATGTTTACATTTTGCCTAGCATTGAACATTCATTCTATTTATGTCAGATATTTGTGTTATAACTAACTATCCAAGATTTCACTGATTCAATGTATTACGTTTACAGTAAACAGTGGAGTAGAGATGGTTTATCGCTCAACTGCTGTCAGTGCAATAATGGTCAGAGAGACGTGTGTGTGTGTGTGTGTGTGTGTGTGTGTGTGTGTGTGTGTGTGTGTGTGTGTGTGTGTGTGTGTGCTGTCTGTCTGTCTGTCTGTCTGTCTGTCTGTCTGTCTGTCTGTCTGTCTGTCTGTCTGTCTGTCTGTCTGTCTGTCTGTCTGTCTGTCTGTCTGTCTGTCTGTCTGTCTGTCTGTCTGTCTGTCTGTCTGTGGACATGTGTGAGCGGGAGTGAACGTGTGTGTGTGTGAGAGTGCTGATTTAAACCAGGTGAGAGAGCTGCATACTGCCCTCTTAAAGACCTTATTACCCCAGGGTTCCCGGTTTCACTGCACTTTGTGTGATACATGTGTATCTTTCACAATCAGCGAAAGGAGAGATTTAGTGTAAATGGTCTCCATTTGGCAGAGCACTCTCATTTCTCAGCGGAGAGGAACTAAAATAAACTCCAATTACCCAGAAGGACCAGGTGAACGTACTGCAGATAAAATAGAGCGCCTTTCGATTCCTTTCAGGAACATGACAGGGAATTGACTGCAATACTACACCCACAACTGAGACAGGTAAAACGTTTATTCCTTCATGGCCCAGCATAAAGTGTATGCTACATTTGTTACGCTGAAGCCTAAAGTATGAGTAAGGAAAACGGATTAAAAAAGGACTAATGAATATCACAACTTTCCCATCATAACAGTTTAACAATACTTGGACTATAGGACAACTGTGTCATGAGTATGACACACAGGGGCAAATAATAACTATTACATTGATTCATAGAGAGAAAAGGACAATTTTACTGTTTGCTGAAATTAGTTGATATAAAGATTTGTTACCGAATAATAGCTGAATATTAGTAAGATTCAGATCAGAAGACAAAATAAATAGTTATGATAATCTTCCCAAAGGCTATTTCATTTGGAATTGAATCTTACTTAACTCTATGTGCCTCATTTGTTAGTGCAGTGGATTACCTGCGTTTTGTTGTTCTAGCTCAAGGCACTGTGCATATTACAGATATCATTTATAATGCATTATATGTAGAAATGCAGAATTTAATAATTTGTCAACATTTATCAACATGAGTTTTTCAATATTTAATTGTGTTTTTAGTTACTGTGCAAATGACTATTACAAAGACCAATAAAATATTAAAATATTAAGATATACATGGTGTCTTGCAATGTAATATTCTATTCATAGCTTGATACACAGTGGGGCAGTATTTCCCCCTTGATAATAAAACCTATTATGCTTTTGCAACAGTTTCTAAATAGTACTGTATTAAATGCTTGCATACAGAATAGTTTAAAACAATGGAACATAGGGCATGGAAGAAACCGTCTAGTCTGCAATAATTGTTTACATGTTGGGGGGTGTCCTAAGAACAATGGTCTGGATCAATGTAAATCATTTTCATACTTATTGGGGCCTAGATTTGTTTTGGTGGGACACTCGTACTTCAAATCCTTGACCACACAGTACAACTACTGCTTTGAATAGTGTTGGAGTTCAGATACGAAAAATACAATATTTTTTTGAGTAGGGAAAAGAGCAACAGAACATCGACTTCAAACTTTTTTCCAACTTCCCTAAATTTGGAAGAAAAAAAGAGGACGCAAAGTCCCTTGACGGTCCCTCTATGAACAATACATGTGGAAGTCTGATACAATATTGATGGCCTTCGCTATCTCTTGGCGACCTCCGTTTGGTCCCTCTCATGTTTTATCAAATATGTATGAAGCACGTCCTCTTTCCCTCAGCCACCTCCCTGAGATCCCATTATGCATGTGTAATGTTCTGCGGAGTAAGGTCGGAGCCCAGACTGAGACAGATCGGCAGGAAGAGTGAAGGATGATGGGAGAAATGGGCGGTATAGTCACTCCTGGGGAAAGACCTGCTCAGAATACGGTATTTAGTGCTAATTTCTAATCATATGGCATTTTTTCCCTGATTTAGTTTAAGCACATTCTCTTACCGCAAACCACATGATCTCTCCATATTCCTTTCTATTGCACCCTGAGGAACCCTCTTTTGGTGCTCCACCACTTTCCGCTTGGACTTTCCCTCTCCTGTTGTTTTTTATTGATCACCGTTGCTAATATGTCACCTCCTTTCTACTTCTCTCTTCCCCTCCTACCTCTTCAGCGCTCTCTTTCACCTGTGCTTCACTTAATCCGATCGTTTGTCACTGTTAGTGATGTGCGCCACCGCCCTCCCTCCCTCCCTCTCCTGTCTCGTTCTCTCTCTCTCTTCCCCCCTCCCTGGGTTCTCTCCCTTCCCCTCTCTCATTAACACCCTGCCCTGATAGATGTAGAGGGGAGCCCGCCACTCGCCAGGTCTCCCCCCTCTCCCCCCTGCCGGCTCCACCTGGGAACTCCTCACCTCACGAGGTGAACCTGTCCGAATTCCCCCTAGGCCCATGCCATCTGCCATCTCTCTCCTCAACCGCTGGGGCCTGGTAACACTCACCACAGCTGGGGAGAGGAGATGACGAGAGGTGATGCTGCTGCTGGTGCTGAGGTATAGCTGAAAGACTAGAGCAGGGAGTTACTGCTCAACTTGGATGCAAATACGATGGAAGGGCTGAATAGTGGTTAAAGTGTGCCAGGACATTGCTGGTGGAAATCTGTCTTTTTCCTATCCGTAGCAAATATTAACCCTACTAATATTATCACTACTAATATTACCACTAGGCCTAATTCTACTACTTCTACTACTAATAATATTGGCAATAATGATAACTAAAAAGACATTATATTCAGAGCCATATCACAATTCTAAGCTCCAACACTAATTACCACATGATTGTATGCTTGGCATGGAAATTATAATTAACAAACCATCTTGGTGCCAACCTAAGCAGGCAATATGCTGTTTACCTAAAGCCATATCTGCATGGAAAAACAACAGAAACAAGTAGCTATGTCTGCTTCAGAGAGGAACTTGGGTGTCCCTGGAGAAGGTAACAGTGTGCCGGCTTGCTTTATCACAATGGCGGCGCATCCCTCTATTCTCAGATGTGTTGCCGGCTGTAGCGTCCCAGGGAGACGGGCCACTTTGTGGTGTGGACAAGAGGAAATATGGGGGAGCGAGCCAAGATAGGAGACCCATTGGGGGGGTGACATGAGAGTGCAACGCGGAGGCACGGTTGTAAATTGGAACATTCACACAGAGACATAGACACATACACGCACATTATGTAGACACACGTGTGCGCACACACACCAGTGGAGGTTGCTCCTCAGAGGAAGGGGAGGACCACCCTCCTAAGTGAATTTCAGAAGATTTTCTTTTTGTGAAACATTTAAATAGTTATCCTTTTTAGATAAAACTATACTAAATATATTCACATGTTACCAAATAATTGATTAAAACACACTGTGTTGCAATGAAGGTCTACAGTAGCCTCAACACCAGGGTGTAGCCGGAGGACAGCTAGCTTGTGTCCTCCTCTGGGTATACTGAATTCAATACAAAATCTAGGAGGCTCATGGTTCTTACCCCCTTCCATAGACTTACACAGTAATTATGACAGCTTCCAAAGGATGTCCTCCAACCTATCAGAGCTCTTGCAGCATAAACTAACATGTTGTCCACCCATAGTGGTTAGAGCTTTGGGCCAGTAACTGAAAGGTTGCTGGATCGAATCCCCTTGCTGACAAGGTAAAAAGCTGTCATTCTGCCCCTGAGCAAGGCAGTTAATGTCACGGTTGTCGTAGGGTAAAGTGGAACAAGACGCAGCGGGGAAATGTGCACTCATCTTCTTTTATTTAAACGGACAAAGAAGGTAAACCAAAATAAATACGTACACAAAAAACACAATGACAAATAACAGGCCGGTAAGGCACAGAGCTATACACAGCACATAATCTCCCACAAAATACCAACACAAACACATACCTATTTATAGGACCCTCAAACAGAGGCAACAAGAGAACACCTGCCTCCAATTGAGAGTCCAACCCCCAATTACCTAAACATAGAAATACAAATGACTAGACTAAACATAGAAATACATAAACATAGAACATTGCCCAAAACCCGGAATAATAAATCAAACACCCCACTAAACACACAACCACCCCGAACCACATAAAACAAATACCCCCTGCCACGTCCTGACCAAACTACAATAACAAATAACCCCTATTACTGGTCAGGACGTGACCGTTAACCCATTGTTCCATGGGCGCCGAAGACGTGGATGTTGATTAAGGCAGCCCCCCGCACCTCTCTGATTCAGAGGGGTTGGGTTAAATGCGAAAGACACATTTCAGTTGAATGCATTCAACTGTACAACTGACTAGGCATCCACCTTTCCCTTTCCCAATCAAATGATCAGAGAATGAATCTATTACTGAAAGCATAAGCTACACCTAGCTAGCACTGCAGTTTATAACAAATTAATTTCATCCAAAATTAAGGTGAGGCGAGAGAGATAAAGCGAGAGAGAGAGAGAGCTAGCTAGCTATATTTCGTATATACATATATACATATTTGTTTTACTTTCACTTTCAGGTGGTTTAGCCTACTCAAACACCGGTTCAAACAGAGAGGGATGCTATTTTAGCTAGCTGGATATGGCTATCACAGACAGCTGTTGTATTGTGCATTGAAGTCCACAAGCGAACGGGAAAGGGGAGAGGAGAAGAGAGGGTAGATGCGAGAAGCAATTAAATATACAACCAGAAAAGTGATCATGCAGTTTATATGTGGCTGAGTTCTGTGTTTGCGTGTGATCAGGGGTGTATTCATTGCGCCGATTCTGTTGAAAACCGTTTCTGAAACGGTAGCAAATGGAACAAAACGGGGGTAAACATACCTGAATTTGTCCAATAGAAACTCTCATTTGCAACGATTGGACTAATGATTACACCCTCTCTCAGCTAGATGGAGGCATTGAATGTGTCACTCTCTGTCCATGTGTCATTTTTTTATTGAACTTGGCAAGTCAGTTAAGAACAAATTCTTATTTACCTACCCCGGCCAAACCCGGACGACACTGGGCCAATTGTGCGCCGCCCTATGGGACTCCCAATCATGGCCGGTTGTGATACAACCTGGACCTTTCATTCATTGGCTAGGTTGTAGTAACCTCATGATGGGTATAGGGACTATTCGAGTATCATGTAGTAGCTTAAAGCTATCGATGTTACATTGAGCTGTGTGAATGGAATATGAATGACAGTCATCAAATATGATGTAATACAAATAAGGCCATGCTCATAAAAAAATCAATATTGTCCTCCCTCGTCTTAAACGGCACCGATTGTCACTGACACACACACACACACACACACACACACACACACACACACACACACACACACACACACACACACACACACACACACATACACACACACACATACTGTACACAAACACATTCAAGCTAGCACACACAATGCACATACTGATGTGTGACAAGCATCAAACACATTCTAAAATGTACCCACATATGACGACACATCCTGGGGAGCGTCGAGGCAACCACAATGTTCTCACAAAGCCGTTTTTTCCTGCTCAGTCTAATTCAGGGTCTTGTAGAACTGGGCAAAAAAAATGCAGATTGTGTGAGATTCTTTTCCTTTTGTTATTTATTGGGTGGGCAATGAGTCGCTGCCTGCTTATTTGCACCAGATTGCTTCTCCAGATGTTTTTTAGGAAAATAAATCCCCACCCCCTCCATCTTCCTTTGTCCAGATGCGGGTCATTTTTTATAAGGTTTCATAATCCTTCTCTTTCCAGGCCAATTTTCCACCACATGGTGATAGGAAACTTATCATACGAAGAGGAGTAAATTTGGAAGTTACGTCCTCGGTCTGTCAATGGGAAGCCATCTCTTCCTGTTGTTGTTACTCGATGCCCCCTTCTTGTTGACATTTATGTTGATGGTGACATACTGACCTGGAGTCTTCAATGTGAGAATGGTATTAGAATGTATCCTTAAGTTTTGAAGGACTGTAGCCCCACCTCTAACCCTAACCTCTAATTAAAACCACAATGGGGCCAAGGGGGAATGAGGGTTGGAGCATTTTAGCACATTTTGTTCCACATCAATGCACATTTTGTAATATTGTAACTTACTGTATTTTGACATCATGAAAATATATTAATTTGCTGATCACGATAGAACAATTTGTGCCGGTGGGGATTTTTAACTGATTTGAAGAGATTTGTGAAAACATCCGAAAAACAAAAGCTCCTGACCGAGTTACTGCCAACTGAACAAATGCTAACTTTGATATTACATTTGAGAAAAAAGCTTACATAAGAGTCACTTGAAAGAGATTTTTATAACAATCACAAAGCTTTCATAACACAGCGCCAAGGAAAAACCTCCTCTGTCAAGTGGGAATTCCTCATGAGGCAAGAACTGATCTGAAAACCCCCAAAAAAGTCTAATGAGTTTTGTTATGTTACTTCGTACACCTCCATTTACTGAGGGTGGGGGTGTGGGGAAAATGGCAGATTGATGAAAAGCCAAAAAGGTCCCACGATGACACAATCTCCACTCCACAATATTAAAAACTCCCACACGTTTTTGAAGAAGCAAAATTGCCCTTGCTGGGATGTACTGTATGCTCGGTAATGAGACGCATTTGTTTCATCGTGATAGATGGGCCTCTCGACAGAAGTCATATCATCCCAGAACTGGAGATTGCACTCGTGCCTACGAGTCCCATTGATGGCTGGTGAAGGACATCTTGATGATTTGTGTGGGGAGGCCTTCAACTAAGAACTTCAAAGCGCATTGTGTTGCCTCCTAACAATCGTTGTTTTTTTAGTTCTGCGTGTGGGAGAAGAAAATCCCCAAATGCTGTTACAAGACCTTTTCTTACAACCTGTTACTTCTAACATCCCACACACACTGGCATGCCATCATATCCTCTTCCCATTGCTTTGAAGCAGCTTTCCCACATTGTTAAACCCAACGTTGTTCCCCTGGAAAGGCAGGTGTTTATGAATATTCAGCCAAAGAGATGCTCTTGGATGTCTGGTTTAATGCTATTCATCATTAGTATATTGGAACATTCTCGTCTAGGATTGGTCAGTGAGACTCAAGTTTCTTGACTGTATGGTTTGGGTCTCAGTACAGGAACTATGCCTAGACAAGTAGTGTAATCCAAGCCAGTCTCTTGTCATAACAACATATTAAAAAAAAAGTATAATTGTACGTTACAGTTTGACAATGACGATCTGGTTATAGTTTTGTGTTCACCGATTTAGTGTGACCAAAGCAATAAACATTTCGTAAAGTCGTAAAAGGTAAGTAACCACACCGGAATAGACCCATACGCCGAAACTCATCATCTAAATGCTTCACACTGCCTCTGACGGCTATATACCATTTTACTATATACCTTCTTCTGTTCATATGCATCCATGAGAATCCTCTCAGGGGTTGGCATGGTCTGCAATGATTCTCAACGCTTCCCACGTTCACTGCATTCATCTAGAATCTACTAAACTAGAGCCGAGCTGTATCAGGACTATTGGCGAGGTGGCAGAGGCGTTGAGGTTAAGACCCAATCCCAGCAGCACAACGCTCCGAGGCCATATTGGTGCCATATGTGGCAGAGCTGCTGGAAAAGCAAGGCGGCTTGTGTCATTTCCTACACTTAACTCAGGCTCTCCCACTCCAAGCTGGGAAAACAGTTTTCTCAGGGCACCTTTTTTTTAGACCCCCCTCCCACCGCCCCATCTGCAAACTTACATTCGACCGCAGCGGCACCCCTCCCCGAAGGTCTGGCGAGGCAACCGCAAACCCTCTCTTCTCAAACACAATTTATATAGCACACCCGTGTTGAAAGCATATTACCATATGCGGTTTACGGTGGGACTCTAAACATGTTCTACTTTGCAGGGGGACGTTGGTAATTAGAACTGACTGGTTTACAGAGAAGGCGACAATGCATGGATTTGGAAACATCAATTTGAACATGTGGGAAGCATACGACTGATACTTATTATAATGGGCAACCCACTTACTTGGAAGTCTCTGCAGATATCTTATTCTTGTGTAGACCCTTTTGTTTAAAACTTTAGAAACTAAAATTCCCACACATTTAATAAGTGGTAATGTTTTGATCCAAGGTAGATATTTTCCAGGTCATGTACTTATAGCCATAAATGTAGTATAAATGTACAAGCTACACTTTCAAGTAAAGTAAAGCCAATTCCTCCTTTGGTCGTCTTTCCTTCCAGTTCTCTGCTGCCAATGATTGGAATGAACTGCAAAAATCTCTGAAACTGGAGACTCATATCTCCCTCACTAGCTTTAAGCACCAGCTGTCAGAGCAGCTCACAGATCACTGCACCTGTACATAGCCCATCTGTAAATAGCCCATCTATCTACCTACCTCATCCCCATACTGTATTTATTTATTTATCTTGCTCCTTTGCATCCCAGTATCTCTACTTGCACATTAATCTTCTGCACATCTACCATTCCAGTGTTTAATTGCTATATTGTAAATACTTCGCCACTATGGCCTATTTATTGCCTTAACTCCCTTATCTTACCTCATTTGCACTCTCTGTATATAGACTTTTTCTTTTGTTCTACTGTATTATTGACTGTTTTGTTAATTCCATGTGTAACTCTGTGTTGTTGTATGTGTCGAATTGCTATGCTTTATCTTGGCCAGGTCGCAGTTGCAAATGAGAACTTGTTCTCAACTAGCCTACCTGGTTAAATAAAGGTGAAATAAAATACAAATAAAATTGAAAATTACGAAATGGAGATATGATGAATATGATATGATGAGAGCATGTTAATTAGTGATAATAACATGCTGATAAAACTGTACATTAAAGACACACATCACAAGGGGTCGCCAAGACTGAGATTGTTAAAGAGGGTGTGAGAATCTGGCATTAGGTCAGGGAGCAAGTCGTCGTCATGCCTTTCAGTCCTCATCTCCTTGTATGTAGGGCTGTAGCGGTCATGACCTTGTATGTAGGGCTGTGGCGGTCATGACATTTTGTCAGCCGGTGATTGTCGAGCAAATAACTTCTGGTCTCACGGTAATTGACCATTAATTAACATAAACACATTTAGCATCTGCTGGCTTCCGCGGATAACCTAAAAACCACCGATGCAAACCTCTAGAACATCTACAGTGCATTCGGAAAGTATTCAGACCCCTTGACTTTTTCAGCATTTTGTTACGATACAGCCTTACTCTAAAATGTATGATTTTTTTACCCCCCCCCCTCATCAATCGACACAAAATACCCCATAATGACTAAGCAAAAACTGGGTTTTTTTTCGAATTCTTTGCCAATGTATTACAAATTAAAAACGAAATATCACATTTACATAAATATTCAGACCCTTCACTCTACTTGAGGCAGCGATTACAGCCTCAAGTCTTCTTGGGTATGACGCCACAATTTTGGCACACCCACCTGTATTTGGGGAGTTTCTCCCATTCTTCGGACTCTGACTGGGCCACTCAAGGACATTTAGAGACTTGTCCCGAAGCCACTCCTGTGTTGTCTTGGCTTTGTGCTTAGGGTCGTTGTCCTGTTGGAAGGTGAACATTCGCCCCAATTCTGAGGTCCTGAGCGCTCTGGACCAGGTTTTCATCATGGATCTCTCTCTGTACTTTGCTGCGTTTATCTTTCCCTCGATCCTGACTAGTCTCCCAGTCCCTGCCGCTGAAAAATATCCCCACAGCATGATGCTGCCACCACCATGCTTCACCGTAGGGATGGTGCCAGGTTTCCTCCAGACGTGACGCTTGCCATTCAGGCAAAAGAGCTCCATCTTGGTTTCATCATACCAGAATATCTTGTTTCTGATGGTCTAAGAGTCCGTTAGGTACCTCCAAGCGGGCTGTCGTGCCTTTTACTGAGGAGTGGCTTTGATCTGGCCACTCTACCATAAAGGCCTGATTGGTGGAGTTCTGCAGAGATGGTTGTCCTTCAGGAAGGTTCTACCATCTCCACAGAGGAACTCTGGAGCTCTGTTAAATTGACCATCGGGTTCTTGGTCACCGCTCTGACCATGGCCCTTCTCCCCCAATTGCTCAGTTTGGCAAAAATCTCTAGGAAGAGTCTTGATGGTTCCAAACTTCTTCCATTTAAGAATGATGGAGGCCACCGTGCTCTTGGGGACCTTCCATGCTGCAGAAATATTTTGGTACCCTTACCCAAATCTGTGCCTCGACACAATCCTGTCTCAGAGCTCTACGGACAATTCCTTTGACCTCATGGCTTGGTTTTTGCTCTAACATGTACTGTCAATTGTGTGACCTTTTATAGAAAGGTGTGTGCCTTTCCAAATCATATTTTTACAAACATTTCTAAAAACCTGTTTTCGCTTTGTCATTATGGGGTATTGTGTGTAGATTGATGTGTAAATAAATGTAATACATTTTAGAATAAGGCTGTAACGTAAGAGAATGTGGAAAAAGAAAGGGTCCGAATACTTTCCAATGCACTGTACATTTGAAAAGGTCTAATAAATCTATGTAATATAGCCTACACCATCACAATAAATCCATTATTTATTTTAGACAGGTCTAAAGAAACATGATATGAAGAAAATGCAATCTATTTCAGAAGAACAGTATAGCATACTCTGAGTTGTCCTTATGTTAAGCCCTGATCTGGCTATTCCATTTGGCTGTGGGCTACACTAGTTCATTTATCCCGAGTGGGGACAGCGGTCTAAGACACTGCATCTCAGTGCAAGAGGCGTCACTGCAGTCCCTGGTTCGAATCCAGGCAGCATCACATCCGGCCGTGATTGGAAGTCCCATAAGGCGGTGCACAATTGGTCCAGCATCGGCCGGGGTAGGCCGTCATTGTAAATAAGAATTTGTTCTTAAAACCTGTTGAGGCTAGGGGGCAATATTTGCACGGCCGGATAAAAAAATGTACCTGATTTAAACTGGTTACTACTCTTGCCCATAAATGAAAATATGCATATAATTAGTAGATTTGGATAGAAAACACTCTAAAGTTTGTAAAACTGTTTGAATGGTGTCTGTGAGTATAACAGAACTCATATGGCAGGGCAAAACCTGAGAAGATTCCATACAGGAAGTGCCTGTCTGACAATTTGTTGTCCTTCTGTTGCATCTCTATCGAAAATACAGCATCTGTGCTGTAAGGTGACATTTTCTAAGGCTTCCATTTGCTCTCTAAAGCCGCCAGAAAGTGGAATGGGGTGTCTCTTGTCTCTGGGCGAAGAACAGCAGGAGAGTTTGTGATTGGTCAGCCTGGGGACAGTGAGACTGAGATGCGCGTTCACGAGACTACTCCATTTTTTTCTTTCAGCCTTTGAATGAATACAACGTTGCCCGGTTGGAATATTATCGCTATTTTATGAGAAAAATAGCATAAAAATAGATTTTAAACAGCGTTTGACATGCTTCTAAGTACGGTAATGGAATATTTGGAAAAGTTTTTGTCACGAAATGCGTCACCCTTCGGATCGTGACCTGAACGCACGAACAAAACGGAGCTATTTGAATATAACTATGGATTATTTGGAACCAAAACAACATTTGTTGTTGAAGTAGAAGTCCTGGGAGTGCATGCTGAAGAAGAACAGCAAAGGTAATCCAATTTTTCTAATAGTAATTCTGAGTTTAGTGAGCCCCAAACTTGGTGGGTGTCAAAATAGCTAGCCGTGATGGCCGAGCTATGTACTCAGAATATTGCAAAATGTGCTTTCGCCGAAAAGCTATTTTAAAATCTGACACCGCGATTGCATAAAGGAGTTCTGTATCTATAATTCTTAAAATAATTGTTATGTTTTTTGTGAACGTTTATCATGAGTAATTTAGTAAATTCACTGGAGGTTTTCGGTGGGTATGCTGGTTCTGAACATCACATGCTAATGTAAAAAGCTGGTTTTTGATATAAATATGAACTTGATTGAACAAAACATGCATATATTGTATAACATAATGTCCTAGGAGTGTCATCTGATGAAGATCATCAAAGGTTAGTGCTGCATTTAGCTGTGGTTTTGGTTTTTGTGACATATATGCTTGCTTTGAAAATGGCTGTGTGATTATTTTTGGCAGGGTACTCTCCTGACATAATCTAATGTTTTGCTTTTGCTGTAAAGCCTTTTTGAAATCGGACAATGTGGTTAGATTAACGAGAGTCTTGTCTTTAAAATGGTGTAAAATAGTCATATGTTTGAAAAATTGAAGTTATAGCATTTTTTAGGTATTTGTATTTCGTGCCACACGATTCCACTGGTTGTCTCGCCCAGACAGGTTTTAACTGACTTGCCTAGTTAAATAAAAATATTAGCTTAAATTTCCGTGGCATTATTTTATAGTATGAAGAATACAATTGAGCAACGTAGAAACAATGTTTTCTCCAAACGTTTTCTGAGGGAGTGCGGACATGCGGTTAACAAAAACATGTCCTCCTATATGCTTAATTCAGTTATTTATTCAACTTTAGTTGTGATACAAATGTTGGGCTATATGTTTAGATTTTGTATACATTCTAAGGCTGCATGATGCAACTCTAATGATGATTTGAAAGAAGTTACATGAAAGGCATGAGCTCTGCTTTCTTTCTTGCACAGGCTGCACACACTTCATCAGTCTCTCATTCACAAATTTGACAACCACTTGATAATGCCTTGAACTTCCCTGTGGCATCCCCCTAGTGTTTCCGTAATGCCCCCTAAAAAAATACAAGCCTTTTGCGGCCAGTGTCCGTTGTGCCCTTGGACTGAATATAATCATTTGAATTCCCTTCTCCTGACTGCATGTTCCGAAGCACCTCTCACTCACATGGCTCTCTCAGATATTTACATTCTTGTTAGCCAATGCTCGTCACATGATCGGGTTCTTCTCACAGGCATCTATGTCAGCTCCGAAGTAGGTTACAAGTGAAGACAGACACATCAGGGACGTAACTGCGCTCATGCTTCTTATCGAATTCCGATGTGCCAACTTTTCGTCAGCCAACAAGATGAGTAAGCCTAACGAACAGTAAAAGCACTAGCCTATGTCAATCTACTGTCCCCAATAGTACAATAGCTCACCTATTCTATTGGTCAACTTGTCCTTTGCGATAGGATGTGATAGATCTAAAATTAGTACAACCACTCGTATCAAAAAAACGTTTTAAAAGCAGTGAGGCTGATGCAACAATCAGAACATTTAGCTTAAAATGTTGAGAAACTATTAGGTTATTTCTTCCCATTATAAGCGCAACAATGCCACACGGCATTAGGCTATAAGTGTGAATGTTCCAAAATGCAGTCAATTAGCGGGAAATCACCATTCTCAAAAGTGAACACAAATGCAATTATGCATGTAATGCTTTATTGTTAAGGTGCATTTTTATGATGAAAATTATCTTCCCCAATTTTGAAACTCATGCGCTGCCTATGTATACCAGTTACAGTAGGCTCTACACCGGTTGTAAAGTGTATTAATGTGCTTACTTTTAAGGAGTTATTTGGCAACTTTAGTTGTGATACAAACCTTACCAAAACATATAGGCTTTTGGGCTAGGCTACATGAGATGTGGAACTATGATTTGAAAAAGTCAACAACAACAACAAAAAACATTGATGTCAGAATGATTAGAGGGACAATAGAGTGCTGAGTACCAGGCAGTTAGCAAGTTTGGTAGACTACTAATGACCATCAGCAGCATCAGAGCTTGGAGAAGCCTAGTTACCGTGACTAAACGGTCACATGGAATTTGACTGTGCTCATGACTCGTGACTGCCGGAGTGGTGGTAATACGGTCACCGTAACAGCCCTACTTGTAGGTGCCAATTAGAAACTGAAATTTTTATAGAAATGGCTAATGATAGATTATTGTATTGCCTTTCAAGTGTGAAGAGACTATACGACCACAAGTGGGAAAATGTCACAGTTTCCTAGATCTTTCAGATAAGACTGGTGGTTTTTCAGAACCTTGGAGAGCGCTGAAAATAGCCGAAAAGATGTTGGCAAAGATTGGCTTTGATATACAATATTATCCTTGGTTATCTCGTTAAATAAGCAGGACTGCTTGGATATTAAATGTGGTGATTGTGAAGCCGCTAAAAAGAAAGAAAATTCCTAGTTTACATTCATATGATAATACGAACTATATTTGAACATACGATATCTGTCATGTATAATACTACACATCCCCATACTATATATGAATATAATCCAGATGTTCAATAGAATACTAAATAAGCCTATGGAATTCTCATGGAGGTGGCATACCAGGAAATCTGTCATCGGTCCTTGTAGATCATTATGGATTAAATGACTTTAAAATCATATCTGATGTTGACCTCCACTCGAACTGTTTTCCACATTATCCCACACTGCTGAGCGTACATGGTTATTGATATATGAATTCTCTGTTGTCGGTAACTGAAACCTTCCTCCAGCTGCAGCCACTTATGATGTCATTTACTCAGTTCTCTATCTCATTCCTGATCTCAGATTAGATTGACACGGTTTTCTGCTTACCTCAACTGAAATATGCTTCCTTCCACAGCTGAAGAGCTCCCATCTGCAAACCAAGGCTGGACGCTGTGAGAGGTCCGTCGGTGGACAAAGGGCAGCATACTTTTATGAGGACCTAAAGGGTTGCAAAAGTTGTGTGGCAAGTTTTGAGCCATGGCTACCAAATGTGGGAGTTATTCACGTTAATGTCAAGTACAAGACGCATGTTTATTTAACCACGGAGAATGTATTGATGTATAGTGGTATTAATGCAACTAATGCTACAGTACGACTACTATTACGACTACTATTACTACAACAGAAATAATACTGACACTGATGCCAATAGTACTGTAGTCTAATTCTAATAGGCCTCTTACAACATGCATGAATTCGAATATTGTCAGATAGTAATTGAACAAGCAACAATTCCACCCATGATAAGCATGCCACAGTGCATGCAAGGAAAGCCCAGAGGCGCTATAAACAATATTCCTGAGTAGAAATATTCATTTGGTCGGAATCATAAATAACTCCAAACTGCGGGAAAGCTTTGTGAATTTGCTAGAGTGCAAGTCTGACATCATCATTTGGAAGGAGTTCAGCAAACCTGTCCTGTTTCACTGCCTTTGTCTAATTCCTCCTGGATCACAATGTTAGTTGGGACTTGGCACACATTGTCTTTCAGAGCTTTGGCTTCCCTGTTAACGCCAGTGGAGGGTTGTGCACTTCCTCTCTCTTACGATACAGGTTGAATGTAACTTGGCTTTACCTGTCAGATGTCATTAGCAGACACAGCTAGCATCATATTATATCAATGGATTGAATTTGGACCCAGTTTGAGGTGTAAACTGCGAATGATGGGCCTTGTCAATCCCAAAGATGATGAGCACTGTATAGCAGATTGATAAGACTGCAGACATTCATGAATAATTGCACATGCTTATGTCTAAAAGTGCAAGTTATCATAGACTGTAATGTGACATACCAACCCAAGCATTTATTAATGTTTATGAGGTCCATAAAGTGTCATGCATTCCTCATTGTTCCTTTGTTAGGAACTCTTCGTGGACTTCCTGTGGAGACAACAACAACAAGAGGGGAGAGGAGAGAGGAGATTCTTCCGCCCACCTTAACAGGGAACAAGGCTTCGCCATGATCCCAATGTGCACCCTTGCTGCATCCTGGAAGAAAGGAGTGGGGGGAGAGGACGTCCTGTTTCCTGTGGCCAGTTGTGTTCGCCCCGTTCCCCTCCAGTGGAAATTGGATGTAACTAAACCAGAGGACAAAATAAGTCCATTACTTTTTAAAAGCGTGTCTTAAGTGAGACAGTGATGCGCACTGACAAGGCCTGCTAATTGGAGTAAATTAATTTACCTCGGGCGCCGTGTTCGCACAAAGTGCTGCGCTACGCGTGAATAAGTGATGATAGGCAGGCCTGTATAAGCCCCGACTTTTTAAATCATTTAACAGCGCGATCTGCTAATTAGCAGAGAGAAAGCCGGCTTTCAGCTACAATTAAGACAGGCCTCTGTCAGTCAAGGGAAGGGAGCCAGAGAGGCTCTCATTTATTCATTCTCCAAGCAGATGCTGAGTGCAATGGGGGTTTGGATGGAAGGATCGAGGGAGAGAGAAAGCAGAGGGATCTGACTGAGGGATGGAAGGGAGAGGGGGAAGAGAGGGATCTTGTGGTTGATAGGTGGTGGGTGGTTGAAGAAGTACCCCCCCTTTCCTCTTTTTTTGTTGGTCCCCTGAGGGGGGCCAGCCAGGGGCCCAACAAAAGAGAATCAAAACAAAAGGCTTGTAATAATGGGATGAGGAGAAGGATTCCATGTAACACACCTAGTTAGTTCTAACCACTTGTATGGCCCCAGGACAACACAAACCCCAGATGGTCCTAACATGGCTCCCACATGAGCCTCCTCCAACGTTTCACCAGCTGACTGTGAGAAGTGCATCACCCTTTAAACTTGATATCGTATGACCACTCAACTGACTGATGTAAATAAGCTCTTTCTTGCACATGTGGGTAATGACTATAAACCTTACTACCAATATACTAAACATTCCCTTCTCTATGGTATTTGCTCTCAGCTAAAATGGACTTGAACTTGGACAACACTCAGATGTTTGGATTGGATCTGGGTGCAGGCCTTTGGCTTTCAGTTTCTCCCATGGACAAATAAAACCCCCATCTGTTACAGTCTGCTGATATCATTAATTACGTATAATTATGTGAATTGCACTGCTGTCTGTTATGGAGGGGATTACCGTTTGTGTCATCCCTGTGAATGGACCATGGTTCCCAGCTATAGGAATGAAGAACTAGGATTGGCTAATTCAGTCGTGTCCCATTTCATAGGTTTTTAGTGTCACAGGTTTGAAATGAGAAGACAGAGAGACGATACTCCCAATTTGATGACAAATTGCTGTCCACCAGACTCTGAAAAGACAGTTAAAAACACCAAAGTTAAACTATTACTCTCAGGTGAAAAATTCTCACAAATTATCTGGAATAATAGTTAACTTTTGACATTCACATAGCCTGTCTGGCAAGGCTCACTTTGATGCACTTACAGCATGTCTGGCACTTAGTTCCTAACACTTAATCAGAAAGTGCTTTGCATAGCTTTTACGACATCGACAGATTTCTTTAACTCTGAAAGAATTTACAAGGAGGTATAATGAGATCAAACCATCTAGGCTAAGAAAAAGTGTTTCCAAGGTATTTTTGGGACAGCTCCTTATGAAGGAATGACAGGAAGCTGTGGCTGTGTAGTTAGAATTTGAAAATAGTTCCAAACCAGATCAAATTCATTATTTACTAATAATCCTACTTAGGGAGTGCACATTGTTGCTCTGAGCCCCAACTCATTCCATAATCAGTGAGAGGCCGAAAGGCGACTGCTCAGCACTTCTCTGTGACAGATACAGTGTACAGTGGTGCCACGCTCACTGCCTGATCGATCACTGAGAGTTCATCAGTACTCCACTGAACTAGCCCACCAACAACCACTCATTTTCATTAGGACACACAGATCTGTCACATTGATGCTAGAAAGCCTTTTACTTCCCCTGGCCAATTTATTCAAGGTCAGGCCAATGAGTCCCGTTCCATACATTCAGCTCCTCACATTCTGGCCTGTAAGCTCCTCAGACTTGGAAATCAGTATCTACCGTCGAATTATGAATATGTTAAAACTAGGGCCCATTGGATTTATGATGAACACAATGCTTTGAATGTATGCATGCGAGGATGTTGATGCAAACTTTGTTGACCTCTGTTTATTTATCGCCTATTCCCAACTTGTGTTTCCTGGATGGTTCCCACTTGCTGTTGGCTCGCTGTGGCTGTTTTTTTTTTGCCCCCCTTGCTTCCTGCAGAGCTAAAGTCTTTCACTTTGATCTGAAAGTCTTTGCAGCCTCATTGACTGTAATGAGATCTGGAGAATCCATAAAGACTGCAGGGATTTGACGGGGAGACTAAAAACTCCAGGCTGGGAACCGGCAGCATTTCACGGGTGCAAACAAAATAGAAAAAAAGAGAGACGATCTCAGATGGCTTGGCAAGCGCTTTGCCTTACCCTCCTCCTCACTAGATCCGAACATTAATTTCCCCAACGTCTGGAATTCCAGGGTAGAGAGGAGAATCGCGGGAGAGGGGGATTGGCACGGAAGCTTCTGGATGTTTCTGTTCGCGGCGTGGCGGCACAGAAGGAGGCGGCGTCCCCAGATGAGAGACAGTGTTTCTGTAATCTGGCCCCCTGACTGCCGCTCTGCCGTCCTGTCGATTAATCAGTCACTCAAGGTCTCTTTTCCACCAAGGCCTCCTATCAAACCGAAGAGCTGAGAGCGTCTGATATGTCCGAGTACTCTCTAGGTCAAGGAGATAACCACAAGGTCACCACACTGTTTCCTCTGCTGAAACTCAGATCTATGTACATTTGGTCTGTGATTATTAAACAGACTGGAGCATGCTACTGATTGAATGTGTTTATGTATTGAACCTACTAGGTCATTGCCAAGGTGGGTTTGTGAGGGTTTCAAGGAGCAACCCATACTGTAGGTAGTACTCTGCTTGAGTTCCTGTGAAGATTTTGAGTTGCATTACGGGTATGTCAAGCTGTATTAGAACGAAGGCTATGAACAGCAATTAAAGCCATTTGCACCTCTCACCTTAATTTAATGTAAGCAATTTTATAATATCAAATTGGTATAATCATGTTCATTTTAGAAATGACAGTGAATATTCTTGACAACGGCAGTTTGTTGACTAATTGGATTTAGCTTTAATATTTTGTTGGCTTAAAACCCAGTTTCAACAAAACCCAGTGGTCAATACTGGTTAATCAATGACGTCAATAGAACCAGATTTCCACTAGTTCTGCCTGCTTTGCCCACTGGGAAGTTAGCATACAAAACAAA
This sequence comes from Salmo salar, assembly GCF_965601325.2. Classification (NCBI taxonomy): domain Eukaryota; kingdom Metazoa; phylum Chordata; class Actinopteri; order Salmoniformes; family Salmonidae; genus Salmo; species Salmo salar. The sequence goes on from NC_138295.1 coordinate 32,388,296, forward strand.
AACAAATCAGATGTATTTTATATGACACATCAGAAATATACTTTTTTTGTTTTACCCTTTTTTAAAGTGTATAAAGACTAACGGGAGGTTGTATATTCATAGAAAGAGAAATTGCCATGCTCAGCTCAAATGTTTGTAGTAACAAAACGTCTTTGGGTGCCGTGTTCAAAATATAAATATACAGTGCCTTGAGAAAGTTTTCACACCCCTTGAATGTTTCCACATTTCGTTGTGTTACAGCCTGAATTTAAAATGGATTAAGTTTATATTGTTGGTCACTGGCCTACACACAATACCCCATAATGTCGAAGTGAAATTCAATTTCTCTAAATTTTTACAAATTAATAAATAATTAAAAGCTGAGATGTCTTGAGTGAAATAAGTATTTAACCCCTTTGTTATGGCAAGCCTAGATAAGTTCAGGAATACACATTTGCTTAACAAGTTGCTTGGACTCACTCTGTGTGCAATAACAGTGTTTTTAAATGATTACCTCATCTCTGCACCCCACACATACAATTATCAATAAGGTTGGTTTTTTACCCCCTTTTTCTTCCCAATTTCATGATATCCAATTGTGATCCAGTCTCATCGCTGCAGCTCCCCAATAGGCTCGGAGAGGCGAAGGTCAAGTCATGCGTCCTCCGAAACATGACCCGCCAAGCCGCACTTCTTAAGACCCGTTCGCTTAACCCAGAAGCTAGCTGCACCAATGTGTCGTAGGAAACACTGTTCAACTGATGACTGAAGTCAGCCTCCCGGTGCCTGGCCCGCCACTAGGAGTCGCTAGAGTGCAATGAGTCAAATAAAGCCCCCCGGCTTTAGTGATGCCGCAACACTGCAATTTAAAAAAATATATATTATACCTTTATTTAACTAGGCAAGTCAGTTGAGAACAAATTCTTATTTTCAATGACGGCCTAGGAACAGTAGGTTAACTGCCTTGTTCAGGGGCATTACAACAGATTTGTACCTTGTCAGCTCGGGGATTTGAACTTGCAACCTTTCGGTTACTAGCCCAACGCTCTAACCACTAGGCTACCCTGCTGCCCCGATGCGGTGCTTTAGACCGCTGTGCCACTCAGGAGGCTTCGAGCAGGGAATTTCAAACACACATTCAACCACAAAGACCAGGGAGGTTTTCTAATGCCTCACAAAGAAGGGCACCTACTGGTAGATATGTAAGGTAAAGCAGGGTAAAGTTATTCATTATACTTTGGATGGTATATCAATACACACAGTCACTAGAAAGGTACAGGCGTTCTGCCTAACTGCTCAGGGATTTCACCATGAGGCCAATGGTGACTGCAAAACAGTTACAGAGTTTAATGACAGTGATAGGAGAAAACTGAGGATGGATCAACAACATTGTAGTAACTCCACAATATTAACCTAATTGATTTGATTTATTAGGATCCCCATTAGCCGACGCTAATGATGACAGCTAGTCTTGCTGGGGTCCAACATAGAACGAAAAAGACATTACAGACAAAATACTTTGCAATTTACATAAGTTTATGTAAATTGTAAAGAGTGGAACATCGAGTGAAAAGAAGGAAACCTGTGCAAAGAAAAAATATTCCAAAACATTCCTCCTGTTTGCAACAAGGAACTAAAGAAACATTTGTTGCAAAGCAATACACTTTTGTCCTGAATACAAAGTGTTATGTTTGGAGAGTACCACTCTCCATATTTTCAAGCATAGCGGTGGCAGCATCATGTTATGGGTATGCTTGTAATCGCTAAGGACTGGAGAGTTTTTCAGGATAAAAAAAGGGAATGGAGCTAGTCATAGGCAAAATCTTAGAGGAAAACCTGGTTCAGTCTGCTTTCCACCAGATGCTGGGAGATGAATTCACCTTTCAGCAGGACAATAACCTAAAAAACAAGGCCAAATCTAAACTGGAGTTGCTTACCAGACTTAAATCTGCTTGAAAATCTATGGCAAGACCGGAAAATGGTTGTCTAGCAATGATCGACAACCAATTTGACAGAGCTTGAGGAATTTTGAAAAGAATATTGGGCAAATGTTGCACAATCCAGGTGTGGAAAGCTCTTAGAGACTTACCCAGAAAGACTCACAGCTGTATTTGCTGCCAAAGGAAATTCTAACATGTATTGACCTAGGGGGTGAATACATTACTTATCCTATCAAGATGTATTAGTGTTTATTTTTCATATTGTTTACAAATGTTAGAATTTTTCTTCAACTTTGACATTACAGAGTATTTTGTGTATATCGTTGACATTTAAAACATTTTTAATCCGTTTTAATCCCACTTTGTAACACAACTAAATGTGGAAAAAGTCAAGCAGAGTGAATACTTTCTGAAGGCACTGTACTTGAAGAAAGGAAAAACCCGTACTCACTGAAATATTCCTGAAGTTTTAATGTATATACAGTATTATGTTTTTTGTACTACTGCAATTTGATGTACTACTGCAATGTGATGTCTATAAATATGGTTGATGTCTATTGTTCTCCAAAAGCTGACGAAGCATGCCGACCAAACGCATCCATTTGTTCTAACCTCTGCTGCTAAAAAAAATACCTAAAAACGTAAAGGTTTTTCCTTTCTTCAAGTGATTGTATATACAACCACCACTGCAGAGCTTGAAAAGCATTGCCATTGTGACCACCAGGTTGCTTAGTGCAAACTTCACTCCCTGAGTGATTTTTTTAACAACACAGAATAAACTCCTCAAGTGTCAGAGTGCTCTCGTAAAGCCTTTTGAATTTCATGCCAATATCCCATTTATTATTAATGAGCATGTAAATAATCTGGGAGGCGCATTCCATAGCTAATGCCGACCCTTGGTTTCAGGCTCAATTATTTTGATTGTATTTGCTCTTCAGGGTCCCTGTTGAGGCACATGACCAGCCTTGAGAGAGACAACCGGAATCCGATCAGCATAAGTTAAGACTTCACGCTCCGCGGCCTCTTCTCTCAACCTGTGAAAGACCCTGTGACCTTGACGTTTCGTTCTCTCTTTCTTTTTCTCTCTTTATTTTCCCTTCCTTTGTTTCCTCCCACGTAAATATGCTGGCTGGACTGACCACCTAGATGTCTACCTGGTTGCGTTATTTCTTCAGCGCATGATGTGAACACGGTGACATCACTAGGCATCTGCGAGTGACACCTTTCATCTGTGTATATGACAATTAAAGGGGCCCCTTAATTAAAGTATGGGAGGAAAGGTCATTACAGGGGAACAGATGGAGCCTTAGCATGCATTGAAAACCCACCGAATTGTTCCCAGCCCCTTTCTTTGTTCGCGGTTTTCCAAACGAGCTTTTAGCAATTTCCCTTACAGGCATTGTGTATATTATGTTCAATGTTCTACAGCTGTAAGCTAACGTTAAACTCACTTTGTTATCCCAATGTAAATGGCGTTTAGCATCTGCAAACATTATAATTTTTTACTTTTTAAGCTTTTGGCGTCAATCGCGGGGTAAGTGATACGCATACAGTAATGTGATATTATGATTAAGGAAATGGACGGGTGGTGAACGAGTTCACAAGTCTATTTCCCTGGTGGGTCTCACTGTTGTTGTGCCCTGGAGCTAGACACTTGTCCTGAATTGCCTCGCTGAAACCCAACGTTCTCGTAAAGGATGCTGCAGTGCTTATCCTTGATGCCCTAGGATAATACTAATGTATGCGGTGAATACTCAAGGCAAGATGCGAGACAAGGGCTCCGGGTCTATATCTAAGTCTTATCTGCCCTCTCGTCTCTCCTCTGGCTCGCCTTCATTGAGAGGATTCTGCCCCCCCCCCCCCCTCGTGGACGTGAGAGTGCCCCTGTCTGTCTTTCAGCATCGTGCTCCCTCCTCTCCTCCTACACTCTGCCTTCAACATCCATCTTTAATGTGAAAACCACAGAAAGAACAATGGCTTGTCCCCCGGCGAGGGGCCTGCTCGCTAATAATTAGCCGGGGGTCATCATTTTTTGATAAAGCTGCGAGAGAAAAAGAGAGAGGGTGGAAAAGAGAGAGAAGGCTCTCATTTGCATAGCGGCTCTACATGGAAATGTACCCTTCCTACAAGCGCAGGTCAGGCCGTCGCAGGGATTGTTGGGCGGTAATTAGCCCGATTCCCCATCGCATCATCTGAAATATTGAACATCGCAGGGGCCAAGGATGAGGAGAGGAGAGAGCCCGTATGTAAATGGGAGGCTCGCGTCGGAGCCCAGGCTGGAGCTGGCGGTAAATCCCTGCCCAGCACCACAAAGCGCTTTATGGTGCTCACGGAGAGCCGGGGAGGCGTTTGTTTGTTTGCAGAGAGGTGAGCCTCTGGAGGCCAAACTTCGTGCTGTAGAGTTTGAAGGCAGGGCCCCGGGCAGACACCACCCCCCCCCCCCCCCCCCTGTTTGGTACGATCCGAACAGAATGTGAATGAGGATGAGTTGCCAATAAGCTACAAGCACCGTGTACAACTTCTTTCAGTCTGAGCTGAATGCCTGAATGCACAGGAAAACTAAAGAATACAAAGACTAAATTAATTTCTGTTTAGCTACTAATGATCTAATCAAGTCATCTGTACCTTGGGTTCTTGTGGTTGGTGGTTTGTTTAGGTTCAGTTGGGGGCAGTAAACATCAAGAGGGCTCCATTAGCAGGGAGGCAGGAATTCTTCCATAAGGTCCCAGTGGGTCAACCCACATCTAAAATACGTAATCCTCCCAACATTTGACTCATAGCCTGTTCAAGCTATGTGTGGATCGAAGTGTAATAAGGTTTTGCATCATTGGCATCCTACTCTATACAGAACAAGTAATGTAAACTATTCACACTTAACAGGTCAGAGGTTAACTATAAGCACATACATACCTAATAACTTAATACTCAGTGGCTCTGTCCCCAGACTAACTTTAAATATGTGGGGTGTAACCAAGATGGCAGCACTGAGGTTTTGCTGAATGTGTCTCGTTTGTTTATCTGTTAAAAGTTATTATTTTTAATGTATTGTATTGTTATGGGTACACACTGACCACTTTCTGCTGACATCTTATCAGATCCCCCGTAAAAAAAATGGTTTTAACTTCAAGGGTCTTTTCCTGGTTAAATAAAGGTTAAATACAAAATAAATAAATAAATAAAAGCATCCACATCTTTCACTCAAAGGCTGAATACTCAGTTAATGAATACGATCCAGAGATCCACCAGGGATGCCCAACTGAAGCCTCTTCCTCAACTTCAGTTCAAGTATGGATAGGATTTATTGAATTGGCGTTTCATTTTTTAGGTTGTTTTGATTTACAGTAGTTTACCATTTCCCCTGGCAGTGGCTTGATGTAAAAAAAAATATTACAAAAAATGAAAAAATATGAAATGAAATACATTATTAGTATGTACTGGGATGAAATTTAAACAGTCTGCTCCCTTTCAAAACAAGTCAAACTAAGCACACAGTCATCTATGAAGAGTTCTCTGTCTGGCAGTTTAAGTTGTTTCATTGTAAATGACTTATTATCACATTTTTATAAGCACTTTATACATTATACTGTAAGTACCACCAATACTGATCAAATAAAATATGGTTGTAATGTATGTATACTACAATTTTCCACCATTCCAGCCTCAATATTGCAAACATGAATTTATGGATGGATGTGAGATATAAACGATGCATCAGAGTGGCAAAACAAATGATTGGGAGGCAGCGATTACCCCGTGGAAATCCCAGGAGATATATTAAATATGAAAGTAATCTGCTTGCTTAACTTCACATGCTCCCCATTGAGGATGATAAACATCTAAATTAGTACAACAACCAAGTGTAAAGTTTTGTCTATAAGAGTGGCCTGCTTACATGTACCTCTCAAATGGTGAGCCATCACAGACATGGCATCCAGCCTGTAGCCTACTGCTGCCTTTCCATATGTGATATATGAGAGACATTCATAATGGAATCATTTGCTGATTACCATGTCACAATCTATCAGCGTGTTCAAGCATTTTCTCTTGGAAGAGTGGAGCAGAACATTGAGGTTCTGCTAAAGAGCTTATTACTGGGAAGTTGGGAAGTTCTCAAAAAAAGGAGGGAGAGTATAAGGTTCATATGCCAACTCTGCTTACTTTTGGCACAGTTGTAAATTTACTTTGACACACATATTGTACTCACGCACATGCGCGCGTGCACACACACACAGATAAACACACACACATGCAGACACACACACACACACGCACAGACACATGCAGACACACACACACACACAGCACTCCCTAATGTAAAGATTTGTAATGGTATTTCCCATGTGGGCCTATCCCTTCTGTTTCTCTAGTGTGGGAGTGGGACAGAACTCCTGGGAGAGTGAGAGGAAGTGGAGGAAGTATTTCAGCCCTCCATCTGGGCCGACACAAACCTGACATGTGTTTCAACCCCTGACCCCCCCTGGAGAGAGCGCCGCCATGGCAACCACTAAGTCATTTTGTAGGTTTTCAAATTCAAACCATATGAAAAACGATTAATACAGCCATTTAAAGAGAAGGCGGTATGAGAGAAATGAATAGGAAACAGATGGTTGAAGAACCACAGAAGATGTGAACCATCTTTCCCAACGCAGGTCAGTTCATCTCCATTTCTCGCCATTGTATTGTTTGAAAACTGTTGCCGAGTTCTGCAGAAAACTTTGTGACCCAGCAGAAACCTGCTCAACCATTGTTGCATTGATCTCGGAGTCTGTTCTAGGCACGTTTCCCCACACCTCTCTCCTGTGTGAGCGCAGACTACCTGAGGCAAATGGAGTGTTTTTAAATTGGAGGACGTCCGGTGAACACGATGATGTATTCCTTGAATCATTTGCCTACAGCTGTGAGCGGTATGGATTAGTATGGAACATTCCTTGTGAATTACACGGGCAGCATAAATATATGATGGTTTTAACTAAAACCCACCATTTGAGTTTAACTTGGCACTTACCCAACGCCATTCCAAATCAAAATATGTGATTGCACAATCAACCTCAACCAAATGGCTTCTCATGCCTGGAGCCATAGATCTTCCAGTACAATAGGAGGCTGTCTTGCTTGTAACGGCCCTTGTCCAAAAATATGTGAGAATGGTTTACAACAGAGCACAACCTTCTTCCAAATAACAGTAATCCATTATGAAGAAACATCAATTACTTTGGCTCAGATTTTTGGCAGATTATGGAAATATTCACTTCTCAAAATAGTCTGTGTAATATGGATAATTTGACTTTCCTTCCAGAACCCAGCATTGTGATGTTCAGAAATGTCCCTTTCCTGCATGTTTTTAACAAAGGCTTCACTGTGTTCCATTGTATAGCACATGCAAGAACCCGAATTCTGCTGTTTATCTTTTGGATATCAGACCACTAAGCATCAGATAAATACAGAAATATAATGTCCACTGCAGACCATTTGTCAGATGAATATATGTCTTCTGAAAACAAGCTTGTGTATTCAACTTCTTCCAACAATAAATAACTTTCCCTTCTTTTTTTGCTGCAGACCTGCTATCTTTAACCGTGGAATACTCTGAGGACTCTGAGCAGAGAAGAAGTCGAGAGAAGAGGCTGTTGTTCTGTGCACCTCGCCGTCCCCAGTGTCTCGGGGTGCGAAGACATCAGTGGCCATACAGATGGGACTTTAATTAACACATGGGCCCTCTTGTCAGTACAGTGTGTCCAGGTGTCACAGGGGGAGAGTAGGAGACACAGACACCATGTTCCTAACATTATTATGTGGTATAATAATAATAATAATAATTATTATTATTGTTATTCTAATAGCACTAGTAGTAGTGTAGGTTATATGTTGCTGTATTAGTTCATGGTAGTAAAATTACATGGTGACACTGCTGTAGAATGTCATTACAATAGCCATATTTCTTACCCAGAAAAATGTAATAGAGACTGATATAGTGCAAAGTCATGGTTTTAAAAAGCATTACAACATACAGTATGAATGAAGCCTTCTTCGCTGCAGTACTCCTTCGGTGCAGTACTCTGTCGGTGCGGTACTCCTTCGATGCAATACTCCTTTGGTGCAGTACTCATTTAGGTGCAGAACTAATTTACGTGCAGCACTCCTCCGGTGCAGTATTCCTTCGGTGCAGTACACTGCAGGGGTCAGCATCACTAATGTATTAGTGCTTGCCAACTTTGCTTTGTTTGTCAGTTACCATATCCGATAGAGACCTGCCATAGAGCCCTTGCTCTGTAGGAGCTGCTGGATCTACACTCTTAGGGTTCCAAAAGGGTTCTTCGGCTGTCCCCATAGGAGAGCCCTTTTTGGTTCCAGGTAGAACCCTTTTTGGTTACAGGTAGAACCTTTTTGGATTCCATGTAGAGCCATCTATGGAAAGGGTTCTACATGGAACCCAAAACGGTGTATACCTGGAACCAAAAGGGTTCTACCTGAAACCAATACGGGTCTTTCAAAGGGTTATCCTGTAAGGACAGCAGAAGAACCCTTTTAGGTTCTAGATAGCACCTTTCTTTCTAAGAGTGTACAGTACTTGCTTCTCTGATGTGAGGTGAAGTGATGATATATTGATACTTGTAAATGTAGTGACATACAGTACCAGTCCAAAGTTTGGACACACCTACTCATTCCAGGGTTTTTCTTTATTTTTACTATTTTCTACATTGTAGAATAATAGTGAAGACATCAAAACTATGAAATAACACATATGCAATCATGCAGTAACCAAAAAAGTGTTAAACAAATCAAAGTATATTATATATCTGAGATTTTTCAAAGTAGCCACCCTTTGTCTTGATGACAGCTTTGCACACTCTTGGCATTCTCTCAACCAGCTTCATGAGGTAGTAACCTGGAATGCTTTTCCAACTGTCTTGAAGGAGTTCCCACATATGATGAGCACTTCTTGGCTGCTATTCATTCACTCTGCGGTCCAACTCATCCCAAACCATCTCAATTGGGTTGAGGTTGGGTGATTGTGGAGGCCAGGTCATCTGATGCAGTACTCCATCACTGTCCTTCTTGGTCAAATAGCCCTTACACAGCCTGGAGGTGTGTTTTGGGTTATTGTCCTGTTGAAAAACAAATGATAGTCCCACTAAACACAATCCAGATGGGATGGCGTATCACTGCAGAATGCTGGGGTAGCCATGCTCGTTTAGTGTGCCTTGAATTCTAAATAAATCACTGACAATGTCACCAGCAAAGCACCACCACACCATCACACCTCCTCCTCCATGCTTCCTCTGCAACAGAGGTAACTCTGGGTCTTCCTTCCCTGTGGCGGTCCTCATGAGAGCCAGTTTCATCATAGCGCTTGATGGTTTTTGCGACTGCACTTGAAGAAACTTTCAGAGTTCTTGAAATGTTCCATATTGACTGACCTTCATGTCTTAAAGTAATGATGGACTGTTGTTTCTCTTTGATTATTTGAGCTGTTCTTGCCTTAATATGGACTTGGTCTTTTACTAAATAAGGTTATCTTCTCTATACCAACCCTACCTTGTCACAACACAACTGATTGGTTCAAACGCATTAAGAAGGAAATAAATTCCACAAATTAACTTTTAACAAGGCACACCTGTTAATTGAAATGCATTCCAGGTAACTACTTCATGAAGCTGGTTGAGAGAATTCCAAGAGTGTTCAAAGCTGTCAAAGGCAATATATAAAATATATTTTAATTTGTTTTACACTTTTTTGGTTTCTACATGATTCCATATGTGTTATTTCATAGTTTTGATGTCTTCACTATTATTCTACAATGTAGAAAATAGTAAAAAATAAAGAAAAACCCTTGAATGAGTAGGTATGCCCAAACTTTTGACTGGTACTGTATAAGTAAGGTCTTTCCTTTGAGCACCCCATCTGTGGTTTTATGTCCTGTGAATCACATCTGTAGTCACTGTGCTGTAAATGGACAGACTGTGACAAGCAGTTTTCTCAAGGCTCTAAATGGCAAATCCAAGCATGTAATTCAGCCCTTTCTGTCATCTGCCCATTCTAAATAATACACACAAACAGGCTGTTGCTGTGATTTTGCACTTCCACAGCCATTCCAATCACCTTTTGTGTTAACTCCTTTGCTGTGTCGCAGCCTGTTTGGAGGATCTCTCCAATAAACCAAAACGGCTGACAGTTTCTCAGTGTCTCAACGCAACCCAGCCAAGAGCATCTGGACACAAACAAGTGCATTGAAATCCCACACAACAACTCGTAAAATGGGGTGCCAGCTGCCAGTGTAAATAACCTATACCACCGCAGAGATGCCCAAATAAGCAGTGTGACATGCTAGTAGATGCCCATAGACTTCCATAGACAGTCATTGCGCTAACACAAGTTAGCATTAGCTTGCAAAACTACCTCTAACTTCCTTCCTACTGGACACAGAGACAAAAATAAAAATGGTATCTATGAGTTCATCTGACTCTGGGGAAGTAGATAAAGGGCCTCATTTCCAAAATCCCGAAGTATCCCTTTAAGACCCTAAAGAGGGGGACATCAAACCAGGGCCGGAGAAGAAACCTCCGCGGGACCAGAGATCAAATTTTAATTAGAAGATGTAGCATCTTCCCCCGTTCGACTCGGGTTCAAATTGCACCAGTGAATTCTGTCCAGCTGTCGATCTACAAATGGGGCTCAATTACCCCTTCATAGCAACAACAACCATCTCGCCCCCTCGCCCTGTCCTGCCAAGCCGGGACGTTAATTGTGAAACAAAGTGAAGCTGAGTGTGCGGCATCGCTCCTGGTCAAGCTTCCATGGACTTGACAGCTGACATCATTGGGAATGACTTTACCCTCGTGCCCCTGTCTGCATGTACACCCCTTTGTTATTACTATTGTAAACACTGAGAGATGAGGAGGGAAGAAGAGAGAGAATGAGGGGGTTGGGATGGGGAGGCCAAATGGGAGGCCTTGGCTTTGCCTCTGTGATAATGGACCTGTTGGCATGTCACACTAGCAGTGCATCACTGGTGGAGGTTTTGGCTTGTTCTGTTCATGACAGTCTTTCAGGCTGATCTTTCCTTGTTTTCATAGGGCATCTTTGAAGGGTGCTTTCAAAGGGTATCTGGATTCAATGGTGAGGGGAACAAATATTTGTTTTCAACAGCCGATATGAAAGTTGTGCACCAAAAGACCAGAAAATATTTCTGGATTGGCGGGGCCTGGGGGCTGATACTACTACTGTCCAGTCCAATGCTGCCTCTAACATCTAAGTCATTCCTAATATTCCTCGCCAACAGTCAATCAAGACTCATTGTCCGATACTTTAGACGACAGCCTTGATGTTTGATGCATTCTCTACTTCTGAATAATGACTAATGTAACACGTCTAAGAACAGCAAATGTGCTGCACTGTGGACAGACAGGCGGATGGCTTTTAAATATATAGTGTGGTTGTGGTGAGCGACTCATTCCTTATGTAGCTGTTGAAAGATAGGCCTGCTGGTCTATTTCATGCAGTCACATTCTATCTCATTTGTGAGGGTTAAGCAATGTATGAAGCTCTACTGATTGGGCTGAACTATGAATACCATGTCCCCAAATCATAACATTACAGTACACTGCTGTAGGCTATCAAATCATAACATTACAGTACACTGCTGTAGGCTATCAAATCATAACATTACAGTACACTGCTGTAGGCTATCAAATCATAACATTACAGTACACTGCTGTAGGCTATCAAATCATAACATTACAGTACACTGCTGTAGGCTATCAAATCATAACATTACAGTACACTGCTGTAGGCTATCAAATCATAACATTACAGTACACTGCTGTAGGCTATTATGCCGTTTCGATAGGATATAACATGATGTTGCACATTGGAGGAATTGTTCTACAGTACAAACTTGCTAACATGACTGTAATCATGCATACATTGTTAGGAGCTTTGCCAATTAACTTTATTACACTTGCAGCTGAACCATTTCAATTACTACATTATTACTGTACACAATCAATGAAAGGCTACATTATGTATGGTTATTTTAACTGGCGCTCCTGATTACAACCTCTAGGGCCCTGTTCATTTCACTCCAAGACTTAAAACTATTAGTATTGCCTGTGCCATGGGTGTATTGGCCCAAATAACATTACTTCAACTCCCAACATAAGTTACCACAGTAGCCAAGAGTCCCTGAAGACCACATATTATCCAAGCAATGAGGCAGGGGCCAAAGCAGTGGTCCTAGGGAGAGAACAAAAGCGTGTTCGCTACAGCAGAAAAGCCTTTGCCGCTTCACTTAGCTCAGGTAAACAACTGTGCTCTATGGCATCCTAAATACCTTCGGGCCCAGTGCTAGCCCTGTAGCGCAGCCCCATAATAATCTTCATCATCACTGCCATACATTAAAACCGCTGATGCTAACGGTAATGCCTCGGGGGCGACGTGCCCTCTCCCTCTCTCTCCCTCCCTCCCCACCAACCCCAAAACCCCTCTCTGCATTTTCATTTCGTCAGATTTTTTTTTTGCTTTCCTCTTTTTATTATTTCCCTTTGGCTGCGGCTGCTCCCTTTACAAAGCCCAGGAGCATTAACAGAACATTGCGGTGCGCAGCATGTGTTTGATTAAAAAAGTGTAAAGTTACAAATTAGTTAATAAAATCATTTAGGCCGATCGCTGCAAATGGTGATAAATGTGTTCCATATGTTCCCAATAAAAAAAGCAAGTGCCATGTGCCCGTCCCCTCTGTCTTCACCATAAACAAATAAATTAAAACAATTACCGCGGCGAGCGCCTTCCGTCTTTAATGAGAGCGCGGCCGCGTAAAATATGTGACAGATCTCATTTGCCCAGAATGGTGCCTGTCTCTATCAAGAGTGGTCGAAAATGTCCAGATAAATCTTTTTCTTCTTCCCTCGGTTTCCCTCACAAAGTTTCCTGTTGCTCATAAGGACTTGGGGTTATCTTGTTCAAATCACTGTCATCTTGCCTGGTGCTTGGCCTGAAGCCCTTCTAAGCTTGAACAGCTACAGGCATCAGGTGGGCTCTCTGCCCTAATAATCAGTGATATACAGCGCGGCTACTCTTGTGTTACAGTAAAAGGAAGTGGAGGGATTAATTTCTGTCCTCCTCCTCAAATAAAACACCATTGTTAAGAGCAGGTCCTGTTTAAACGAGGTAAACGATATGTTACTGATTGATGTTGAGGAAAAATGATGTACTGTATATAATCCACATTATGTTGACTTACAATAAATTAACGTACCACATGACTTTGCCAATACCATAAAACTATTAGCATAATATTTTACTGTCGTTTAACTTCCCATGGTCCCGTCAGACTCTGCAGAACCTACACAGGTTAACTCTGGCAATACAATCACAGTCCATCATCACGAGTGTATGGGATGATATGAACTTGCCCGATCGAACGAGGGCTGTCCGCTGAACCAGCTTTCACAAACCATTAGTGACGTTGGCAGGCCTGATCTCCGAGTTGCGCGTAATCATGATGTCTTTGCCTACCTTAGTTTCACCATGTCTTGAAGGCCTGCCACATTACTCTACATCTAAAACGGATGATATGGGCGCAAAGCGCTGAGCTAAAAACGCCTACCACCCAGAGAGGCAACAAAATCTGGCTGAGTGAAACAAATTGCCTTCAGGGTCCATATTTCTTAGACACAAACACTTGGTCGGTGCTCCTCCAACTTGAACAATAATCACTCCCCACTATAAACCTGCCTTTTATTATTGAATATGATATCGACATTATTTTTGTTTTTTTTTCTCCTATTTTCCGGTCTTTCTTTTACTGAGGCCTTCGATTGCTAATTGTATCTCTGGGGATATAGAATATATTTGGTGTCATTTGCGGTGAAAGAACATGACCAGTGACAATAATACAACATTTCCTCTCAGTCAATTGTTGCAGGGTTCCATTGTAAACTGTAAATGGACAGCTTTATTGACTAGTAGCAGTGCCCTCATTAGAACAGAGGCAAAAGACAACTGAAATCTCACAGTTTGTACAAACTTGCTCAATAAGTCATTTTACGATGTAGCCTACATACTGTTAAATGCCTGCGGATAGGTTGAGACCATATCACTCCCACCTGTCATGTACTTTCAAATGAGTGGTCTAGGAGGTAAGGAGATGGGAAAAGGAAGTTATAGAAGTGGTAGTGGACTACAACCATGGTTTTAATGGACTTCAGGTAATGGGCCTTTACATTGGGCTGGGAGGCAGTGAAGAACAGCGGAGGAAGATTCCGCAACTTTTTGCCTGCTGACCGTCACAGTATCTCAGGAGGGAGCCAGGGATCAGAGGACAACCTGGTGTCTGTCCGCTAGCCTGGTCATTTGGACTCAGCAGATAAAATCAGCAAAGAAGCAGATGAGGGGAAATTAGCCTTTTAATTGAAGCCTTAAATGTGCTAGAGGAAAGAGGAGGGAGAACCGGTAACATGATCGTTTTCATATCACAATAGGTCAAGTTCACAGGAATTGTAAAACCTTGGCTGGGTCTTTAGGCTTAGCCTACTCTGTGCTTTGGAATTTGTGTGGGATATTATAGTAACCAAATCTTTATTCCAAAGAGATGACTTTGACATACTCAGAGGATTGGACTCACCTATCCATATATAGTATGTTGATCAGAGGTGTTTGATTTGAGATTTGTTTTATTCAAGCTTGAAGGAGGATGAATAAAAAGTAATTCAGAAATAATTGCCATCTAAATGGTCTTGCATCATAGACAGTCAACTTGGTCAATTGAAATGATCAATCAAATGATGTGCTGTGAACCTGAGTTGAAGCTGGGAACCAGAACTAAGATGGTCTCTAAGGCTACTTGAATATATTATAGAGATAAAACTAACCCTTTATCTTTCATAATCACCACCTCAATCACTTCATCAGTGGCTGATACAAGATAGCATACAGCACTTCGACAAGGTTCCCTATTTGAGCAAATTTAAAGAACCTAACCATAGAGAGAGAGAGAGAGAGAGAGAGAGAGAGAGAGAGAGAGAGTGAAAAAGAGAGAGAACTGCTCTTGTCTTTTCCAGTTTAGGGAGTCCAGATGGGAAGTCATTTTTTATTCGTCTTGAGGCGGCACTTCACATCTGCTGGCCCAGATGCCTAATGAATACGGAAGCAGGGCCATGCTGTCGCCTCATTAATACTGCACTCGCACGGGGAGCTGGCCCGGCCCGTGCGCGCCATACCGCAGCCGCCCATCCCAGCCCAGCGCGCCGCTGGAGCAGAACCGACGGCTACCCAGCAGTCCTCTGGGCCTGCGCACCGGCAGCTGGCGCTTCGCAGGAACAAAGCTGCTGCGCTTTGTCGGGCCTAATGCCTCTCTGTGTTGTCACTTAAGGTCTTTATTGGTATTAATTGATACGAACTCACCTACTTCTCTTCTTTGCCCGCTTTCTCTCAGCCCGATGTGTCTCATGAGTTTTGGGGCTCCTTCAAACAGGTGGGCTGGTTTGAGTTGAGAGTGAAGGAATGAATGCGATGTTGGATCCCTTTTTGCGCATGTCTGCTTTACAGGTACTGACCGATTTCCAGTTTTCATGCGGTGGATTAGTGTGTGCTCACACTTTTCTTTTATGATGGTGTTTAAATGACATTGTTGCCTCTTTTTCTATTCTCAGGGCAGTCAAATTCAATCTGAGCTCAAAGTAGATAAAAGGGAAAGGAAGACAAGTTTACACCGCTGCACTGTCAGGTTGTAACCCTGGAGGGCCGCAGACATGGTGAGGGAGGCCAAATGCTGCAGTTAGATCTGACTGAAACCCACACACGCGCTGGATTGCCAGGGGGGTATTACTGGAAACTTTCTAAGTTTACCAGTAAACTACCAGAATCTTGGTAATTTAGAATTTTGGGGGGGAAATTTGATCAGATCTAGTGGCCTTTTGCGGTACTTCAGATTATCACAGGTGTTTGTAATTATCTTTAGCTCTCTGTGTGACCTTATCACAAGTATAATATATAAAATAATCAAATAATATGATTTTAACATTTAAATATAATATAGAATGACATAGCTAGAAACAATTATCCTAAATATAAACCATTGACTTAGTGTATACCATTGGTGTTTAATATGAGGTTATCAGCATGAAACATCCTTCATATTTTTTTACTTACTTTTATTTATTTTACTATGTCAATATGTCTTTGTTGTAAATGTGTACGGAGTTAATTGTCAATGTTGATTAGATGCTTTTTTTCAAAAAATGAATATTATATATAAATACATGTTTTTCAAGTTATTCAATTATAAATGACCAAAGTTACCATCGATTGTCATAGATTACCTGTTAATTACTAAAATTACAGACGATTCCGGTAACTTTGGTAAATTATCGGTCGCTTCGCAACCCTAGTCATATCTAAAAGTGTCAGTGCATGTTTTTCTGCAGCACTTGGCCTACTTCACCATATGTGTATGTATGTGCAGGGGCGTGATGCACCCATTATTTTTGAAGGGGCACAAAGTATGTGAAGATTGGGGTAATCTAACTTGATTGATTGCCTGAAATGGCTTGATAGCTAGTTATGAGGTTGGGAGATTGGCAACCTACAGTATCTAGTAGCTAAAGCAAACTTCATCAAATTGCTAGGTAGCTAATATTACAGAGAAACAACAAAACTTTTTGTTGTATTTTTTAATCAAGAAAGGAATCAATAGGCCACATAGCTTGATCAAATTCATATATGAACATACCTCCTGCTCATCACCGGCAGCTAAAATAAATCAAACTCTGTGTGTGTCACTGTAGACTCTTTCGCCTCATTCACTGATGATACTGAACACACTAGAGTATCTAACATCCTGCCCGGCATCTTTTTGCTCTGTGGTGCAGCTTGGAAGGAACCACTTACTAGGGAGAATAGGGGAATGGGTACTCTTTCAATCAGTGTTCCCGTCCAGTCAGTGTTCCCCCTCCCCAAGATACCGCTGACAGATCTTTTTATAAATAATTATTATAAAACGTGGGATAAAAAATTAAGTTTAGTAATTAATTTAACATCTGAAAGACAAAGGCACGTGCCTTTGTGTCCCTTATGGGCATGACGCCACTATGAATGTGTGTGTGTGTGTGTGTGTGTGTGTGTGTGTTGAATAATATTTCCTTCTTTTGTAAAAGTTTATGTTGACACAGGTAGTCACCAGCCCAGAGGATTTTAGCCTACCTTATGGGTGGATGGAATAGCAGCCTGGAATTACATTCTCTCCTTGTCAGGCACTGAACCTCAACATGGCAGACTGCTGGAAAGTGGAGCGAGTTTTTTTTTAACCTTTATTTAACTAGGAAAGTCAGCTAAGAATAAATTCTTATTTACAATGACGGCGTACTGGAGAACAGTGGGTTAACTGCCTTGTTCAGGGGCAGAACGACAGATTTTTACCTTGTCAGCTCGGGGATTCAATCCAGCAACCTTTCGGTTACTGGCCTAACTCCCTAACCACTAGGCTACCTGCCACCTCTTGGAAGTACCCACGGTTATAATGACTTTTTAGAAATAATTGTAGACAGCCCACTTTCTTTGTTCGATCACAATTCGTTTTTCTGTGCACTGAAGAAAGTTGTCTGCCTGTCTTTTTTTGTTGTTGCTTTGATTGTGACTATGTTTATGGCGGTATCCTTTTGACCAATGAGTTCAGTTCAGTTTCCAAAATGAGTTCAATCAACTTAAAATGTAAACACAGGCTTAAGTATTTCACTGTTTTTGTATCGGCTGATGGCACCTCACAACCACTGAGGATCTCTGGATGTTCCACATAATGTTCCACTGTCTTATCTCTCTACATTTCTCAAAACACAGCTTCTGTAATGGCATAGGTCCCATTGAACTTTGCCCAACTGATCTCTCATGCTAAACAACCTTTGGCCAATCATTACGGATACATTAGGGCAATAGCTACGAGAGGATTTCACAGGTTGTTACTTTCCTATAAGATGACATTGATGCAGTAATTTGCATTTGTAGTAGTAAGAACACATTCTTCATGCTTTGGATATACTGCCCCCAGCCAACCAAAACATATGTAGAGTCTGAATGGTTTGAGCTGCAAACTATTTAAGCTATGAAAAGCTGAGACTCTCATGACCATGCACATGTTTTGCTCTATGACACACACAAGCTACACAAGAGTCGTTAGGAGGTAATGGGTTCTTCTACATAGAAGATCGTACGATATCCAAGGGCATAGTGTCTATAATACTGTAATAAAGTCATATAGTTGCTGTCACAAACGACAAACTCCAAACAGTTGTCACCAGGGGCGCAACTTGGTTTTAGAAGTGAGGGGGACATAATTGTTAATATATACAGTGCATTCGGAAAGTATTCAGACCCCTTTACTTTTTCCACATTTTGTTACGTTACAGTCTTATTCTGAAATTGATTAAATTGTTTTTTCCCTCATCAATCTACACACAATACCCAATAAAGACAAAGCAAAAACAGATTTATAGATTTTTTTGCAAATGTATATAACCCCCCCTGAAATACTTTTAAGTATTCAGACCTTTGGCAGCGATTACAGCCTCGAGTCTTCTTGGGTATGATGCTGCAAACTTGGCGCACCTGTATTTGGGGAGTTTCTCCCATTCATCTCTGCAGATCCCCTCAAGCTCTGTCAGGTTGGATGGGGAGGATTGCTGCACAGCTATTTTCAGGTCTCTCCAGAGATGTTCGATCGAGTTCAAGTTCGGGCTCTGGCTGGGCCACTCAAGGACATTCAGAGACATGTCTCGAAGCCGCTCCTGCATTGTCTTGGCTGTGTGCTTAGGGTCATTGTCCTGTTGGAAGGTGAACCTTCGCCCCAGTCTGAGGTCCTGAGCGCTCTGGAGCAGGTTTTCATCAAGGATCTCTCTGTACTTTGCTCCGTTTATCTTTCCCTCGATCCTGACTAGTCTCCCAGTCCCTGCCGCTGATAAACATCCCCACAGCATGATGCTGCCAGCACCATGCTTCACCGTAGGGATGTGCTAGGTTTTCTCCAGACGTGATGGAAATTAGTCTAAAGAGTTCAATCTTGGTTTCATCAGACCAGAGAATCTTGTTTCTCATGGTCTGAGAGTGTGTACAGTAAGTGCCTTTTGGCAAACTCCAAGCGGGCAGTCATGTGCCTTTTACTGAGGATTGGCTTCCGCCTGGCCACTCTACCATAAAGGCCGGATTGGTGGAGTACTGCAAAGATGGTTGTCCCTTCGGTAAGGTTCACCCATCTCCACAGAGGAACAGAGTGACCAGAGTCACCACCCTGACCAAGGCCCTACTCCCCTGAGGCTCAGTTTAGCCAGGCGGCCAGCTCTAGAAAAAGTGTTGGTGGTTCCAAACTTCTTCCATTTAAGAATGATGGAGGCCACTGTGTTCTTGGTGACCTTCAATGCTGCAGAAATGTTTTGGTACCCTTCTCCAGATCTATGCCTAAACACAATCCTGTCTTGGAGCTCTATGGACAATTTCATGGCCAATCAATTGAATTTACCACAGGTGGACACCAATCAAGTTGTCCACCTGTGGTAACTTGATCAATGGAAACAGAGCTCAATTTCGAGTCTCATAGCAAAAGGTCTGAATACTTACAGTTGAAGTCGGAAATTTATATACACTTAGGTTGGAGTCATTAAAACTCGTATTTCAACCACTCCATACATTTCTTGTTAACACACTATAGTTTTGGCAAGTTGATTAGGACATCTACTTTGTGCATGAAACAAGTAATTTTTCCAACAATTGTTTACAGACAGATTATTTCACTTATAATTCACTGTATCACAATTCCAGTGGGTCAGAAGTGTACATACACTAAGTTGACTGTGCCTTTAAACAGCTTGTAAAATTCCAGAAAATGATGTCATGGTTTTAGAAGCTTCTGATAGGCTAATTGACATAATTTGAGTCAATTGGAGGTGTACCTGTGGATGTATTTCAAGGCCTACCTTCAAACGCAGTGCCTCTTTGCTTGACATCATGGGACAACCAGAAGAAATCAGCCAAGACCTCAGAGAAAAAAAATTGTAGACCTCCACAAGTCTGGTTCATCCTTGGGAGCAATTTCCAAACGCCTGAAGGTACCACGTTCATCTGTACAAACAATAGTACGCAAGTATAAACACCATGGGACCACACAGCCGTCATACCGCTCAGGAAGGAGACGCGTTCTGTCTCCTAGAGATGAACGTACCTTGGTGCGAAAAGTGCAAATAAATCCCAGAACAACAGCAAACGACCTTGTGAAGATGCTGGAGGAAACAGATACAAAAGTATCTATATCCACAGTAAAACAAGTCCTATATCGACATAACCAGAAAGGCCGCTCAGCAAGGACGAAGCCACTGCTCCAAAACCGCCGTAAATATGCCAGACTACGGTTTGCAACTGCACATGGGGACAAAGATCGTACTTTTTGGAGAAATGTCCTCTGGTCTGATGAAACAAAAATAGAACTGTTTGGCCATAATGACCATTGTTATGTTTGGAGGAAAAAGGGGGAGGCTTGCAAGCCAAAGAACACCATCCCAACCATGAAGCACGGGGGTGGCAGCATCATGTTGTTGTTTTGGTGCTTTGCTGCAGGAGGGACTGGTGCACTTCACAAAATAGATGGCATCATGAGGGAGGAAAATTATGTGGATATATTGAAGCAACATGTCAAGACATCAGTCATGAAGTTACAGCTTGGTCGTAAATGGGTCTTCCAAATGGACAATGACCCCAAGCATACTTCCAAAGTTGTGTCAAAATGGGTGGAAGGCTACCCGAAATGTTTGACCCAAGTTAAACAATTTAAAGACAATGCTACTCACCCCCACAATTTCAGAATGTGGGGGTGAAAGTTGTGCCCTTGGTTGCCACTGACTAATTGGTTATCAATTTCCCACTGATCAAACCATTTCTGTACTTACAGTATTCATACAAATTCATTTTTTAGCAAGTTTTTGCTTTGGTGGACCTTGTTTTTTTTTATTGACACTTGTTAATAAAACTCATGAATGCAACTGTTTATACCAAATTGTGTTCTACTCGTAGCCCTGGTTGTCCTGAAAAGAAAATGGTAAAACACTTCATTGTGAGGCTTAATATAAGGGCTTGACATAGCCTGATATTTCCAATTCTTTCAATAAGTTTGTCCAATGACTTTCTTGGAGCTTTTGTTTCACATTAAAGATACAAATGAGTAGCACCGTAGCACTTTACATAGTTGATGATTTTAATCTGTTTGACAAAGTCCATTTGAATCAGGACCAACATTACAATATGAGATCTGTAAAGTGGAGTATCCCTTCAGTTAGTAAAACAGGAGGGATAAAATAATGATGTAGATGATGCTTAATTAAAACTGCATATCAACTATTGAGATAGTTCATGACAGGCTTTCTTTGAGAAGGAGAAGAGTCTCTGAGCCATCATATCCAATATGAATCTTCCAAACAATATTCTCACAAATGTTGCTCGTTAACCCATAATTTGCTTTTAACAGGAAACCATCCAGCGAGGCGAATCAAAACAGTTTAAAAATAAGGGTTCACCTAGCATGACATCCTGCCCTGTTCATTGTCAAGTCTGTCATCAACATGATGAACTCCTGAGTCAGACTTTTTTTTTTAAATTGGACATTTCTTCCACAACACCTTGCCAAAAAACATATTCATACGAGGAGACTAGGTTCAGTTTGAAATCCCCAATGTCTCAGTGGAGACTGGAGAGAAAAAATGGATTGGGGATAATGTTTTTGTCATCTGCGTGAACCCAGGAAACACAGCGTTGTACAGATCTAGAACCATAACTCATTCATGCTCCTCACTTAGCTAAGTCTCTTAGGTCATGAGCGGTTACATTGCACATCTGATCCGAGCCAAGGCACTGTATAGACCTAACTCTGGAAGCACACCGCAAACAGACACTGACACTCTGCACCTGGGGAGCGAGCATGAAAAAAGCTTGGCGGGATACAGAGTGAATAGTGATACAGTCTCTCATAATTTATAGTCTTCCAAATCACAGATCGTGTAACGCCACCTTACAAAAGTTGAAGACCAGCTGAACGACGAGTGAGGTATATAAAAATTAAACTCACAAATAGTTTGCAAACAATTTCTAACTTATTTCCACTTGTCTCTAGGTTCTAGACCCTCCTTGGAAAAAGAGTCTGGCAAAGAGGCAATGTCAAACAAATGAACATACAATAGATATCGCATACTGCCCACCTTACCTAGAATGATTGCACTGTCCCTAAGGGGACAATTGAGTGTTGATTGGGAGCCTGTAAGTGATCATGGTTTGAACAAAGGGAACATAGATCACCCTCCTTCCATCTCAAAGAAAAGCAGTGGCACCCAGCCTGAAGGTAACGATCATCATGGCAACAATCATAACAGAAGCTCATTGCAAGGAAACATCACTTCATTACATGCCTGTCAAAACACAGCTCTGTGCCTCGACAGACGAGGGGGGGCTCGTTTGACTTCCAGTTCAACATACTGTAGAAAAGGCACAGTATATTAAATGTGGAATACAGTGAAAAAGAATGTGCTCATTCACGTAGTGTACCTACTCAGATTTTCCTGCAGGTGCATTGGGATATTGAACACGATTCTGAAGAAGAAATTCCCACACACTGCTTGCTTGCAAAGTTTCACTTTCACTCATTTGAATGCCAACTTTTCAGTATTTCTTCCTTCGTCAAAGCAACAAACAGAAATGTTGGTGTTGTAAACAATTTTCCTTATTTTGAAATATGAAGTAACGTGCCTGAAAATGATGCCTGTATGAGAATGAATATTGCTGAAGAGAGATAGGGGGTGAAGAGTTCTAGCAAGGTGCAGCTCGTGTGCCTAATGTTTTGTCATAGGTTTGGGTTGTGGGAGGGTCACCTTAGCTGAAGACAGAGCTTCACAGCGACTGGCTTGGTGGTTTTGTGTGCTGCACCAGGTTTCTGTGTCTTCTTTTTCGTCATGGAAATGTCCAATATCTTGACACAGACAAACCTTAGCATGAGGGAGGATGTGGGGTCCTTTTTGGCCAAACATGTGTTACAGGCTGTCCCTCCAACATGTCGGAGTTTGTTAGACCTGACTTTAGACTAGAAAAACAGCATACTCACCGAAGTGAGTATGGATCACTCTTTAAAAACTTTGTATTTTAGTTTTTCCTTTCCAGTGCAGGTGAAATTTCACCTGGTAAAAAAACCACCGAAGGGAGACTGTTGCAGTATCACAACATCTCTCTTGTGTACCATTTGTACTCTGTCCATCGGATTGCTTTGCTTCACTTTCTCACCAGTCATATTTTCAGTGAATGAGTCTCATGAATCAACGGTGTCATCACACATCACATCTCAGTCTTTGCAACAAGAGCATTCGGGCCCTGGTCAAATTTCAAAGCCACCCTATCAGAGAGGCTGTTTGTTCTCCCGTGAATAGTGGCGAGAAACTGTGGTTGACTTCAGCTACGTCAAGATGGCAGCTGCAGTTACAGTAGCTTCCAGTCAAAATACTGTCTGTCATTGATTTTTTTCCCCCCTCCTTCCTCTAGGGATTCAAATCACCCAGAGCATTTTAGTTCCTCTTTTGTGCAATTCTGTGAACCAATCCCAAGAGGCCTAGTAGACACAAAGCGGGTAATTTCATGTAATAACAAAGTAGAAACCAGCTGTACCACTTACTGCTGGATCTGAAAACACATTGTTTCATTTGAAGTGCCTTCAGGTTCAAACATGAGAGATGTTTATGAAGGACAAAGGAAAGTTAAAAAAAACAGTGTTTCCATTATTCATTTGCCATACATGTCAGGATTACTTCTTTTTTTTACATGTACCTTCAACATAATTTATTGATGTAACATGTTCCGACAGACAGAAGGTAAAGTAGATGAGGGGGCCGTACTATATTCTTACAGTCTAGTTTGATGTTTAAAAAGCCACTTTTCTTCAATTCAGAAACATTTTGTTTGTGTTGCAATAGCTATAAACTATATGAATGTCATTCAAATAATGTCAAATTAACATAATTTCCAGACAAGTACTCAAACTGGTCTAAAAAATATGCTCACTGGCTCGCACCAGAATATATAGAAGAAATAGCCTACTGTACAGCCAATGGGTTGCAGTGTAAAATCATTTCCCATATTTTTCACAACTGATCATTTCAGCAACAAATACAAAATAATAAATAAATAGTCTGAATGAAAATGGACATGTGGGTGATGTTTTAGTTTAGTGTATGGTAAGAAGGTTAGGAGCATGCATTCTAATGGCTTTGCAGTTTAACAGGAGCTGTTTGTGATAGCAGCAACTGTCCACAGGGGGGCCAGGCAAGATGTGCTGCTGTGCATTTGATAACACATTGAGAAACCTGCCATTATCCTCTAATCACTGTTGCACCATGGAAACCCTTTGCACCATGGATTCCCTTTGTACCATGGATTCCCTTTGTACCATGGAAACCCTTTGCACCAGGGAAACTCTTTGCACCATGGAAACCCTTTGCACATGGATTCCCTTTGTACCATGGAAACCCTTTGCACCAGGGAAACTCTTTGTACCGTGGAAACCCTTTGCACCAGGGAAACTCTTTGCACCATGGAAACCCTTTGCACCATGGAAACCCTTTGCACCATGGGAACCCTTTGCACCATGGGAACCCTTCTCAAAAACACACACAGACTACAACTGCTAGTCAATCAATTGCAGACATAACACCATTGAGAATAATGAGTGAAATAAATGTGTGTACTGCACTTGTAATGAACAGTTGTGTAAAGTACTTTATAGTATTTATATTTATAGTACTACTTAAGTCGTTTTTGGGGTATCTGGACTTTACTATTTCTATTTGTGACTAATTTTACTTTTACTTCACCACATTCCTAAAGAAAATAATGTACTTTTTACTCCATACATTTTCCCTGACACCCAAAAGTACTCGTTACATTTTGAATGCTTAGCAGGACAGGAAAAGGGTCCAATTCACACGCTTATCAAGACAACATCCCTGGTCATCCCTACAGCCTCTGATCTGGCAGACTCACTAAACATACATGCTTCGTTTGTAAATTATGTCTGAGTGTCTGAGTGTTATTTACGGAAAGCCCTGGCTTTCCATAATAAAAGAAAAGTAAGAATATGGTGCCTTCTGGTTTGCTTAGTATAAGGAATTTGAAAGTATTTGTATTTTTACTTTGATACTTAAGTATATTTAAATCCAAATGCTTTTAGACTTTTACTCAAGTAGTATTTTACTGGGTGACTTTCACTTTTACTTGAGTCATTTTCTATTAAGGTATCTTTACTTTTACTCAAGTATGACAACTGGGTACTTTTTCCACCACTGGTAATTAATGAACCTGTTCACAGATTATTATATATTTTTTTAACCAACTATATGGTTGAGTGTGTGTTTTTGGGGTCGGTGATGGCCATGAAAGGGAAAGTTATCACCTGGCAATCGATGTCATCTCCCTCAGTCACAACCTCAAACCCATATACCTCAGAGAGAGGGTTATCACTTTACCTATCATCTCTCTCTGGTGAGCTCACAGTGAATATTTAACCCTACGTTATCGCCTCTGTCGAGTCGGCCTAATTGCAAAAGAGGTGAAGGCTTGTGTCAATCAACCAAGCCAGCGGCAGTGCTGTGATAACACGCGTGGTCGGTTGTAGACACAGACAGACTAATTAACCCCTCTTGATTATGGCAATTAACCCTGACACATTAGGGCTAATCTGTGTGATGCCACCAATATTCATCTTGAGCATGCACTCCATATCAGTGACTCTACCACAGTCACAGGGAATAAGCCTGGGAGGTTGTGAATGAATAGTGTCTCAGTGGTGGGAGGAGACTAGGTTGCACTTTCCTCACCACATTTTGCCTTATTGGGAGACAAGATAAACTGTGCTTCTATTTTCCTGTCGCACTTTACTAGATGGAATGATGCTATGTTGGTCACACGATAAATGATTGAATTGCCCTGTTGCCACTTTTGTCCATTCTAGTATGGCCATCTCGTGACTACAGGTAGGAATGTGGTGATAAAAAAAAATCATCAACTGCATTTAAATTAACTTTATGAATGTACTGGAATTGAAATAGAACTGATGTGAGTTCATTAGCACTGCGGCCATTTAAAACCAATCATTAAACAAGGATTACCTCATCTTCTGGATGTTCCATTCCCACATCCATTGCTTGAGCCTTGTATCCCTCTTCCTCAGTCTTATATAATTGCAATTAGCAGAGAGCAGAAAGGAATGCCCTTCAACTGGCAACTCTGTGTATTAGCTGAGAGTTTTGTTAAAGTAAAGATCAATGGAAGGTGAATGCATGATTCAGAAATAATGTGCTCTATATTTAATGACTTAAGAAGCCACGGATGTGCTCCAGACACATAGAAGATTCCCTACATTGCTGAGCACATCCAGTGGTGTAAAGTACTTAAGTAAAAATACTTGAAAGTACTACTTAAGTTGTTTTTTGCGGTATTTTTACTTTACTTTTCTATTTATATTTTTGACAACTTTACCTTTTAACTCACTACATTCTTAAAGAAAATAGTGTACTTTTTACTCCATGCATTTTCTCTGACATCCAAAAGTATTCGTTACATTTTGAATGCATAGCAGGACAGGAAAATTGTCTAATTCACATACTTATCAAGAGAACATCCCTGGTCATCCCTACTGCCTCTGATTTGGAGGATTCACTAAACACATGCTTCATTTGTAAATTATGTCTGAGTGTTGGAGTGTGGCCCTGGCTGTCTGTAAAATAAAATAATAATAATAATAATATTAAAATGATGTTGTCTGGTTTGCTTAATTTAAAGAATTTGAAACGATTTATGCTTTTACTTTTGATACTTAAGTATATTTTAGCAATTACATTTGCTTTTAGTACTTAAGTATATTTAAAACCAAATACTTCTAGACTTTTACTCAAGTCGTATTTTACTGGGTGACTTTCACTTTTACTTGAGTCATTTTCTATTAAGGTATCTTTACTTTTACTCAAGTATGACAATTGGGTACTTTTTCCACCACTGAGCACGTCCATACAAAGTCCCATCCCATTGAAAGTTTACAGTAAAGTAAAACTTGGCCGAATGCTAACTTGAGATTTGCATGCTTAACTCAGATTTTCGCATAAATCATGCATTGATGTCAATGGGCTTACATTCAAGTTGCACACGCAGATTTTAAGGTCGGATTTGGCTTTGAAGTCAGTAGAAAGTGGGAGATCTGGGAAAATTGAGAAAAAGGGGATAAATATTGAGTGAATCAGAGAGGGGAGTTGCAGACAGGGTAGATGGAAAGAGATACAGAAAGAGGAGACAAGGACAGAGGGTCTTAGAGACTGGGAGATAGATAGAGACATGGAAAGAGGGTCTTCGAGACTGTGGAGATAAATCGAGACGCGGAAAGACATCAAGAGAAAGACATGGTTAGAGAATAGGGGAGACGGAAGGGATATAAACAAAGGGACAGGAAAGAGAGAGAGACAAGTGAAAGAAGGAATGGCTTAGAGACTAGGGCAGACGGATAAAGAGGGGGATAGAAACTGAAGGAGTGAGAGAGATAGAGAGCCAAGTGAAAGAGGGAACAATCCGAGGAACAGAAGCAGCCGTGGCTGCCTGGTCTGATTAATATTCATGGGCCGGAGGAGGCAGATGCGGCTGACATCTGGGTGATGTCAGCGTGTTGTCAACACATTGTTAGCGCCGCAAATGTGCAAACAGATTAACAGCCCGGCAAAGCTACGTTGCAACGCATTCGCAGGGTGAGAAAACCAGCCCCCGTGTTTTACTTACAAGGAAGAGGGAGAAGAAGAGTATAGACAGGTCAGTTATTAGAAATTAACAATGGTTCAAGAGGGGGCAACATGGGCACTGTTTCCATAAATGTTCAAAGTATCAGTCGTCGTTAGGCTTATTCAAAGTTGATAATGAACTGAGTACAATTAATGGTTTGGGAGACGGGCCGGAATGAATGACAGACGATAGTTACTTCCAGTTGTGTGCTCTTGTACACTCTTTGAAAAAAAGATGCTATCTAGAACCTAAAAGGCTTCTTCGACTGTCCCCATAGGAGAACTCTTTGAAGAACCATTTTTGTTTCCAGGTTAAACCCTTTTGTGTTCCATGTAGAACCCTATGTGGACAGCCGAAGAACACTTTTGGAACCCTTTTTTCAAGACTGTAGGGGAGCACTTAAGTGCTTTGTTGATACCTTTTGTGTGACAAAGGAGTATTCAGAATGTGTCCTACAGACAGTTACTGGTAGGCCAACTGTCTTCGAATCAATTGTAATCAAACAGTTATGCACCATATAGCTAGAGGAATTGTAGAATATTTTGTCAATGACTGCAATGCCAATCATAGATGATTTACAGAAATAAGAAATAAGCATTGGAAAAAATAGACAAAGAGGTTTTCTCTCAGACAAATTTTGTGTTGCTAGGCATTATAGTTTAACCACTTCAACAAGACAGGATTCATAATCTCAACCAATTCACTATTCCACATCTACACCCTCATCCCCCACGTCAAGGCGCTTGAGGTACAATAGGATTATTTCTGTACAGGATCTACATCGTTGAGGCTTCAGATCTTGAAGTGGTAGATAAGGTCACTGGACGGTGAGATGTGTTTCAGGAAGTGCTCCCCTCAATGGGACACTACCAATGGGAGTTTGGATGTAGGAGAGCCCCCGATCCCTAATTGACACCCACATCGTACAGCATGCACAGGGCTAGGCCCTGGCTCAGTGCACAATGCAGAGCAATGTGTTACTAGCACAGAGGAGCCTGCGTGGGCTAGCGGGGTCATATGTCAGACCATCCATATTGTCCCACCAGCGGACAAACTGGGAAAATTAGAACATTCCAGCCACTCCCTGCCACTTGGCAGATACAGCTTTGTCTGTTTTGGAATCAATCCCCATTTTAAGTTGTAATCCTAACATACTCTCACACAGAGACATTTTCTGATCTCTCTCTCTCTCTCTCTCTCTCTCTCTCTCTCTCTCTCTCTCTCTCATGCTTTGTTTCCCCCGCTTGTGGCAACAGAAAGCAGACGCCTTTGATAGATGAAGTGACAATGTCTCATTAAATATCCACCTTGTTATCCGGTTCTACAAGAGGTTCCAGGACAAAAAGGCAAAAGCAAGCAATGAATGAAATACACACAAAGATACAAATGCACTTTAATAAGCTACTTCTATAGGCACAATGTCAGCAGTGCATCTAAGTGTCTCACAATAGACAGTTCACATACAGTAATAACAACATTAATGAGGTTTTTATTAGCGGCATGTGCTGTAATCCACCTCTATGGCTCCAGGCAACTGCACCTCGGCACTGGGAGAGAGGTGTTATGTGTTTGATGTGAATACAATTATGTTCATGATGGCTCCTCTCAATTGCTGATTCTCTAATCACTGAAGAGCTTAGTCTCCCTGTAGCCTGCCTGCACTGCTCCATCATAATCAGTCCTTTACAGCTTGCTCGTTCACTTTGAGAGCTGCAATGTTGTTTGTACTCTATTTCTTTTTACGCCGGCATCTCGGGGGACGACTGTTTTCCAAGTTTCAGGACCTCTGGGAAAGCCAGTGAACAATTGGCCCTGTTTGAATTGACTTCTTCTTCTCTCCTTCCAGCCTGTCTTCAGTTTATAACTGATATGTGAAATATTTCATCATATTGCCTTCCACTATACATTCCTCATGGATCACTGAACATGATGTAATCTGTGAGAATGGGCTGATGAGATTTAGCAGGTAAACTGCCAGTAGGAGGAAACACTGTAAAGGAAGCCATTTTGGATCTGAGCTGGGTGCATGGAGAAATGTAAGTCAGCCTATGTCATTTCACAGATGTTTGTTCTATTTGACAGGCAATTATGGTCATACAGTACCCTACTAATGACAGTGTTTGTATGTGTATCTTATATGGGACACATTTTTGTACATTGTATATAAATATTCTTATTGCACTCAAGAGTTATAAAGACAGCCTCATACTTTCTAGAATCACAATACTGTCAGGTCCCCACACGTCTACCTTACTTTGCCAAACTTTGCATGAAGTTCTGTTAATATAATCAATTACAATAGTCATGGAGGGGGAAAAATACTGAAAGATTTGGAACCTGAATTCATTTGACATTTTTCCACAACATGAATATTTATAGAAGGTTTTGGGAAGTGATTTTGTTGCATACCATTATGTGATTTTTCACGTCTTTTGGTCGGCATGTAGTAACGACACTGATGTCTTCATTTCTCATGCTGCATAATTATATCCTCATCCTCTCTTCAGCCAGTCATTTTGAAATGTATATCTTGGCAATAGAGACTGTGCCGGTAAAATGAGCAATGTAGTGGCAATTGTTCATTTTAATTGTGGAAACATGTATGAAGATTTGTACAAAAATAACTCAGCCAGATGTTATATTGCTAGCAGGCTGATTTGCATTTCATTTGGCACTGTCGAGGAAAATCCTGATGCATTTGCAATATTGAAATGCACTGAGGAAACTGTTACCAGTGACTTATACGAGTAGGAGGCATTTTTCGGGGGGGGGGGGGGGAGTGGAAGAAAAATAGCTCCTCCTATAGCAATTAGCCACAGAGCTTGTAATATGCCAGAATCTCTCTTACTTAGTGATTTTCTCTCTGTCAAACGAGCCAAATTAATTTGAGTGATACTTTTCATTTAGTTAGCTTCAAAAACAGCCTTTCCGTTCACATTCCATATGGGCATCTGATGCAAGGCATGCCATTAAACTGCTGCAGCCAGATGTTCACCACAACCCTCCCATTATCAATGCAAATTTATTCATTAAACAATTTAATTGTGTCAATGATTGACAGGAGGCCACATTAGTATGGGGGAATGTTATGAAGCTAATAATATGTTGGTCTAATTAACTCCTTGTGTAAGCAATATGTATTTCAATGTTTGTATGGATTAACCCCTTCTGATGTTGTGCAGTGGGCCAATTGGTTCCACCCACAGATAAGATAAGGCAAAAATGCTGCATCATTTGATGTCAGTGGTTATTACGCTGCTCAACTATATATGGAAGAAGATCTGCATGATAATGTGGAAAGCCCTAGAGACATGCCCCACAACTCTCAGAACACTACAATTTGTTCTCGTAGCCAGTTTAGATGAAGAAAGAGCATATCGATTTCTGTCAATTTCACAATGGATTCATGTGGGTCTATGCCAAATTTACAGGGTGGTCTATTAAGGCGTATATCTTACAGACAATCACAGCTTCTGAAGGCCTTTCCTAATGGTAGAACCAGAATAGGTAACTTTTTTTTAATGTAAATGTTTGTATGTATATGTACATATGTATATATGTATACTGCTCAAAAAAATAAAGGGAACACTTAAACAACACATCCTAGATCTGAATGAAATAAATAATCTTATTAAATACTTTTCTCTTTACATAGTTGAATGTGCTGACAACAAAATCACACAAAAAGAATCAATGGAAATCCAATTTATCAACCCATGGAGGTCTGGATTTGGAGTCACACTCAAAATTAAAGTGGAAAACCACACTACAGGCTGATCCAACTTTGATGTAATGTCCTTAAAACAAGTCAAAATGAGGCTCAGTAGTGTGTGTGGCCTCCACGTGCCTGTATGACCTCCCTACAACGCCTGGGCATGCTCCTGATGAGGTGGCGGATGGTCTCCTGAGGGATCTCCTCCCAGACCTGGACTAAAGCATCCGCCAACTCCTGGACAGTCTGTGGTGCAACGTGGCGTTGGTGAATGGAGCGAGACATGATGTCCCAGATGTGCTCAATTGGATTCAGGTCTGGGGAACGGGCGGGCCAGTCCATAGCATCAATGCCTTCCTCTTGCAGGAACTGCTGACACACTCCAGCCACATGAGGTCTAGCATTGTCTTGCATTAGGAGGAACCCAGGGCCAACCGCACCAGCATATGGTCTCACAAGGGATCTGAGGATCTCATCTCGGTACCTAATGGCAGTCAGGCTACCTCTGGCGAGCACATGGAGGGCTGTGCGGCTCCCCAAAGAAATGCCACCCCACACCATGACTGACCCACCACCAGACCGGTCATGCTGGAGGATGTTGCAGGCAGCAGAACATTCTCCACGGCGTCTCCAGACTCTGTCACGCCTGTCACATGTGCTCAGTGTGAACCTGCTTTCATCTGTGAAGAGCACAGGGCGCCGGTGGCGAATTTGCCAATCTTGGTGTTATCTGGCAAATGCCAAACGTCCTGCACGGTGTTGGGCTGTAAGCACAACCCCCACCTGTGGACGTCGGGCCCTCATACGACCCTCATGGAGTCTGTTTCTGACCGTTTGAGCAGACACATGCACATTTGTGGCCTGCTGGAGGTCATTTTGCAGGGCTCTGGCAGTGCTTCTCCTGCTCCTCCTTGCACAAAGGCGGAGGTAGCGGTCCTGCTGCTGGGTTGTTGCCCTCCTACGGCCTCCTCCACGTCTCCTGATGTACTGGCCTGTCTCCTGGTAGCGCCTCCATGCTCTGGACACTACGCTGACAGACACAGCAAACCTTCTTGCCACAGCTCGCATTGATGGGCCATCCTGGATGAGCTGCACGACCTGAGCCACTTGTGTGGGTTGTAGACTCCGTCTCATGCTACCACTAGAGTGAAAGCACCGCCAGCATTCAAAAGTGACCAAAACATCAGCCAGGAAGCATAGGAACTGAGAAGTGGTCTGTGGTCCCCACCTGCAGAACCACTCCTTTATTGGGGGTGTCTTGGTAATTGCCTATAATTTCCACCTGTTGTCTCTGCCATTTGCACAACAGCATGTGAAATGTATTGTCAATCAGTGTTGCTTCCTAAGTGGACAGTTTGATTTCACAGAAGTGTGATTGACTTGGAGTTACATTGTGTTGTTTAAGTGTTCCCTTTATTTTTTTGAGCAGTGTATATATGTATATATAAATGTATATATATACATACCAAAAACGTTTTAAACTACAACTAAAGACACAAACATTTACATATTTGTAAAAATTTTTAAGTTATACTATTATACTATATATACATTCGGAAAGTATTCAGACCCCTTCTCTTTTTCCACATTTTGTTACAGCCTTATTCTAAAATGTATAATTTTTTAAAATTCCCTCATCAGTCTAAACATGATGGCAAAGCGAAAACAGTTTTTTTGAAATTTGAGCAAATTTATAAAAAAGAAACTGAAATACTTTATTATTCAGACCATTTGCTATGAGACTCGAAATGGAACTCAGGTGCATCATGTTTCCAGTGATAATCTTTGGGATGTTTCTACAACTTAATTGAAGTCCCCCTGTGGAAAATTCAATTGATTGGACATGATTTGTAAAGGCACACACCCGCTTATTTGTGACCCGTTTACGGAAACTAGGCGTATGTCGGAAGTCACGACTTCACAGGAGAGCCATTTGAACATGTGTGATCTTACACGTTGTTTACCTAGCTAGGTTCATTGTTTACCTAGCTAGCTAGCTGCATGTCTTAAGCTAAAGTGTACTGTTAGCTAGCTAGCTAACGTTAGCTGGCTGGCTCCCTAGCTAACGTTACATGTATGACGTTATTATTTGTATCTGTCTCTGATTGGAAGCCATACTTAGGCAGCCTGTTTTCCTTTGGGGTTTGTGGGTAGTTGTTTCCGTTTAGTCTAGTGTACCTGATGGGACTGTTGTTGGTCATTTTGTTGTTTTGTTGTTATAGGCACGTTCTCATTTGTTACAATGATGGCACTGTGTCGTTAGTTACAATGTAGACATTGTCATTTGATGCTATGTAGGCACTGTCTTTTGATACTATGTAGGCACTGTGTCTTTTGTTTCTATGTAGGCACTGTGTCATTTGTTACTATGTAGGCCCTGTGTCAGTTGATACTATTTAGGCACTGTGTCATTAGATACTATGTAGGCCCTGTGATGTTAGTTGCTATGTAGGCACTCTGTAGTTAGTTACAATGTAGTCACTGTGTCGTTAGTAAAAATGTAGCCACTGTGTCATTTGTTACGATGTAGACACTGTGTCAGTTGATACTATTTAGGCACTGTGTCATTAGATACTATGTAGGCACTGTAATGTTAGTTTCTGTGTAGGCACTCTGTAGTTAGTTACAATGTATTCACTTTTTCATTTGTTGCTATGTAAGCACTATGTTGTTAGACACTATGTGTCACGTCCTGACCAGGATAAGGGTTATTTGTTATTGTAGTTTGGTCAGGACGTGGCAGAGGATATTTGTTTTATGTGGTTCGGGGTGGTGGTTTATTTAATAGGGCGTTTGATTGATTATTTCCGTGTTTTGGTCTATGTTCTATGTTTTGTATGTCTATGTTCTTTCTGGTTTGTGGTATTTCTATGTGTAGGTTAATGGGGGGTTGGACTCTCAATTGGAGGCAGGTGCTTTCTCGTTGCCTCTGATTGAGAGTCCTGTATATGGGTAATTGTTTGGTGTAGTGTTGTGGGAGATTGTTTCTTGAAATGCTGTCTGTGCCTTCAAGTCTGTATTCGTCGTCCATCGGTTTGTTTTGTTTAGTGTTTTTCTCATTAAAGTTAATTATGAGCACTCAATCCGCTGCGCCTTGGACCTCCATTCCAGACGACAACCGTTACACTATGTAGACACTGTGTTGTTAGTTGCTATATCGGCACTTTGTAGTTAGTTACTATGTAGTCACTGTGTCATTTGACACTATGTAGGCACTGTGTATTTTGTTGCTATGTAGGCACTGTGTCATTTGTTACTATGTAGGTCCTGTGTCATTAGTTACTATGTAGATACTGTGTCATTTCTTCCTATGTAGGCAATGTGTTATTTGTTACTATATAGGCACGGTGTCATTTGTTACTATGTAGGCACTGTGTCATTAGTTACTATGTTGCATTGTGTAATTTGTTTCTTTGTAGGCACTGTGTCATTAGTTTCTATGCAGGCACTGTGTCATTTGATACTATGTAGGCACACTGTAGTTAGTTACTATATAGGCATGTTCTCATTTGTTACTATGATGGCACTGTGTCGTTAGTTACTATGTAGACATTGTGTCAATTGCAACTATGTAGGCTCTGTGTCGTTTGTTCCTATGTTTGGCACTGTGACATTTGATACTATGTAGGCACTGTGTAGTTAGTTACGGACAAGGCACTTTGTCATTTGATGCTATGTAGATACTGTGTCATTAATTACTATGCAGGCACTCTGTCATTTGTTACTATGTAGGCACTGTGTCATGTGATACTATGTAGGCACTGTGTAGTTAGTTACTATGTAGACATTGTTATTTGTTACTATGTAGGCAGTATGTCTTTTGTTGATATGTAGGTTGGGGTAGTTAGTTACAATGTAGGCACTGTGTCATTTGTTACTATGTAGGCACTGTTTCATTTGTTACTATGTAGTCACTGTGTCATTTGTTACTATGTAGTTACTTTGTCATTTGCTACTATGTAGGCAATGTGTAGTTAGTTACTATGTAGGCACTGTCTCATTAGTTACTATGTCGGCATTGTGTCATTTGATTCTATGTAGGCACTTTGTCATTAATTGCTATGTAGGCACTGGGTCATTTGTTTCTATGTAAGCACTGAGTCATTAATTACTATGTTGGCACTGTGTTGTTAGTTATTATGTAGGCACTGTGCCATTTGATACTATGTAGGCACTGTATAATTGTTACTATGTAGGCACTGTGTCATTTGTTACTATATAGGCACTGTGGGATTTGTTACTATGTAGGCACTGTGTCAATTGTTACTTTGTAGGCACTGTGTCTTTTGTTGCTATGTAGGCACTGTGTCATTTGTTACTATGTAGGCCCTGTCATTAGTTACTATGTCGATACTGTGTCATTTCTTCCTATGTAGGCTCTGTGTTATTTGTTAATATATAGGCACTGTGTCATTTGTTACTATGTAGGCACTGTGTCATTTCTTCCTATGTAGGCTCTGTGTTATTTGTTACTATATAGGCACTGTGTCATTTGTTAGTATGTAGGCACTGTGTCATTTGTTACTATGTAGGCAGTGTGTCATTTGTTACTATGTAGGCAGTGTGTTGTTAGTTGGTATATATGTGCTGTGTAGTTAGTTACTATGTAGGCACTGTGCCTTTTGTTTTTGTTTAGGCACTGTGTCATGTATTACTATGTAGGCACTGTCTCATTAGTTACTATGTCGGCATTGTGTCATTTGATTCTATGTAGGCACTTTGTCATTAATTGCTATGTAGGCACTGGTTCATTTGTTTCTATGTAAGCACTGAGTCATTAATTACTATGTTGGCACTACTCTCTGATTGAGAGTCCTGTATATGGGTAATTGTTTGGTGTAGTGTTGTGGGAGATTGTTTCTTGAAATGCTGTCTGTGCCTTCAAGTCTGTATTCGTCGTCCATCGGTTTGTTTTGTTTAGTGTTTTTCTCATTAAAGTTAATTATGAGCACTCAATCCGCTGCGCCTTGGACCTCCATTCCAGACGACAACCGTTACACTATGTAGACACTGTGTTGTTAGTTGCTATATCGGCACTTTGTAGTTAGTTACTATGTAGTCACTGTGTCATTTGACACTATGTAGGCACTGTGTATTTTGTTGCTATGTAGGCACTGTGTCATTTGTTACTATGTAGGTCCTGTGTCATTAGTTACTATGTAGATACTGTGTCATTTCTTCCTATGTAGGCAATGTGTTATTTGTTACTATATAGGCACGGTGTCATTTGTTACTATGTAGGCACTGTGTCATTAGTTACTATGTTGCATTGTGTAATTTGTTTCTTTGTAGGCACTGTGTCATTAGTTTCTATGCAGGCACTGTGTCATTTGATACTATGTAGGCACACTGTAGTTAGTTACTATATAGGCATGTTCTCATTTGTTACTATGATGGCACTGTGTCGTTAGTTACTATGTAGACATTGTGTCAATTGCAACTATGTAGGCTCTGTGTCGTTTGTTCCTATGTTTGGCACTGTGACATTTGATACTATGTAGGCACTGTGTAGTTAGTTACGGACAAGGCACTTTGTCATTTGATGCTATGTAGATACTGTGTCATTAATTACTATGCAGGCACTCTGTCATTTGTTACTATGTAGGCACTGTGTCATGTGATACTATGTAGGCACTGTGTAGTTAGTTACTATGTAGACATTGTTATTTGTTACTATGTAGGCAGTATGTCTTTTGTTGATATGTAGGTTGGGGTAGTTAGTTACAATGTAGGCACTGTGTCATTTGTTACTATGTAGGCACTGTTTCATTTGTTACTATGTAGTCACTGTGTCATTTGTTACTATGTAGTTACTTTGTCATTTGCTACTATGTAGGCAATGTGTAGTTAGTTACTATGTAGGCACTGTCTCATTAGTTACTATGTCGGCATTGTGTCATTTGATTCTATGTAGGCACTTTGTCATTAATTGCTATGTAGGCACTGGGTCATTTGTTTCTATGTAAGCACTGAGTCATTAATTACTATGTTGGCACTGTGTTGTTAGTTATTATGTAGGCACTGTGCCATTTGATACTATGTAGGCACTGTATAATTGTTACTATGTAGGCACTGTGTCATTTGTTACTATATAGGCACTGTGGGATTTGTTACTATGTAGGCACTGTGTCAATTGTTACTTTGTAGGCACTGTGTCTTTTGTTGCTATGTAGGCACTGTGTCATTTGTTACTATGTAGGCCCTGTCATTAGTTACTATGTCGATACTGTGTCATTTCTTCCTATGTAGGCTCTGTGTTATTTGTTAATATATAGGCACTGTGTCATTTGTTACTATGTAGGCACTGTGTCATTTCTTCCTATGTAGGCTCTGTGTTATTTGTTACTATATAGGCACTGTGTCATTTGTTAGTATGTAGGCACTGTGTCATTTGTTACTATGTAGGCAGTGTGTCATTTGTTACTATGTAGGCAGTGTGTTGTTAGTTGGTATATATGTGCTGTGTAGTTAGTTACTATGTAGGCACTATGCCTTTTGTTTTTGTTTAGGCACTGTGTCATGTATTACTATGTAGGCACTGTCTCATTAGTTACTATGTCGGCATTGTGTCATTTGATTCTATGTAGGCACTTTGTCATTAATTGCTATGTAGGCACTGGTTCATTTGTTTCTATGTAAGCACTGAGTCATTAATTACTATGTTGGCACTGTGTTGTTAGTTATTATGTAGGCACTGTGCCATTTGATACTCTGTAGGCACTGTATAATTGTTACTATGTAGGCACTGTGCCATTTGATACTATGTAGGCACTGTATAATTGTTACTATGTAGGCACTGTGTCATTTGTTACTATATAGGCACTGTGGGATTTGTTACTATGTAGGCACTGTGTCAATTGTTACTTTGTAGGCACTGTCTTTTGTTGCTATGTAGGCACTGTGTCATTTGTTACTATG
Organism: Salmo salar; assembly: GCF_965601325.2. Lineage (NCBI taxonomy): Eukaryota > Metazoa > Chordata > Actinopteri > Salmoniformes > Salmonidae > Salmo > Salmo salar. The sequence goes on from NC_138295.1 coordinate 32,426,669, forward strand.
TAGGCCCTGTGTCATTAGTTACTATGTCGATACTGTGTCATTTCTTCCTATGTAGGCTCTGTGTTATTTGTTACTATATAGGCACTGTGTCATTTGTTACTATGTAGGCACTGTGTCATTTGTTACTATGTAGGCTCTGTGTTGTTAGTTGGTATATATGTGCTGTGTCGTTAGTTACTATGTAGGCACTGTGTCATTTGTTACTATGTAGGCAGTGTGTTGTTAGTTGGTATATATGTGCTGTGTAGTTAGTTACTATGTAGGCACTGTGCCTTTTGTTTTTGTTTAGGCACTGTGTCATGTATTACTATGTAGGCACTGTCTCATTAGTTACTATGTCGGCATTGTGTCATTTGATTCTATGTAGGCACTTTGTCATTACTTGCTATGTAGGCACTGGTTCATTTGTTTCTATGTAAGCACTGAGTCATTAATTACTATGTTGGCACTGTGTTGTTAGTTATTATGTAGGCACTGTGCCATTTGATACTATGTAGGCACTGTATAATTGTTACTATGTAGGCACTGTGTCATTTGTTACTATATAGGCACTGTGTCATTTTTTACTATGTTGGCACTGTGTCATTAGTTACTATGTAGGCACTGTGTCATTTGATACTATGCAGGCACTTTGTAGTTAGTATCTATGTTGGCACTGTGTAGTTAGATACAATGTAGAAACTGTGCCATTTGTTTTTGTTTAGGCACTGTGTCATGCATAACTATGTAGGCACTATCTAGTTAGTTACTATGTAGGCACTGTGTCATTTGATACTATGTAGGCACTGTGCAATGAATTGCTATGCAGGCACTATGTCATTTGTTGCTATGTAGGCACTGTGGCATTTGTTTCTATGTAAGCACTGTGTCAATAATGACTTTGTAGGCACTCTGGCATTTGTTGCTATGTCAGCACTGTGTAATTTGATACTATATAGGCACTGTTTCATTTTCTACTATGTAGGCACTGCGTAGTTAGTTACTATGTAGGCACTGTGTGATTTGCTACTATGTAGGCACTGTGTCGTTTGATACTATGTAGAAACTGTGTCATGTATTACTATGTAGGCACTGTGTCGTTATTTACTATGTAGGCACTGTGTCATTTGTTACTATGTAGGCACTGTGTCATATATTACTATGTAGGCACTGTGTCGTTAGTTACTATGTATGCACTTTGTCATTTGATACAATGTAGGCACTGTGTAGTTAGCTACTATGAAGGCACTGTGTCATTTGTTACTTTGTAGGCACTGTGTTTTTAGTTACTATGTTGGCACTGTGTCATTTGTTACTATGTAGGCGCTGTGTCATTTGTTACTCTGTAGCCAATGTGTAGTTTGTTACGATGTAGGCAGAGTGTCATTAATGACTTTATAGACACTGTGTCATTTGTTACTATCTAGGCAGGGTGTCGTTAGATATTATGTAGATACTGTGTTGATAGTTGATATGTAGGCACTGTGTAGTTAGTTACCATGTAGGCAATGTGTCATTTGCTTCTATGTAGGCACTTTGTCATTTGACACTATGTAGATTCTGTGTCATGTATTACTATGTAGTCACTGTGTCATTAGTTACTATGTAGGCACTGTGTAGTTAGTTACTATATAGGCACGTTCTCATTTGTTACTATGTAGGCACTGTGTCGTTAGTTGCTATGTTGGTGTTGTGCAAATTAAAACTATTTAGGACACTGTCTCATTAGTTACTATGTAGGAACTGTGTCATTTGTTACTATACAGTATAGGCACTGTCATTTGTTACTATGTAGGCAGTTTGTCGTTAGTTACTATGTAGGCACTGTGTAGTTAGTTACTATGTAGGCACTGTACCATTTGATACTATGTATTACTATGTAGGCACTGTGTCGTTATTTACTATGTAGGCAATGTGTCATGTATTACTATAGTAATGTATTACTATAGTAATAGTAATTAATTACCATTAATTACTATTATTAATTACTAGTAGGCACTGTGTCATTTGTTACTATGTAGGCAGTTTGTCGTTAGTTACTATGTAGGCACTGTGTCGTTAATAACTATGCAGGCACTGTAATTTGTTACTATGTAGGCACTGTGTCATTAATTCCTATGTAGACATTGTGTCATTTGTTACTATGTAGGCAGTATGTTATTTGTTACTATGTAGGTACTGTACTGCTAGTTACTTTGAAGGCACTGTTTCATTAGTTACCATGTAGGCACTGTGTCATTTGCTACTATGTAGGCACTGTGTCATTTGATACTATGTAGAAACTGTGTCATGTATTACTATGTAGGGCACTGTGTCATTTGTTTCTATGTAGGCACTGTGTCATGTATTACTATGTAGGCACTGTGTCATTAGTTACTATGTAGGCACTGTGTCAGTAGTTACTGTGTAGGCACTTTGTCATTTGATACTATGCAGGCACTGTGTCGTTAATTACTATGCAGGCACTGTGTCATTTGTTACTATGTAGTCACTGTGTAATTTGTTCCTATGTAAGCACTGTGTCATAAATTCCTATGTAGGCACTGTGGCATTTGTTACTATGTAGGCACTGTGTAGTTAGTTACTATGTAGACATTGTGTTATTTGTTACTATGAATTCATTGTGTCATTTGTTATAGTGTAGGCACTGTGTCGTTTGATACTATGTAGAAACTGTGTCATGTATTACTATGTAGGCCCTGTGTCGTTAGTTACTATGTATGCACTGTGTCATTTGTTACTATGTAGACACTGTGTCAGACATGCACTGTGTCATTTGTTACTATGTAGGCACTGTGTCATGTATCACTGTGTAGCCCCTTTATCGTTAGTTACTACGTAGGCACTTTGTCATTTGATACTATGTAGGCACTGTGTAGTTAGTTACCATGTAGGCACTGTGTCATTTGATAATATGTGGAAACTGTGTCATGTATTACTGTGTAGTCACTGTGTCGTTTGTTAAAATGTTGGCACTATACCATTTGTTCCTATATTGGCACTGTGCCATTTGTTACTATGTAGGCACTGTTTCATTTGTTACTATGTAGTCACTGTGTCATTTGTTACTTTGTAGTCACTGTGTCATTTGCTTCTATGTAGGCACTGTGTCGTTAGTTACTATGTAGGCACTGTGTCATTTGTTACTATGTAGGCAGTGTGTTGTTAGTTGGTATATATGTGCTGTGTCGTTAGTTACTATGTAGGCACTGTGTCATTTGTTACTATGTAGGCAGTGTGTTGTTAGTTGGTATATATGTGCTGTGTCATTAGTTACTATGTAGGCACTGTGTCATTTGTTACTATGTAGGCAGTGTGTTGTTAGTTGGTATATATGTGCTGTGTAGTTAGTTACTATGTAGGCACTGTGTCATTTGTTACTATGTAGGCAGTGTGTTGTTAGTTGGTATATATGTGCTGTGTAGTTAGTTACTATGTTGGCACTGTGCCTTTTGTTTTTGTTTAGGCACTGTGTCATGTATTACCATGTAGACACTGTCTCGTTAGTTACTATGTAGGCACTGTGCCATTTGATACTATGTAGGCACTGTGTCATTAATTGCTATGTAGGCACTGGGTCATTTGTTTCTATGCAAGCACTGTGTCATTAACTCTCACCTACTGTAGGCACTGTGTCATTTGATACTATGTTGGCACTATGTTGGCACTGTGCTGTTAGTTATTATGTAGGCACTGTTTCATTTGTTACTATGTAGTCACTGTGTTATTTGCTACTATGTAGGCACTATGTAGTTAGTTAACATGTAGGCACTGTGTCATTTGCTACTACGTTGGCACTGTGTCGTTTGATACTATGTAGAAACTGTGTCATTTGTTACCATGAATTCATTGTGTCATTTGTTACTATGTAGGCACTGTGTCATGTATCACTGTGTAGCCCCTTAGCACTGTGTCATTTGATACTATGTTGGCACTGTGTTGTTAGTTATTATGTAGGCACTGTTTCATTTGTTACTACGTAGGCACTTTGTCATTTGATACTATGTAGAAACTGTGTCGTTAGTTACTATGTATGCACTGTGTCATTTGTTACTATGTAGGCACTGTGTCATGTATCACTGTGTAGCCCCTTTGTTGTTAGTTACTACGTAGGCACTTTGTCATTTGATACTATGTAGGCACTGTGTAGTTAGTTACCATGTAGGCACTATGTAATTTGCTACTCTGTAGGTACTGTGTCGTTTGATAATATGTGGAAACTGTGTCATGTATTACTGTGTAGTCACTGTCTCGTTTTATACTATGTAGGCACTGTGTAATTTGATACTATTTAATCACTGTGTAGTTAGATACGATATAGGCACTGTGTCATTAGTTCCTATATAGGCACTGTCATTTGTTACTATACAGTATAGGCACTGTGTCATTTGTTACTATACAGTATAGGCACTGTGTCATTTGTTACTATACAGTATAGGCACTGTGTCATTTGTTACTATACAGTATAGGCACTGTGTCATTTGTTACTATACAGTATAGGCACTGTGTCATGTGTTACTATACAGTATAGGCACTGTCATGTGTTACTATACAGTATAGGCACTGTGTCATGTGTTACTATACAGTATAGGCACTGTGTCATTTGCTACTATGTAGGCAGTTTGTCATTAGTTACTATGTAGGCACTGTACTATTTGTTTTTATGTAGGCAGTGTCATGTATTACTATGTAGGCACTGTCTCGTTAGTTGCTATGTAGGCACTGTGTCATTTGATACTATGTAGATACTGTGTCATTAATTACTATGCAGGCACTGTGCCATTTGTTACATTGTTGGCACTGTATCATTTGTTTCTATGTAAGCACCGTCATTAATTACTATTTAGTCACTGTGGCATTTGTTACTATGTAGGTACTGTATTGCTAGTTACTATGTAGGCACTGTTTCATTAGTTACCATGTAGGCACTGTGGCATTTGTTACTATGTAGGCACTGTATTGCTAGTTACTATGTAGGATCTGTTTCATTAGTTACCATGTAGGCACTGTGTCATTTGCTACTATGTAGGCACTGTGTCATTTGATACTATGTAGAAACTGTGTCATGTATTACTATGTGGGCATTGTGTCGTTAGTTACTATGTAGGCACTGTGTCGTTTGTTTCTATGTAGGCACTGTGTCATGTTTTACTATGTAGGCACTGTGTCATTTGTTTCTATGTAGGCACTGTGTCATGTTTTACTATGTAGGCACTGTGTCGTTCGTTACTATGTAGGCACTTTGTCATTTGATACTATGCAGGCTCTGTGTCATTTGTTACTATTTAGACACTGTGTCATTTGATACTTTGTAGGAACACTGTGTCGTAGTTACTATGTAGGCACTGTGTCATTTGATACTATGTGTGCACTGTGTTTTTAGTGACTATGAAGGCAATGTGTATTAAGTTACTATGTAGGCACTGTGTCATTTGATACTATGTAGGCACTCTGTCATTTGTTACAACATAGGCATTATGTCGTAGTTACTATGTAGACAATGTGTAGTTAGTTACTATGTAGGCACTGTATCATTTGATACTATGTGGGCAATGTGTTTTTAGTTACTATGATGGCACTGTGTAGTTAGTTACTGTATAGGCACTTTGTCATTAGTTACTATGTAGACACTGTGTTTTTAGTTGCTATGTAGGCACTGTGTATTTAGTTACTATGTAGGCATTGTGTCATTTGAATCTATGTAGGCACTGTGTCTTTTGTTACTATGTAGTCACTGTGTCGTTAGATACAATGTTTGCACCTTGTCATTTGTTACTGTGTACGCACAGTCTAGTTAGTTACTATGTAGGCACTGTGGCATTTGTTACGATGTAGGCACTGTGTCGTTAGTTACTATGTAGGCACTGTGTAGGGATATGTCCAAATCTGTATGTATCATAGGGCTCTGTAACTAGACAGAAGGCTAGTTTACAACACCATTACCTGATCAGGACAGATGAACATTAGACTGGACCTCTGTGAGCTTGGTCGCTGTTTTTGGAGTCCAAGTTTACCTTCTTACCTTTGGCTTAAAGCTGGTTAGAGAGTGCATGTTCTCTGTATTCACATACCTTGTCTTATTAATAGAGTTTTGACAGGCTCTCCCCAGATGCCTAACCCACCATCTTAAGGACCCCATTACCTCCTGTTTCAGGATGTTGTTTTAGCTCCTTAAGTGTTCCTGATTTGTTTTGCTCAACCACCCTGTGTGTGAATTATGTGCCCAAAGAGGAAGTTGTACAGTGTAAGTGTTTATACAGGAAGTGTTTGGTTTCCTGACTTGGTTTAGGATGACCATCTGTATGTAGTGTCACTCACCCCAATTTCCATCTCTTAATTCATGCTGTACAGTTAGTGATTTCATCCTGTACAGTTAGTAATGTTCCACACAAATGCAAGCTTTTTTCTTTACACATATACTATTTTTATTTCTTCCAAATAGGACAATCAACAGTTACAGAAATATAATTTCATTGTTTTTTTTACCCTCCTCCCAACCCAAAGACAAGAACTTAACAACAACCAAACATTAACAACAAAAAGAGGTCAACCATTTTCTTGTCTCTCCTATGTAAAGAGATATTCTCTGGGTAAAGATTTAGGATGCAAAGTTTAGGGATTAGTGGTATTGTGGTAGAGGTAATCTCAGAGATATAACGCAGTACTGAGCTCTAAAACTTTTGTATCTCAGCACACTCCCACAGGCAATGATATAAGGTTCCTAGATGCGTGTTACATTTAACACACAGGTATGGGATATTAGTGTCAAATTTGTGAAGCTTAACAGGGGTGATATTTGTTCTCATTATCCAATTGTATTTCAACAATCTCAGGTGAATGTTTATTGTCTGTATCTGAGTTTTAGAGCAGTCCTCTGTTGAAATATCTTCCTGCATATCTTGTATTCACTGAAGTTGTCTTTAAGAGTAGCTGCCATTTTCCCATATAAAGACGTAATTTCACCTCTCCCATAACACACATTAACAGAGAGCTTTACTAAAGTGGTCAAAGGAGGTTGAAGGTCAGATTGTTTTCGACTGGAAAAAAATAAAGCTTCTCAATTGTAAGTACAGTTGAAGTCGGACGTTTACATACACCTTAGCCAAATACATTTAAACTCAGTTTTTCACAATTCCTGACATTTAATCCCAGTAACAATTCCCTGTCTTAGGTCAGTTAGGATCACCAGTTTATTTTAAGAATGTGAAATGTCAGAATAATAGTAGCGATGTCACATCCTGACCATAGAAAGCTGTTATTTTCTATGGTAGAGTAGGTCAGGGCATCACACGGGGGTTTTCTAGTTGAGTTTTTCTATGTTGTTATGTTCTAGTTTTGTATTTCTATGTTGGGTTTTGTTTGGGATGATCTCCAATTAGAGGCAGCTGGTCCTCATTGTCATACTTAAGTAGATGTTTTTCCCACCTGGGTTTGTGGGAGATTGTCTTTGAGTTGGTGTATGTTTCACCTCTGCGTCATGGTTTGTTGTTTTGTTATTCAGTTTATTTATATGTATTGCATAGTTTCACAGTGAAAATAAAATGTGGAACGACACACACACTGCACTCTGGTCCGCTCCTTCCTACGACAACCGTGACAAGAGAATGATTTATTTCAGCTTTTATTTCTTTCATCACATTCCCAGTGGGTCAGAAGTTTACATACACTCAATTAGTATTTGGTAGCATTGCCTTTAAATTGTTTAACTTGGATCAAATGTTTCAGGTAGCCTTCCACAAGCTTCCCACAATAAGTTGGATGAATTTTGGCCCATTCCTCCTGACAGAGCTGGTGCAACTGAGTCAGGTTTGTAGACCTCCTTGCACACACGCTTTTTCAGTTCTGTCCACAAAGTTTTTTGGATTGAGGTCAGGGCTTTGTGATGGCCACTCCAATACCTTGACTTTGTTGTCCATTTGTTGCCATTTTGCCACAACTTTGGAAGTATGTTTGAGGTCATTGTCCATTTGGAAGACCCATTTGCGACCAAGCTTTAACCTCCTGACTGATGTCTTGAGATGTTGCTTCAATATATCCACATCATTTTCCCTCCTCATGACGCCATCTATTTTGTGAAGTGCGCCAGTCCCTCCTGCAGCAAAGCACCCCCACAACATGATGTTGCCACCCCCATGCTTCACGGTTGGGATGGTGTTCTTCGGCTTGCAAGCCTCCCCCATTTTCCTCCAAACATAAAGATGGTCATTATGGCCAAACAGTTCTATTTTTGTTTCATCAGACCAGAGGACATTTCTCCAAAAAGTACGATATTTATCCCCATGTGCAGTTGCAAACCATAGTCTGGCTTTTTAATGGCGGGTTTGAAGCAGGGGCTTCTTCCTTGCTGAGCGGCCTTTCAGTTTATGTCGACATAGGACTCGTTTTGCTGTGGATATTGCCACGTCCTGACCAGTATAAGGGGTTATTTGTTATTGTAGTTTGGTCAGGACGTGGCAGGGGTGTGTTTGTTTTGTGTTGTCGGGGTTTTTGGGTTGTGTTCTATGTTTTGTATTTCTATGTTCTATTTTCTAGTTTTTCTATTTCTATGTCTAGTTTATTGTTTTGACCTTCAATTGGAGGCAGCTGTTCCTCGTTGCCTCTAATTGAAGGTCCTATTTAGTAGGGGTGTTTTTCATGGGGTTTTTGTGGGTAGTTGTTCTTTGTATAGCCTAGTAGCCTTACAGGACTGTTTCATCGTTGTTTTTGTATACGTGTTTATTTTTGTTTTCCTTCTTCAATAAAAAAGAAGATGAGTATACATATTCCCGCTGCGTTTTGGTCCAATCCCTATGACACCCGTGACAGATATAGATACTTTTGTACCTGTTTCCTCCAGCATCTTCACAAGGTCCTTTGCTGTTGTTCTGGGATTGATTTGCACTTTTCGCACCAAAGTACGTTAATCTCTAGGAGACAGAACGCGTCTCCTTCCTGAGTTGTATGACGGCTACGTGGTCCCATGGTGTTTATACTTGCGTACTATTGTTTGTACAGATGAACGTGGTACCTTCAGGTGTTTGGAAATTGCTCCCAAGGATGAACTAGACTTGAGGATGTCTCCAATTTTGAAATATATCCACAGGTACACCTCCAATTGACTCAAATGAAGCTACTAAAGCCATGACAGAATTTTCTGGAATTTTCCAAGCTGTTTAAAGGCACAGTCATCTTAGTGTATGTAAACTTCTGACCCACTGGAATTGTGATACAGTGAATTATAAGTGAAATAATCTGTCTGTAAACAATTGTTGGAAAAATGGCTTGTGTCATGCACAAAGTCGATGTCTTAACCGAGTTGCCACAACTATTTAACAAGAAATTTGTGGAGTGTTGAAAAACAAGTTTTAATGACTCCAACCAGTGTATGTAAATTTCTGACTTCAACTGTATTTAAAAAAATGCTTTTGTGCTAAATTTTCCCTGTAGTTTTTCAAACAACATGAGCCCTTTTTCATTGTGTAAGTCCATTACTTTAACAATACCTTTTTTTGCCCATTCTTTAGACCTCAAGTCATTTTTACCAGGTGTGAATATGTCATTGCCCCAAATTGGTGTAAAACAGGGGATTTACCCAGATATTGCTGTTCTTCGTGCCATATAGTTAGGGTGTTTTTAACAAAGATATTGTTTGTCTATGTATATCTAAATGCTATCCACAAAATATATTGGTGCTGATGATTTATTTAAAAAAATGATATGGCTGAAGTCAACAAATGTATACAGTAGGCTACAGTAAAGTTAAAGAGATAATTACATAATTGTATAGAGTAAACTGTAATCACAATTTAAATATTGGTATAATGATGTCGCTATTTCTCCACACATGGTTACCTCCCAGACAACCCCTGATCTTAAAGCAGCACCCTGGGCTTACAGTTTGATTAGCCATGTCTTCTCCCGCTCCGATATTCCCCAGTGGTAGGCTCAAGTTTTGCTCCTCATGTAGAGGAAACGCCATTGCCAATGGGCTGTGGAGGATCATAGATTTTTATGGACCCCTTGGCTTGGCCCCTGTGAGACAAGTCCCCTGGCTGCAGTAGGCTGGGGGCCTGGGGCCCCAACAGGAAGTGCAGGCTGGAGGAGGTCACGCACAAGCAGACATGTGCCAGCATGTGATCACCATGATTTAATGGGCAGGATGTCACCAACCAATATGATGATTTAGGTTACTTTTCCCTTCGTCTCGAACCTCATAATGAATTCTATTGAGGGGCTACACTATTTGTGCAGGGATTTTTTATGGTGGAGGCCTACAGTTTTTGGGCAACACATATGCAGCCTTTGTAATGCTGGCATAGTGGGATGGAAATAAGTTATCCGTTTGAATTTGAGAAGTTCCAACAGGATTCACACTACTTCTTATATAGTCTCATAGGAGGCACCAACTCTGTAGGTGTGTCTTTTAAGTAGTGATACCATGCCAGATTTATTTGGGAATAAACCCCAGACAAAGCTGGGTCCAATCCCATTCCCTGATATGCAGTGCTCCTTAGGGACAAGCATCGGTAATAAAACAGTAATGTAATTTCCATATGGTAGCCATATTCTCTCATGTTGCCATGGCTCCAATATAGAATATGATTTCTACTTAAAAAGTTGGTGACGCAACTTTTGTGGTGAATGTTCATTTAACATTCTGACATTTATTGATAGTCTGAAGCTTTGTTTTATGTCATTATACCGTATTGTATTTATGCTCTGATTGCCAAATTGCAAAACATTATGGAAATATCCCCTTTCTCACAAAAAACATTTATCTTGTAACAATAACACCGTATTTCATGATATGACACTGCGTACATAGTATGATTGCTTTTTTGTCAATTGTTGACTTTATTTTGGGCAGGCATCCCTTATCTATTTAATGAAGCCCTTCCAAGGAGCAGGCAGAGGCGGTGCTGAGAGAGAAAGAGAGAGAGAGAGAGAGAAAGAGAGAGAGAGAGGTAGAGATAGAGAGAGGTGGAGGAGAGGTGGGGGAGAGTGAGAAAGAGGGGTGAGAGAGAGCGTGAGAGAGAGAGAGTGAGAGAGAGGGGTGGGGGAGAGAAAGAGTGTGAGAGCGAGAGAGAGAGGGGGGTGAGTGAGAGAGAGGGGGTGGGGTGAGAGAGAGAGAGGTGGGGGAGATAGAGAGGTGGGAGAGTGGAGTGTTCCAGACCATGGACTGCTTTGTGTTTGCGCTGGTATACAAGCCTGGTCCCTGTTGTAACTAGACTGGCTTGTTCCAGTCCAGCACACCCCTCTTCCTGCAGGGCCTTCTGGAGCCCATCCACACCCCTCTTCCTGCAGGGCCTTCTGGAGCCCATCCACACCCCTCTTCCTGCAGGGCCTTCTGGAGCCCATCCACCACTGCAAGCTCTCTTTGCATGCAAATCCACTCTGCCTCTAAGGCACTAAGATTAATACAAAGCTTTCATAAACAATGGACATCTACTGAAGATACATATGCCTCTCACTACAATATTTACCATATAGCCTCATATCGACTGTTCTACATAGACTCCATAGTTGTTTAATGTTCACATGGTTGCTCAGCAACTTTGTTGTTAGCGTCATGGCCTGAGGTCGCTCTCACTGCAACAAAGAAAGGGATCGTCAGACTGTCGAGAGCAGTTCTATACCACGACTCCTGAGGGCAAGAAAAGGCAAGGATGCTCAAGTGGTGATTTTGCATGTCTTTTTAAGGGCCCCTGCAATACAGTTCATTACACGTTCAAGGGCATCACCTGAGATTGCGTTTTAGCACGTTTCAATGAAATTATATTCCACATAAGTATCGGCTGGAGGGTTACACTTTGCGTTTGCTTACGATTGGACACATCTTGTTATTTACCATTGTCCTTTTGGCTGTTTCGTTATTTGAGACACCTCTCCAATGCTTTACTTTCCATTTGTCTACCAAATTCAATTTTGTTTAGCCAATTAATCAAATAGATGTATTAATTGTTTTCACATCTTTCATCCTCATCATAGAGCATGGTAAGGTAATAGTAGTTTTGTTAGGGTCATGTAGAAATGACAGGAGGTCTGGAAACCTGTGAGGGGAGCTGGTGTTCATGAGAGCGTTTAGGAGTCACTGAGGGGGAGTTAGCCTGTTGCCACACTGCAAAGCTGCCTGATGGACTCGGGACAGACTATTAACTCCAGCCAACACCCGTGGCTTCGCTGATGTCTGCTAATCAACTTGGGTCCCCTCCAAGCCCCAAACAAAGAGGCAGGGAGGGGACGGTGCTTTGAGAGCTTTTGGCTTTAGGCTTTAGCTAGCTATGCATTGTTTTAGGCATTTGTGGGTGCACCAAATATTGTTGAAAGAGGACTTTCCATTTTTAGTAGATGTCATGTAAGACAGCCAAAACCGAATATCCAGTATTCTGTCTGTGATAAGCAACTGGGATGTGAGGAATAACAAAAAATAGTAGTATTGTGAAGGATTGGAAAGGGTGAGCCACAATGGACAGTCACGCCTTTGAGTCAAGGGTAGAAAGTAAAGCATCTATTTACGCTGTATAATGACTGGATTCATGTCCTTAGGCGTGGACCGCTCATGGGACACACATATTTTGGAGAGGAGGGCTGATACTGTAGGCCAATTGCCACAGGGCTTGATGGGAAATCCCTAGCACATTAAACCACTGTTGTATTTCTAGTGACTTGTAGTCAAGTAGGTTTGTCCCATTGACCAATAAGCCACACACTGAAGTTCATCATAAACTATACATAGATTTATAGAAGTTATATGATAAAGTAAGCTCAAACATAATCTTACAACTCCTCAGGCCGCTCTCTGGGCCCCTATTGTTCTGATGGTTTTCATGCTGTGTTCTATGGCTTTAAGATTGATCAGATTCCGTGTTCCCAAGGCACAACACGGACAGTATACAGTACAAAATAATCTACAGATTGAATGTTACATGTTAATGTAAATGTGTATAGCTACACTGCCTTCCGAAGTTATCCATACCCCTTGACTTAATCTACATTTTGTTGTGTTACAGCCTGAACTCAAAATGGATTGAATATATTTTTATTCTCACCGATTCTCACCGATCTACCCCATAATGACAATGTGAAAACTTGTTTTTAGAAATTTTAGAAAATGTATTGAAAATGAAATATATAATATACATACATTTTCAGCCCCCTGAGTCAATACTTTGTAGAAGCATCTTTGGCGGCAATTACAACTTTCAGTTGTCTTGGGTATGTCTGTATCAGCTTTGCACATCTGGATTTGGGGATTTTCTCTCATTCTTCCTTGCAGATTTTCTCAAGCTCTGTTAAGATAGATGGGGAGCGGTGGTGAACAGCAATCTTCAAGTTTTTCCATAGATTTTCAATGGGGATTCAAGTCTGGACTTTGGCTGGGCCACAAAAGCACTTTCACATTCTTGTTCTGAAGGCATTGCTTTGGCTGTATGCTGGTAGTCATTGTCCTGTTTGAACACAAATCTTCGCCCCAGTCTAAGGTCGTTTGAACTCTGAAGCAGGATCTCATCAAGGATTTGCCTGTATTTGGCTCCATTCATTGTTCTCTCTATCCATACCAGTCCCCCAGTCCCTGCTGCTGAAAAGAATCCCCATAGCATGATGCTGCCACCACCATGCTTCACAGTAGGAATGGTGTTAGATGGGTGATGAGCTGTGCCTGGTTTTCTCCAGACAATGCGCTTTGCATTCAAGATAAAGAGTAAAATGTTTGTCTCATTAGACCACATACTATTTTGCCTTATGATCTCAGTCTTTCACGTGTCTTTTTGCAAACTCCAGGCGTACTGTCATGTGACTTTTTCTCAGGAGTTGCTTCCGTTTGGCCACTCTCCCATAAAGCCCAGATTGGTGAAGTGCTGCAGAGACTGTCCTTCTGCCAGGTTCACCCATCTCAGCCAAGGAACTCTGTAGTTCTGTCAGAGTGATCATTGGGTTCTTGGTCACGTCCCCGACCAAGGTCCTTCTTGCCCGGTTGTTCAGTTTGGTTGGAAGGCCAGCTCCAGGCAGAGTCTGGGTAGGTCCATATTATTTCCATCTTCCAGTGATGGAGATCAATGTGCTCTTTGAAACTTTCAAAACTCTACAATTGTTTTATACCCTTCCCCAGATATACGCCTCATTACAATTATATCTCGGAGATCTACGGACAGTTCCTTGGACTTCATGGCACAGTTTCTGCTCTGATATGCACTGTCAACTGCGGAACCTTATAAAGACTGGTGTGTTTCATTCTAAATCATGTTCAAAAAATGTAATATGCCACAGTTGGACTCCAATCAAGTTGTAGTAACATTTCAAGGATGATCAAAGGAAATTGGATGCACCTGAGCTCCTCATTTTGGAGTGTCAAAGCAAAAGGGTGTGAATACTTATGTAAATGAGATATTTCTGTATTTCATTTTCAAACATTTGCTAAAATTTCTAAAAACATGCTTTCACTTTGTCATTACGGGGGATTGTGTATGGATGGGTGAAAGAAAACATATAGTTAATACATTTTGAATTAAGGCTGTAACACAACAAAATGTGGAATAAGTCAAGGGGTATGACTACTTTCTGAAGGCAGTGTATATGAAAATAATTTAGGCCAACACACTCCACTAGATCAAACAATAATGGTACCAAACCTCTCTTGTCCTTGGTGGACAAGAGGGACTAGGTAGCACTACTCACTGCTTTCCCTGACGAGAACAGAAGATTATCAGAGAGTAAACAAAATGCACTGCTGGGTTTTCCCCTCCCCACATCTTTTTCCTGATACGCATTATTACACTGACACCTGTGTGTAACATGTGGAATTTAATGTATTTTCATTTGCCATTTGTTTCCTCCTAAACAAGGTGCAGGGCCTGGGTACGTTGTGCGTCTGCTGGGAACGACGTAAGGGAACGCCAGCTGCAGATTTACAGTCTGCTGTGCAGTCCGAAAATATGCTGTAAAGCTCCGGCAGTCATTGTTATAAATATAAATCAATTCATTTTTCAGTCCTCCCTCACTGCGTTTTCAGTTTAACGTGACACGTTCATATGGTGTCAGCGAGAACAGTTACACAGAAAAAGGATAAACATTTTGCAAGTGTTACCAGACCACGGTGCAAGATTTCGCTCATGCTCTATCTGCAAAATGTGTAGTTGTTTTAACATAATATAGTTCCAACAGTTCACTATGTTTTTTTCCTGGCAATAAATGGTTTTGTATTGGTTTGACTTATTGGTCCTATTATTGAAAGGCTTATACAATGAGGCCAGAATTTCATAACATACTGAGTACACTGTTTGAAGATATGGTGCTATACCGCAGAACCAAAAAGGTTCAATGGCTTGCTTCATAAGGTACTCTATAGAACCCTAATGACATTTGTTCACAGTGCATACCTCTTTTCATTCTCTATACAGAAAAGTATGTCTTGTTTCAGATACAGTGCATTATGGGAAAAAGATGAGTTGTCAGCTTAGCTAGGCTTTAGGATGTTTAATAAATCCGTCAAATTTCATGTGAATTGTTAATCAACCTTGCCAATCGAAGGTGTGTTTAGAACCGTCTCAAGAGAAGCATAATGTGCTGTTCACTGAAAAACATGAATTTAATGATCTTTTAATGAGTCTTAGATTAAATCAACAAAGTAAGTCAATGTTACTGTAAAGCAAGCTCAATTTGGAACGCAATACACGGTATTCCAAGAGCAACCTATCTAAAGGGCATATGTTAAAATATTTTATACTAAACCTGGTATACACCTGAAATGATTTCATTTAGCATTCACAAAGCTTTAATGAGCACAATACCGCATGCTAAAAATAGTTCACACAAATTGCATGATTAGTCTGCACCAGTCTGTAAAATTGACAGTAATAATAACTCAGTCATGCTCTTTGTTAATGCTCTCAGCATGTTCCTTCTACAGAGATATACTAAACAGTAGCACAGTGAATATATCAGTTGAAATTAATTTAGCTACAGTTTACAGACACAGCTCTAGTGAATGTCCTCAAACATGTCAGCTACTCCACAGCAATGTTTTCCAGTGCTGTTGCTGTGCTTAAGCTTACTGCTGAGTCCAGCAGAGGAAAAACAAGAGGAACCCCTCTGACCAGACACTAACTGTCAAAATAAAAATGATGAACTCTGCAGAGGGTAAACATGACCCAGTGGATCTCCCATCCCAGTGCTTGTGCTCCACTCTAACCACACATCTAAATGGTGAACCTAGCCTGCCTGCCTGGATGGCTATCCAAGCCTGGCCCCCCGGCCCCCTCGTCTGGGGCCAGTATGCATGCTGAGCTGTTTTTATTTTTATTTATGGGGATAGTATAATTGGGCAGATAAAGAACGCGGGCGGATTAGGAGCGGAGTGACATGTTTATCGTCCGCTCGGATCAGGACCTGCCGCGAGCCACAGGTGCAGAGTTTTACATGAGGGCCGATTTATGGTGGCCAAAGGCGAGTGGGGAGGAGGAGGAGGAGGAGGAAGAGGTGGTGGAGGAGGATGAGGTGGTGGAGGAGGATATTGCCCTCTGCTGGGCAGATTTAAAATTGCCTAGTGCTTCAATTTGGCCTAAACCCTGACTTAGGACATGGGACTGGTTTCCCAGATGTAGTCTAATGTATGAAAGTGCTTTATAGTCCAGAAATTGTTTCTTTAAATTTTATTATGGTGATTTACTTGTCATTTCATCCCAGTGGTCTTGATTTTAGATCAATAAATTAAATAAAGGTCTATGGGAGTGAAGAAGATGTTCCACATGCTCTTCCCATTTTAACATTCTGGGTATCTCTTACACCCTCTCTTGCCAAATCACAGGAGAATATCAAATGACTAACAGTAATGGCAATAGCAGACTAAAAAGATTGGCAAACTATGATGCATTTTACGCAGCCGTTTGTTTGCCATTACTATTTACAAGTTACAGTATTAATTACGCTATTACCAATTGTTAAAATGACAGTGCAGGTTAATTTGAGGAAGTGATAAGAAATCCTCTTTGATAAACCTTAGCGAAGAAATAACTGTGGTACAGATGTAGGATCTTAATTTGAGTCAGTTTGCTACAGCAGGAAAATAATCCTGCAGCAACAGGAAATGTGAATTACAATTAATGGAAATTTTTTGTAGGACTGAGTTAGCATTAGCAGAGTGCGTTACTTCATTGTGTGCAGAGCTTCCTCACCAGTGCTACATGCACTTGTCCAGCCATAATGTTAAAGGGGACAGTGTGAACTGAATGATATTTTGGGGTTCTCTGACTTTAATGTAGCTAGTAAGGCAGCCTTTACTAGCAGGCAGAGAGAGGCCAGCCCCGGGGCCTCCAGGGCCCAGTAAGCGGGTGGCAGGTCCACTTTATCACCTTCCTCCACGTGAACTCTGGCTGAACCGGGCCACCACCAGCCATCCTGCTTTTATTTCCTTGGCATCTGCCCTGTTCCCGCATGAGACATAAGGTGAGTCGCGCCTTTTGTTTTCCACCTCCTCGCAGCATCTGCCAGGCCATCTTTAGTACTTCAATAAGACCCACTCACCCCCTGCCTGGATGCCCTCAACCTCCCTCCATCCCTTCCCCCTCCTGCTGCCTTCAATGCCGCCACCACTAGAGATGGAGGGAAACACCGCGACCATGATGCAGACGAGGGCTTTTGCACGCCGCTGGGTTATGCATCTGAGGGGCAGCGAGGGAAAATAAGGAAGGCAGGAACCGGGTTATGTGAGGGTGCAGATGTGTCTCATTTATTTGATCCAGTTCGTCACATTTTCATCCACTACTCTCTCCATCCCCTCATAATATTTTCCCCGCTCTGTCACTGTCTCTCTCTCTCTCTCTCTCTCTCTCTCTCTCTCTCTCTCTCACACACACTCGCTCTCCCTCACTCTTTCCCTCCCTCACTCTTCACAAATAGGCCTGCAACCATGCCCTTTCCTCTTCAAACTAATTACCTTGGTTACCTTGTACCCACAACCCCTCGGGACACTAACAACTGTCAGACCAGTATTATTTTTGAAATTTAAACAATCATCTTACGTGCGCTGCTGCTAAGATCCTGGCCTTTTCGGCAGCTTCGACCTTCAGTAATTAATACCCCAGGGCACATTATTGGCAAAGCCTTTATCCTCCGGGCCAAGAAGCCTCTAACCCGCTAATTACGGGCAAGCAGCTAATCTTCTAGCTCCATGATTGACAGGTACACCTATTCTACTAATTGCCTGTTGCAGACAACACCTGGTGAACTGTATCGTCAAGGGAGACTGGATAGTACTGAGAACTCCTGTGGGTCTCGTGGGAGGATAAACAAGTGTGTATGTGTGTGTGTGTGTTTGTGTGCACTTCGAGCTGTGGAAAAAGTGAAAGCCGAGGCCAGGTTGAGCTGTGCTTTCTGAGGAGACTGTACTAAGACAAGCTCCAGTCTGCATTTTTATTTGGTGCGTATCTAACCCTACGATGAACACCTATTTTGTATGACAACAGACAACAAAAACACCATGACAACTTAACTATCTAGCCTTACTGTTTAATTCCATTTCTGAGTATGGTAGTTTCTTCTGCACGAAAATCTAGCTTCTATATTTGAAAAAAAGGCTTCACTCAGGCTTTGATTGTACATGAAGAAACCCCATCAGAATCTCAAATGGTCGACCTTTGAATTATTATTCATACTTACAGTACACTTTTTTAGCTATCCAAAATTATTTTTACATTTTGTATCAATTCATGCACACATATGAATTAGAGCAAAAAGAGAACTTGGAATACAAGAAAAACAACAACGTTAGTCATATCTCAACATTTTCAGATATTTTGCCATTGTTCCATTTATGACATGATTCCTTGTTTCAGCCTTTCTCAAGTCATCCCACTTAAATAACGCTTAATGATGTTGAGAATCACCTCTGCCTTGAAATGAAATATGAAGTGTGATACTGAGGGATCTTAGGAATGAGAGATGCTATATTTCTCTCACTGCTCACTTGGAAACATACTCCATTTGAAATGCTCTGGAAAGTGTAATAGAATGACTTTTTGTTCAAAGTTGACAGGTCAATAATTCTCATTCAAGTGAGGCAGGCATAGAACAGAGAAAGCAGCATTGGAGATAACTTTACAAGGACCACATATAAAAATCTGCTCAGTGGTTCACACCTGCAGCAATAGTATTAGTAAGTAGTATTGACTTACTGCTACTGATAAAACTTTGTAAGTTGAAGAATAAGTGGAATAACTTTAAATGGAATAAGTCGGGGTGATTTCCGACTCGGCTCACTCTTTGACTGCTTGAAGAGCTAGCCGAGAGGAGGACAGTGGGCCTCTGTGCCTCCAGTCAGGGGGTTGTGGGAAGTGCTGTCAGTGGTCTTCACTTTGACAAGGCTGGCGGGGGAAAGGCCGAAACGTGTGACTTGTGAGCAGGCAGCATGGGGCACTAGAGGTACAACAAGATACAACGCCAGGCTCAGACACTTCCTTAGTCCAGGGGGACGTGGTGCGCCTCCATGTTTTGCAAATGTAACCCGTCACCCCCATGGCTCTTGACCTTAGAGTTGCAGGGCCAGCGACGCGGGGAGCACCAGCACACCAATGGATCTAAATAACATTATGATGTGATTACCATATCGCCCTCGGAAAACAAAGACCCGCTCACTCAGTCCTCCCCTTCCCTCCCCTCCTCCCTTCAAGACCAGACCCACTGCACTGCAGGGATGCCTGGGTGGCAGTAGTACATCACTGGAAATCACAGGGTCTGACTCAGAAATATAATGAATAGAAAAGTATTCTCCATTCAAGTCAATGATGGCATAGTGGGTGGACTGGCAGCCATTTTGAGTGCACCCATGCCAGTAAGTAAAAGCAGGAAGTGTACTCCTCATTCTGTGCTGTGATTTGTTGTGTAAACTCAACTGACATGACAAAAAATACATTCCATTGCATGAGCCACATTAGTTAGCATCATTTGAATGAACATTCTGTTTTACCGTGGCAATCCAGGATCAATTCATATAACATTCCAAAATGAAATGGAAATGATTGCATCACAATATCAGGCAGCCATTGCAAGTGTACCCATGAGTTTACCAGTCAAATTGCCAGGTTTAGAGCTTCCAAGCCCGTTCTATTCTTTCTATTTCTATGGTCTGACTTCTCTGATCAGCCTGTCTGCTGGTAAAAGTCTCTATGATTCTGGCTACTATGCCTGTGTGACTGATAGTGCCCATGGTCTGACCACTGTCAGGAGCTGTGGTAGTTCTACTAGCAATTAGATTTGATGAGATATGTAATAACACTGTAAATACACAATATCCTACATAATGTCATACAGCCTACTAAACTAAATAACCATAATAGATACAGCAATGTCTTGACCTTTACATTAAACATGAAAATACAAATCTAATGGGCTGCATAAACTCTCTCCATTTTTTAAAATCATTTTCAGAGTTGGTTCCTTCTTGAGTCCTGGTTGCCAGTAGCAGTTAAAGTTGAGTTCCTGATGGTGGTGACTCCTTCCTCTGAAGTCCTGAACTCTTGATGGGTGCCTGAATGTAAACCAAGCAGTAAGAAAGTAACGTTTCAACCAAGCGCCAATGAAAACATCAGTCTTCTGGGTGACCATGTCAGCCACAGCACAGATCAATGGTGAAACAAGACCCTTGACGGGAAAGGGTTGACCTGAAACTTAAAAAGACGACCGGAGAGATGAATTAAGGAGCGCTGGCAACACAAGGGAATGGCAATGTAAGCTACACTGGGACTACCAATGGGCACAGAGGCGTATTTCTTGTTCAGGAATTGCAGGATTACCACTAGAGTGCAGTCATCAGAAGCTAAAGTGATATGCTAGACGATGTTAGATAAGAACATTGTCCTCATCATGTTTCTTGTAACTGAAATGGAAAATAGGAATATCATGAAAACATTGTGTAAATCAACAATGACATATCATAATGTACAGGAAAGGTTGATGAATTCATACTCTATCATCGGTCAATCCAGGTTGTGTGTGTTGGAAACACTGAGTGGGTCTGGAGCACTGGGGTGTAGGTGCACAGCAGTCAGGAACCCTGAAATGAGCGCCTCATTTATCAACATTCTTCTGAAAAAATGATTTATCTACTCATTGAATATGCACAGATGTCTTCAATGGGTGGGTATGCCCAAGGGGCACTGTTGATTTTGGGGTGTGTGTGTGTGTGTGTGTGTGTGGTGTGTGTGTGTGTGTGTGTGTGTGTGTGTGTGCGTGCGTGCGTGCCGTGCGTGCGTGCGTGCGTGCGTGCGTGCGTGCGTGCGTGCGTGCGTGCGTGCGTGCGTGCGTGCTTGCGAGGGGAAGTATGGGGGTATAAAAAGGGAAGGGTAGACCTGAACAACAACAGAAAAGGCACACATTTTAGCAGACACTCTTATCCAGAGCGACTTACAGTAGCACTTAGGGCTAAGGGCACATCAACAGAATAGTTTTCTCACCTTGGGGATTCGACCGAGCCACCTTTCGGTTACTGGCCCAACGCTCTTAACAGCTAGGCCGCCCCACCACCACTAACGCAAGTGTCCTTTTCACATGTGTTGGAGGCCTTTTTTGGTCCACTTCATGCAGACCCCAGAGGCTCTATTTTCACTGGTCTCCCCTCTACCTCTAGCATCACACTGGGCAGCCCAACCTCTGCAGAGGATGTTCAGGGGGACATGCATGGAGCAGGACAGTAAAATAAGTCAATGGACTGGAAAAGTAGACAGAGGGGAACCCAGAGTCTCCACCATAGCATGACATCTGTGACCGTTCAGATCTGATGGCCTTCTTTCTGGATGTCTACCCAAAACTTCTCTCTAAATACGACCTAGATATCCTCTGTGTTAAATAACAATTACGTCTCAGTACACACTGGGTCTTTTGTTGAAAATACTGTTTTGTGAAATCTCACTTGAAAGTGTTCTCTATCGTTCTTTTTTGTTTTTCTTTGTTTGTTTTCTTTACTGACCTTTGCAGGAAATGTCTTTATTGCACCCATAGGTTTGTCAGTCAGTCTCGGGCAAGCGAAAGCGTGTGCGGCTACATTTTTGTGCGGCTACATTTTTTTGCGGAGGTGTCTTGGGAAGGCGAGATATTAGAAAACTGTAGCGATTCTAAACCTGATAGATTATCTCAGTCAAATACACCTCGGAAAGATTTCCCTAAAAGCACAATTCAATCCAGCATTGGCAAGATATCTTTCTTCCTACACCCAATAGGTGTACACTTTGTGGTTTAGAATTCCACTCTAATAAGATATTCATGTCGTTCCATTGCAGGGCCCAAGCAGGGAGACCTAGCACTGCTTAATTGCGCAAGCTTTCAGCTACTGACGCAGATGCTTTATTATTCAAACCCTATCAAACAGACTTAGGTGACCGCGCTGTGTGCCTGAAAATGCTGTAGGGTCAATGACATGCAAATATTTGCATGTTCCGTAGCCTCTGTAACACAGAATGAAAAGGAGAGGAATACTTCATCATGTTGTGTGCATATAATATAATTGTGTCTCTGGTTGGGTGCAGTCTGTTTGAATTTAATTAGGAGCGTACTTACAGCCCCAATATTCACCTAATGAAGCTCAATTGCGCGGCTGTCGCACAACTAACACCCAAGTGATGAATGTGAGGCGTCACTGTAAAGATGATAAATCTGACTCTACCCCTCTGGACATAAAAAAGACGCCAGTTTCCGTGGCATCCGACTGGGGGAGCGAAAGCACAGATCTATGGGTAAATGAGACCTGGTTGGCTCCCTGGTGGGTGGGAGCGGAGTGAGGTTCCGTGGGAAGTTGTGTGTGGAAACTACACGAGGGCCCGGACCACGCACGCACACGCACACACACACACACACACACACACACACACACACACACACACACACACACACACACACACACACACACACACACACAGCACACTGCTGAAATGTCAGGTCCCAGGAGAGGGGACCTATCTGACAGACAGAGCATAGTCCCAGAGTACACAAGCTTTTATGAAGTAGAGCTAATGTAAATATGAAAACACGCAGGACTGGGATGTACACCCACACACTGGACATGACTGGTTATTTGAAGAATGTATGCCCAACATAATGTATAGAAATATTAAAATCACAAATGCTTCCTTAGTTTTGTGTATGTACTGTATATATTTAATTTTTTTGCCCCCACATGAAACTGTTTGGGAAATGTATGACTAGGAGTTTACTATGCCAGCTTGACCATATCACACTTACTATGCTTATAATCAAAACCCAATTCAAAATGTCTCCTAACCTGCTATCAACTATAACAAAGAATAAAATACACGACTCATAGTGCCCTTTTAAAAAAACAATTGAAACTGGTTTCAACATTTCAAATGTGTCTTTTTTCAGCAGCCCAAAACGGTGATTTCCTTCCTTCTCCTCTCTATTCTCCTCTCTCTCTTTTTTCCTCTCTCCTCCTTCTCTCTCAGCTATGTGCTGCGTAATGACACAGAGCTAGACTTAATGCACCTACCAAGACAGTGATTATCACCTCTGTAATCCTACAGTTCATTAGTCTCGCTACTTAATAATTAAACTGGAGAAGTGCTGTGGTCCGGTGAGACACTCCTCACTAATGCACACATTAACAATAAAGCCTCTGTTGGACTTAAAATGTGCCGTAGACTCTCAAGATCTCTGCTTTAACGTCGTCTGGAATTACAGGGAAGGCCCAGAAAGGTGTGTCTCCTCACTTCACTTGTTAGTGGCCATTTTATGGGCTTTGTCAATCAACTGTGCGGCATGGGCTGAGGTAAACGAGCAGAGGTTGTTTGCTTAATTGAACTTTATGTCACCAAAAGGGAATTCTTTGGAAAGTGCTTTTTAAACGGTCCCTAATGTTTTCAGAGTTTCTCTGGAATGTGTGTAGTGGAGTGTGGCTTGTGCAGTCACTATCGCCACACAGTGCAATAATGTACACTCCAAAAGGGTTCTTCGGTTGTCCCCATAGAATAACCCTTTTTGGTTCCAAGGAGAACCCTTTTGGGTTCCATGTAGAACCTTCTGTGGAAAAGGGCCTACATGGAACCCAAAAGAAGTCTCCCTGGAACCAAAATGGGTTCTTTCTTCAAAGGCTTCTCCTATGGGGACAGTCGAAGAACCCTTTTAGGTTCTAGACAGCTCCTTTTTTTCTAAGAGTGCAACTCTTCTTGGAATTAAGGTTGACCTGCAGACAAAGATGTACAGTAGTTGATCTGAAACATGCAATTAAACTCAGAGGAATACAGGATGAAGGTGGAAATCTGAAACCCCCGACTCCCTCTTTCAGGCAACAAAACGTGAAATTAACATCTCTCAATACTTTCCAAGCACATACCCTCAAGCTGCGCCTTGACAGCCTTGAAACCCAGAAACATTGTGAGAGAACTGACACACACATGTGTGCATGCACATACACACATGGACACATGCACATACACACACACACACACACACACACACACACACACACACACACACACACACACACACACACACACACACACACACACACACACACACACACACACATTGAAACCCAAACACTGTAATGTAATCTGTAAACATTAGTCTCTCTCTCTCCCTCTCCCTCTTTCTCCCCTCTTTCTCTTTCTCTCACTCTCTATCTCTCTCTCTTGCTCTCTCTCTCTCTCCATCTCTCCTTGTCTCAGAGGGGTGACAGCCTTCATGCATAATGCAGAGGAAGAGTTTGACCACTGGCCTGTGGCTGATTGGCCATCTGGGGTCGAGAGGAGCGTTGGGGTAAAGCTACCTCCATCTCTGCCTGGCTGACTGACCTTCTGGACCTCTGAAACCCAAGCAGAGTAGCCTCAATAGCCCACTATACTGCCTGGGATCAGACCTGACCACCAAACAGCTCTCCTTCTCCTGGTCAGCCAGGAACAAACTGGTCAATCCCTCAGTGGTGAGGAGCAAGAGGATTACTTATAGGAGTGGTAGGGATAGTGAATAGTACTTTGTTTACATTTCTGAATACCTTTCTGTCTACCATTGCTCTGCAGTTGGAGACAGAACACAAACCAGTCTCACTAAAGTACAGAATATACTTGTCCAGCTCGAAGACCATGTTTGTAATTCTGTGCGGGTGGATATAAAGTGAATATGGTTACATTCATGTATTTAAAGATGCCTATTAGACCTTTCATTGCCCCGCTAAAGTCTTACTTGTCTTCCATCCGCCAATTTGCTTTGAAAAGGGGGTTGAGGTAGTGCGGACAATTCTGACTTTTATTTTATTTTAATGGAGACATGTAGCCATGATTTATTCAAATGACAAACCTCTCCTTTCTCTTTTTTTTCCTGAGGTATTAGTCATTGGGTGCTAATGTCAGATTACTTTACTAGCCATTCTGCCTTTGATAAATGACTGAGACAGGCAGTAAAAAATAGATCAAAACCGCTGGGATGAAAAAAAAGGGAAGGAGCAGAAAGGGCCATTAAATCATTTCTCTGAAACGCCCAACAAGGCTGGAAAATGCCACACGTTATTCCACTACCACGGCTAATCAAAGCCGAGAGAGTGATTAGAGGGAGCGGATGATGTAGTTGCAAGCCATTATCCCTCCTGCTGCACTAGAGGCAATGCACACGGGCTCCAGGGGTGAAATACGGAACACTTCTTCACTGCACACACTGTATCGTAAGGCCATGCCGTGGAACACAAATGAAGATGTTGGATTGTAAATATGTAATTTAGGACGAGTGGTGTACGCAAAGGTATAGTGAGGGCCAGACAGATTCCGTAAGTGCAAGATCTCCATGCACCCTACTGAAAGGATAAAGAAAGAAAAGTTGTATATTTTATAAATAACATCTGTACATGTATTGATAAGAGACCATTCCCAATGTATTATGTTGGCCCTATATGTGACCGACAGGCTCAAATCGGTCTTATGTAGCAAAATTTTAAATAGTGTTTTTTTACATTGGATAAAAGTAGAGACTCAGAGCTACAAAATTGTATATCATACACTGCAGTTGAGGAACAATGGGGAAGTAATTTTGCTTAGAAAGTTGATAAACTTGTAAACTCACTTTCGAGAAAATGGCCATTGAATGTTTGGGTACTACTATTGGAGAGCCCTTCTTTGTCAACACCCATTCAGGATCGTTCACACCCTCTTAAGCTTTAGCCCCACCCATCTCTTTAAGGGTTGATCCGAGCGTTCTGTACTAACAGCAGTCAAGCACCCAAGCCCACTCGCTAGTTATTTCCAGACATCTAAGTGAGAGAACATTACTCGCCCTAGCAGAGCTGGTTAGGCTGTTATGTTATCCAGAGCGTCGGTGACTGCGAGTGTGCTGTCAGAGTGTGCTGTCAGATTGTCCGTTAGTAAATTCACAGTGTTTGCGTTCAGAGCGCACACTGGACGCTCTGGCCAGTGAGTAGGGTTATCCTGAATATTCTGACCTCACAACAGCAGTCAAGCACCCAAGCTAACTGGCTAGATACTTTTTTTATCTAACCTTTATTTAACTAAGGAAGTCAGTTAAGAACAAATTCTTATTTACAATGATGGCCTAGGAACTGCCTTGTTCAGGGGCAGAAAGACACATTTTTACCTTGTCAGCTCAGGGATTCGATCTAGCAACCTTTTGGTTACTGGCCCAATGCTCTAACCACTAGGCTACCTGCCTCCCCACTGTAACTGTGCTGCTGGCAACAATTTAATGGCGCTTTTTTGCAGATGTTAACTGACACCGGCCATATTCAAAGGGTGTTGAGCGTTTGTAAATTCATCACTTATTCCTGGCACACTAAGACGATAGTCTTTTGTTAAGACATGTAGCTAGCTAGCTAGCTAGGTAAACGATGAACCATAATCCCAACTCATGACGTACTACCCTGCATGAATCTGCAGGTAGCTAACCAAAAGAAGTTTACGTTCAAACGGCTCTGAAGTAGTGACCTGCGACATACGCCTAGTTTCCTGAAACGGGTCACATTTATTATCAAGGGTGTTGACTGGAGTTCACAGAGGAATTCGTTCTGAGAAGAGGAATTCATTATCTAAGAGGGAACCTGAGCACACCAAATGTCTAGTTTCATTTATCGAACTAAGCATTCGGTGAAACAAACTTTGTTAGGGCAGGTTCTTTGACAGGTATGTATTGTTTTTGTACATTGTTCGATTAACATAGAAACAAAGAACTGCCTTCTTATAAAAGCCTTGGATAAGAATAGAGAGGCTGAGCCTATATTGCACAACAATATTGACACTGTTTATAAGATACATATTACATGACAATATTATTGGTAATGTGCACAACACAATTGTAATTTCATAAAACCATGCACATGATTGTCTTAGCGAATTAGCATGGGCAACATACCTTCCAGATGAAGACGTCCCTCATCTCCTATAATTCCCTCATGCAGCAATTAATAGTGTGCTAGCAGATGAAGTTATGTTTTGCCATAAGCAAGTTATCCTTCAACCAGTCATTGAAAAGCAGAGAACTGAGATATAAGCTCTAAGCCCCAGTGAATGTAATCCATTCTAAGTAGACAACAACACTCACTCAATACAGAGAGAGAGAGAGAGAGAGAGAGAGAGAGAGAGAGAGAGAGAGAGAGAGAGAGTATGCTTGTATTTACTGTCCTGAGAGGTTACTAGGTTAGAGCAAAGAGCCAAAGGGGGGAAGGGGGGAGATAAGCTGCAGATAAGGCTGTATTTAACCTGTGGTTGACTGAGGTGTAGGGTATGTGGAATACAGGCATACATATGTAGGATCTTAATTTGATCATCCTGTTACAGTATAACCTTCCTGCAATGTAGGAGATTTTCAACTTGCAGTGTATTTGAGGTTTAATAAGGCTTCTGAAGTTTGTAATTTCTACTTTGACATTTCAGACTTGATTTTCCCTTACAAAAAATGTATCAACCTGTACATAAATGTCCATTAATTATAATCCACATAATAATTGCACAAAAAAGGCCCATTCAACCTGATTGGCCTACAGCCAAGTCAATCACCCACTCATGTCAACCAGTCAGGATGCTCAACATCACGTTCTGACCGGACAGCACTATAGTGGCAGAACCAAAACCAATCAGCATTAAGTATATAGAGGGTGAGGGCATATCAATGCCGACCACTCACACGAGCTCCAGCTAGCTGTTTTTCATGGTTTTAGTTCTTGACAGATAGTTTTTTTCAATAATTGACATTTCCTGTTGCTGCAGGATTATTTTCCTGCTGTAGCAAACTGGCTCAAATTAAGATCCTACATCTGTAGTCTGTGCCAAAACGTTTTCAGTCCGCCTCTCTTGGGTGTAGTACTGCTAATAATGAAAATGTTCATGATTCCTATGCAAATTCATGCAGCATATGAAATCTCTTTGATTGCATGTTACAGGCACATACTGTATGGCAATATCACCACCATCAGGTTCAAAGCCAATTAACGTTGTGATTGAAGCAAAATTAATGGAGGTAGTTTTTACGAATAGAAGTCCTGTGATCTGAAATTTACCCGTTTGGAAAAGCACACGCTGCTACATTTTTAAGGGAAGAAATACACCTACAGTTTCATTATTTTTTTGCATTTTCACCAAAAGAGGGCCTTATAGAGTTTTAATTGATTTCAGCCTAAAACCCTGTGTTCTTGTCAAAACTCACTTGCTTTTTTGTCCTTGGATATTGTCAACGGGCATCTAACGGAGCTAAAGGGCAAAATTAGTATTCATCTTTCCATGCCCATCGATTACCCAGCGGAAGCTGACTGTTATGTGCTGACAACAGACAGTCCCCAGAAGACAGCACCCGGAGACGAAGTTAGGCAGGAACAACCTTGGAGTTGAGTCAATTCATTTACAGTATTTTCTTTCTGTCATAAATTGTAACCTTCAAGTAATTTTTGTATACTGTAACACTTTCTTTGAACCACATGTATATAATGTATCCTAGTCATTCATAGGCTGTTGAAAGAAGCCATATACTGTGTAGCATAAGCTATTTACTGAAACAGCATTGTCAATATTGTTAAATGGCAGTTGGTTGGCTAAATAGTATAATTATTTGATTTGGCTGTAGTTGCTATGGGTTCATCATATAATACAGTTATTCATCTTCATGAATGTGGTTAAATACTAGTCATAATGCATTATGAATGGTTCCCAAATTAAATACCAAGAAAGCTTAGTGGGATTGATAAGTACTTTCTATCCTTCTGGACTTGGAGCTAGCTCCATTCAGTTCATTGTGAGGGTTGAACCAAACTGACTGGTTCTTTAGTAATTGTCTGTCCCAATGTAACTAAGTAACCCGTTATTAAATTGCTTGAGAGCCTCTCTTTCTATATTGGTTTTGTCACAGTACAATCTATCTTTTTCTTTTTCATACTATACGCCTCCAATTTGTAGTGAGTTATTGGGCTGTTCCTGTATATTCCCTTGTGATTGAAGGGGAAGTATTCAGGACATGATTTATAGTTGTTAATTGTGGTATTCAGAAATTCACAATGGACTAAGAAAAAGGCACGAAAGTGAGATGCACATCTGGAATAGTCATTGTAAGTGAAGCCAAGCTCTTGTCCTGGGAGGAAAGTAAAACCAGTGCTGAATTTGAACTAGCTACACCCTGGAGATTACAAAATATTTTCCCCTGTCAACTAGGCCGCAGGCCCTCAATTCCCCAGGCTCCTGACCTCACCTGATCCTTGGTTCACATTTCCTTCTCTGCTGGAGTTGCATTTGCACTGTACTGAAACAAGACATATTTGTATTTGATATTCAACTAGCATCAAATGTGTCAAATCAAGAGCAAAGTGGCCGTCGGATTTGAAACATTTTTGACCAATGCCTAAAGTTAAACCCACCGTGAGTTTTCAAGGACGCCTGTTTCCAAGACCCTCACAGGGATCCTAGAGAAACCTCTGAGTACATGAAAGTGACTGGAACTGTTTCCAAAGGCGCTAATGATCGCTTGCTTCCTTTCTTCTCCCCCTACTTCCTCTCTATCAGCGAGGCCATCCATAACGTTGGCTGTGTATCTGTGCATTTTCCTTCTGGTGTTGATACACTGAACCTGACAGTGACAAAGACCAACTGGGAGACTGCATATGATATTGGTGATGAGGTGGCTCTGTTGGCGATTTTTAAATGGATTCTACAGGACCTCAGTATAGGATTTCACATTTGACAAAGTAGAACCCAGCTTGACAGGAGGCGTGTGCATTAGTGTAGAAACATCCACATCTTTAATTACAATGCTGATACCACTCTTGATCATTCCAACAGAGCTCAAACCCCAAATAAAGGTCATATGTAATTTTCACAACATTTGGTTGTTGCTTTTGCCTATAGATGGAAAAACAACCATGCCTCCACACATATAGGTGCCAGTTGTAACCAAATAAGATTTTTGCATGCCAGCAAAGCTACTACACAAAACAATACTAAACAATACATTAATTGCACTATAATGGTGACAAACAGTGCCCACAAACTGTTAGGGCCTACATAAAGCTGTCCCAACAGCAGAAACCCAACAACAGTCCCAACATCTTACCACTGCTTCACCTGGCTATCAGCGGAGCCTTGTCTGGCAGCGAAACAGTTCATTCAGCCTCATTTACTGCCTTTAAAAAAAACATAGCTGATATGGCTGACTTGCTTAAACAAATGTGGTTTCTACTGACAATTGAGATGTACAAACTATGGCATAAGGGGACGACAAGTGGAGAAGAGGCTATCCGTAATTTCGATTAAGACATTAATGAGCGAGCTAGGACGAACATTGTCAATGTAACTATTTGCTCAGCACTTTTGAAATGTACAGCGACAGAATTCAGAACATGGGCCGTTCTTACAGTGTTCTCCCTGTACATTAAGTCAGAACCGTAAGATAAATAAAGGGGGCATATAAGCAGACAATGAAAGGTCTTACAATATTTGATGATTATATTTCTCTAAAATGTGTTATAGGCTACATGTGTACCACCAAGTCAGAACAGTAGGCATAATTAAGAGGGGTAAATAGACCGTCTGTGCATATTTGCAAACAGCTGGTGCACAAAATCTAAGGAAATCTATAGATTTTGCTCACCTGAAGTAGAGTCTCTTATGATAAACTGTAGACCACACTATTTGCCAAGAGAGTTTCATCCATACTTTTCGTGGCTGTTTATTTACCAACACAGACAGATGCTGGCACTATGACTGCACTCAGTCAGCTGTGTAATTTTATTTTTTACCTTTATTTAACTAGGCAAGTCAGTTAAGAACAAATTCTTATTTTCAATGACGGCCTAGGAACAGTGGGTTAACTGCCTTGTTCAGGGGCAGAACGACAGATTTTTAGCTTGTCAGCTCGGGGATTCAATCGTGCAACCTTTCGGTTACAAGTCCAACGCTCTAACCACTAGGCTACCTGCTGCCCCAAGGAAATATAAGCAAACAGGAAGGAAATAAGCAAACAGGAAACCGCTCACCCAGAGGCGGCGCTCCTAGTGGCCGGGGATTTTAATGCAGGGAAACTTAAATCAGTTTTACCTCATTTCTATCAACATGTTAAACGTGCAACCAGAAGAGAAAGAATTCTAGATCACCTGTACTCTACACACAGAAACGCATGCAAAGCTCTCCCTCGCCCTCCATTTGGTAAATCTGACCACAACTCTATCCTCCTGATTCCTGCTTACAAGCAAAAATGAAAGCAGGAAGCACCAGTGACTCGGTCTATAAAAAAGTGGTCAGATGAAGCAGATGCTAAACTACAGGACTGTTTTGCTAGCACAGACTGGAACATGTTCCGGGATTCTTCCGATGGCATTGAGGAATACACCACATCAGTCACTGGCTTTCTCAATAAATGCATCGAGGACGTCGTCCCCATGGTGACTGTACGTACATACCCCAACCAGAAGCCATGGATTACAGGCAACATTCGTACTGAGCTAAAGGGTAGAGCTGCCGCTTTCAAGGTGCGGGACTCTAACACGGAAGCTTATAAGAGATCCTGCTATGCCCTCCGACGAACCATCAAACAGGCAAAGTGCCAATACAGGGGTAAGAGTGAATCGTACTACACCAGCTCTGACGCTCGTCTTATGTGGCAGGGTTTGCAAACTATTACAGACTACAAAGGGAAGCACAGCCGCGAGCAGCCCAGTGACACGAGCCTACCATACGAGCTAAATCACTTCCATGCTCGCTGCGAGGCAAGCAACACTGAGGCATGCATGAGAGCATCAGCTGTTCCGGACGACTGTGTGATCATGCTCTCCATAGCCGACGTGAGAAAGACATTTAAACAGGTCAACATTCACAAGGCCACAGGGCCAGACGGATTACCAGGATGTGTGCTACTGGCATGTGCTGACCAACTGGCAGGTATCTTCACTGACATTTTCAACATGTCCCTGATTGAGTCTGTAGTACCAACATGTTTCAAGCAGACCACCATAGTCCCTGTGCCGAAGAACACTAAAGCAACCTGCCTAAATGACTACAGACCCGTAGCACTCATGTCCGTAGCCATGAAGTGCTTTGAAAGGCATGTAATGGCTCACATTAACACCATTATCCCAGAAATCCTAGACCCACTCCAATTTGCATACCGCCCAAACAGATCCAAAGATTATGCAATCTTTAGTGCACTCCACACTGCCCTTTCCCACCTGGACAAAAGGAACTCCTAAGTGAGAATGCTATTCATTGACTACAGCTCAGTGTTCAACACCGTAGTACCCTCAAAACTCATCACTAAGCTAAGGATCCTGGGACTAAACACCTCCCTCTGCAACTGGATCCTGAACTTCCTGACGGGCCGCCCCAAGGTGATGAGGGTAGGTAGCAACACATCCGCCACGCTGATCCTCAACACTGGAGCTCCTCTGGTACATGTTCAGTCCCCTCCTGTACTCCCTGTTCACCCACGGCTACGTGGCCAGGCACGACTCCAATACCATCATTAAGTTTGCAGACGACACAGTGGTAGGCCTGATCATTGACAATGACGAGACAGCCTATAGGGAGGAGGTCAGAGACCCGGCCGGGTGGTGCCAGAATAGTAACCTATCCCTCAACATAATCAAGACAAAGGAGATGATTGTGGACTACAGGAAAAGGAGGACCGAGCATGCCCCCATTCTCATCGACGAGGCTGTAGTGGAGCAGTTTGAGAGCTTCAAGTACCTTGGTGTCCACATCACCAAAAAACTATAATGGTCCAAACACACCAAGACAGTCGTGAAGAGGGCACGACAAAGCCTATTCCTATATTTTAGGAAACTAAAATGATTTGGCATGGGTCCTCAGATCCTCAAAAGGTTCTACAGCTGCAACATTGAGAGCATCCTGACTGGTTGCATCACTGCCTGGTACAGCAACTGCTCAGCCTCCGACCGCAAGGCACTACACTGGGTAGTGCGTACAGCCCAGTACATCACTGGTGCTAAGCTGCCTGCCATCCAAGACCTCTACACCAGGCGGTGTCAGAGGAAGGCCCTAAAAATTGTCAAAGACCCCAACCACCCCAGTCATAGACTGTTCTCTCTACTGCCACATGGCAAGCGGTACCGGAGTGTCAAGTCTAGGACCAAAAGGCTTCTCAACAGTTTTCACCCCAAAGCCATAACACTCCTGAACAAGTAATCAAATGGCTACCCGGATTATTTGCATTGTCCCGCCCCTCCCAACCCCTCTTTTACGCTGCTGCTACTCTCTGTTTATCATATATGCATAGTCAGTTTAACTATACATTCATGTACATACCACCTACATTTAGCCCGATTAACCGGTGCCCCCGCACATTGGCTACCCGGACTATCTGCATTGTGTCCTACCACCCACCACCCTCCAATCCCTCTTTTATGCTACTGCTACTCTTTGTTTATCATATATGCATAGTCACTTTAACCATACCTTCATGTACATGCTATCTCATTTACCCCGACTAACCGGTGCCTGTATATAGCCTCGCTACTGTATATAGCCTCACTCCTGTTATTTTTCACTGTCTTTTTACTGTTGTTTTTATTTTTATTTTTACTTATCTATTGTTCACCTAATACCGATTTTTTTACTTAAAAATCGCACTGTTTGTTAGGGCCTGTAAGTAAGCATTTCACTGTAAGGTCTACTACATTTACATTTACATTTAAGTCATTTAGCAGACGCTCTTATCCAGAGCGACTTACAAATTGGTGCATTCACCTTATAATATCCAGTGGAACAACCACTTTACAATAGTGCATCTAAATCTTTTAGGGGGGGGGGGGGGGGGGGTTAGAAGGATTACTTTATCCTATCCTAGGTATTCCTTAAAGAGGTGGGGTTTCAGGTGTCTCCGGAAGGTGGTGATTGACTCCGCTGTCCTGGCGTCGTGAGGGAGCTTGTTCCACCATTGGGGTGCCAGGGCAGCGAACAGTTTTGACTGGGCTGAGCGGGAACTGTGCTTCCTCAGAGGTAGGGAGGCGAGCAGGTCAGAGGTGGATGAACGCAGTGCCCTTGTTTGAGTGTAGGGCCTGATCAGAGCCTGAAGGTACGGAGGTGCCGTTCCCCTCACAGCTCCGTAGGCAAGCACCATGGTCTTGTAGCGGATGCGAGCTTCGACTGGAAGCCAGTGGAGAGAGCGGAGGAGTGGGGTGAAGTGAGAGAACTTGGGAAGGTTGAACACCAGACGGGCTGCGGCGTTCTGGATGAGTTGTAGGGGTTTAATGGCACAGGCAGGGAGCCCAGCCAACAACGAGTTGCAGTAATCCAGACGGGAGATGACAAGTGCCTGGATTAGGACCTGCGCCGCTTCCTGTGTGAGGCAGGGTCGTACTCTGCGAATGTTGTAGAGCATGAACCTACAGGATCGGGTCACCGCCTTGATGTTAGTGGAGAACGACAGGGTGTTGTCCAGGGTCACGCCGAGGCTCTTAGCACTCTGGGAGGAGGACACAAGGGAGTTGTCAACCGTGATGGCGAGATCATGGAACGGGCAGTCCTTCCCCGGGAGGAAGAGCAGCTCCGTCTTGCCGAGGTTCAGCTTGAGGTGGTGATCCGTCATCCACACTGATATGTCTGCCAGACATGCAGAGATGCGATTCGCCACCTGGTTGTCAGAAGGGGGAAAGGAGAAGATTAATTGTGTGTCATCTGCATAGCAATGATATGAGAGACCATGTGAGGATATGACAGAGCCAAGTGACTTGGTGTATAGCGAGAATAGGAGTGGGCCTAGAACAGAGCCCTGGGGGACACCAGTGGTGAGAGCACGTGGTGCGGAGACAGATTCTCGCCACGCCACCTGGTAGGAGCGACCTGTCAGGTAGGACGCAATCCAAGCGTGGGCCGCGCCGGAGATGCCCAGCTCGGAGAGGGTGGAGAGGAGGATCTGATGGTTCACGGTATCAAAGGCAGCAGATAGGTCTAGAAGGATGAGAGCAGAGGAGAGAGAGATAGCATGAGCAGTGCGGAGAGCCTCCATGACACAGAGAAGAGCAGTCTCAGTTGAATGCCCAGTCTTGAAACCTGACTGATTAGGATCAAGAAGGTCATTCTGAGAGAGATAGCAAGAGAGCTGGCCAAGGACGGCACGGACTACACCTGTTGTATTCGGCTCACGTGACAAATAAACTTTGATTTGATTTGTTTTGAACAGATTTCCCAGTTAAGAGTTAAGTGGTTTTGAGTGCTGCAGAAATTATGCTGGATTTACAGCATGGCCAAGGCTAGTGATTGCTTTGCAATGCTTGCAGTTAGCCACTGATTCCTTCCAAACCACTCATTGTTGAATTTGAGATTTCCAACTTCTTGTGTAATGTTTATGTCCAAAGGCCGATGAGCACCGATTCGTTTTATCTATAATTTTTCTTCAATAGTTCTCTTCATATGACAAGGATTACAAAGGATTTGCCAGTAGATTGTTGACTTAATTTATGAGGATGACCGCTAGCTATGATTTTGAAAGTGTGATGTTGACATGATCAGTCCAATCAAAGCTACTGTAGATATAATGTGATTTCACGTATTTTTATCTGTGGCTAATGACCTTGAGCCTTCTTGGATAGGCACTTCTAATGTAACTCTATGGCAGCACCCAAGGAGCTTGAGTTTTTGAGCTCTACCCTTAGATTTGGCAGTGACGTAGTGTCCCCATGAGTGACAGAACACTGAGCCAATCACGGCGCAACTAGAGAACATTACCAACCCCTACGCTCTGTATGCAAAAAGCACTGAGCTACTGTAGACTGAAACACCTTCATATTTGAGCTGCCTTACTCAAGAAAGCAAAAAAGAGACCATGTTTGTATGGAGGCTTTATTAAGTCAATTATTGTTTATATTTTTTGACGTTGTTGGTAAACTGATGTGTGACACGTATTAATTCCAAAATAACATGCAAAACAGGCAACCTGTTAGCTAAAAATGTGGGGCTCAAAACAGGCAACCTGTTAGCTAAACATGTGGGGCTCAAAACAGGCAACCTGTTAGCTAAAAATGTGGGTCTCAAAACAGGTGGGGCTCTGCCTGGAACTGGAACAACCATTTCAGTAACGCATGCAAACAGTACAAGTTACAGATTGGAATAGTTTAGGACAATTGTATTATATTTGAGTAGCATAACATTAATTAATCAATCAATATACATGCAAAAATATAGATATTGAAACAAACAATTTTAAAAATCAACCTGCAATAGAGCTTGCTGGTAAGCTTGGTTTTGGTTCAATCCTGGTTATCAACACCAACACTGGGGTTATTTTACACCACTGAGTGTTAAATTAACTATTTACAGTGTTCATTTAAGTCTTGAATTATCACTAGAAATGTTACACTGAAAAATCAACACGTTAACACTAGCCAATTTGCTGTATGCTATGAAAGGGACTTCACCATCCTTATGCTACTACTGTTTCACTCAAAGGCAGATTGGGAAGCTTGAGGATGATAAATGTATATTAGTCTTCCCTCCAGTCAATGCACAGAATGTCCTACCTCTTTGAGCTAGATGTTGGCACCAGGTTGGCACCAGGTGCCTTTCGGTTTATGTGAAGACTCCTTCTCTTTCAACAGGCACACCACCTGCCCCTCAGTCCCATCTCTACCAAGCTTCTCACTCAGGTTAATACCTCCCTCTCTGCTCCCCATCTCAGTTGGACTCTCCTCTCTTCTCCGACGTCTTTTAAGTTGTTGAGCAGAACAGATGGCCAAACATGTAGCTGACCTAAAATACATTGTTCCT
Organism: Salmo salar; assembly: GCF_965601325.2. Taxonomy (NCBI): domain Eukaryota; kingdom Metazoa; phylum Chordata; class Actinopteri; order Salmoniformes; family Salmonidae; genus Salmo; species Salmo salar. The sequence goes on from NC_138295.1 coordinate 32,463,823, forward strand.
CAGGGGAATGTTTTTTCCTCAATATGGAATAGGGATGATTAGATCTGGAAAAGGCAAAATGGCTGCCATCATAGGGGAGGATAAGACACTGATCTAAATGCATTGCTACCGTGAGGCCGAGGGATATTTTAGCAGTAAGGCTCCAGGAAAGGTAGTCTTAAGCCTAAATAAAACAACAACTTTTACATTTAGCTGCTTTCTTACTTTTACTGAGATCCTCAAGTACGATCTTTCACAGCGTTGTAAATATCATGCAATAGAATGGTGGTTTGAGACTCATAGCACGGATAAAGATCCTGGCAAAGGAATAGTAGTGTTGATATGCCCATATAGAGCCCCAATACATCCTTGCACAGGTTGCATACAAAAGTCAATGTAGGTATCTATTGATGAGATCTTGATAACTCATTAGTAAGGGGGATGATGGAAAATATGTTTACAGTTAGGATATAAAAAAAAGCACAACATTTAAACAAAGATTAAAGGCCAAGTAGCTATTTCATCCACAATCTCAAAACCTCCATGTATTTTTTTGCTACTAACCACATCACTTCCCTTGTCTGTGACTCACAGTGTCATGAACAGTCAAACCAAAGTAGGATCTGACCTCCCTGAAAACAACCTGCACATGAACCCTATGATGCAACATCGCTAGTAATTGAAAACACACATAGAGATAATGTCACCAAGATGTTTGTAATGTGTCATAAACAAAGAACACCAGTGATGAGCGAAGCAATGACTGATGCATTTCAGTGAGAACCGTGTCCAAGAGTGTCTTCTGCAGTTTAAAAAAAAAGTGTTCCCATCACTTAGTTCCGGCCAGACAAAGTGACCTCAGGCAGATCAATCATCCCGGAGGAAATGCATAAAGACTTGGACTAAACCAATCTGTGAATCACTCTGGGGTTATGAAATAGTTTGGCAAGGATACTCTGATAGTACCATGAGTATATTGCAAGATCTCTTTCTGTGTGGTCTCAGAGGCAAGCATATAATATACCCTGTCTACTACTACTTCAATCTCTGAAGTTACCACTTCCATATGAATACCAGAAAAATACCTGTAGGAATAACACCCTACTAATGTGATTGCATGGTCAGCACTACTACTGAGGTCAGTCTTGGCCTCTGCTTTGTCACATTCAATCTTTCTTTAACGTGCAAGCTGGAATGTTGAAAGCAGTGGCATACCCCAGTGCCTTGTGCTGAGTCAAGACTGGATTTCTCATCAAGATCACACACAGAGATACAGAGTGTAAAACCGCTTCTTGTCAGCCTGTATGCTTTCCTTTACTACACCTCAGACCAATACAGACCAAGACATGGCCATCATCATAGGGGAGGATAAAATATCTCCACTATTAAATTAACAGTAATTCAAAGTACTATTAGCAGTCTCTCGGGGCCATGCTAGTTTTCCAGCAGGCTAGGGGGGACACCACTCAAATATTTGGTCCACACATTTTCTGGCCACAAGATGGAGATTGTGGTAATTCCCACTAATACCTCTGTAATAACAGGAAGCATGGATCAAGTCTGCCCCAGGAAGGTGGGTTAGTTTGTGAGTAGTTGGGTAGGATTAACGTCATGTAGAGGAAGGACACCCATATTCACAGCAAATGGACTGAGTGCCAATTTGGAGCGCCTCCCTCTCTGGTGGCCGAAAGCCCACCCCTCTGGCACCCCACCCACCCTGACTCTCTGGCAAGGAGACAGTACCTCCACATGACTCACAATGGATAGAGCAGTGTTCATAACACACAGCCAGTCAGTGCCAAACCCCTCTTAGCACAAGCTTTGTATTCTAATAACCCCCTAAATTGTGAAGCAACTCATTTTCTGTCCATTTGTGCAACCAGGGAGGCGACAACACTACTGCTGCTAATGTTCTTTAATTCACATTACAAAGGGGGATATTGTCCAACAGGGTGATTCTACACTTAATGCCAGCAATTGCATCACTTTGCACATGTTGAAATGACCCCACGGGATGGCGTAAAACGTCTTTGCTGTCCTAATCTACTTTGCTGTCCTAATCTACTTTGCTGTCCAAACACCTGAAAGACAAGGCTGAAGTGCCACATGCAATAAAACAGAAAATCATCAGGGTTTCTTTTTTATCTTCTGTGTTTTTTCCTCTGCTCTTTGCACCGGTTCTCTTTGGTTTCATTAAGAAATAAAACGTTCAGGAATGTTATTGCATGGTGCAGATGGCCAACATTTTTGAAAAACCTGTAGTCAATTAGAGAAGTACAATGCACGTTTTGTCCTGGAAAATGTGGGATTGTTGTTTTATGGCAGTTATTTATTGCCTTATAACCCAGAAATCAAATTAGTTCATATTGAAAAGGTTGTGCGCAAACCAAAGTGATTGATTCTCCTTGCAGGGTTGAGTTGATATGACCAGGCAGGCAGGGGCCAAGGAAAATAGACCCAAGTCAAGCCCAGTGAAGAGGTTGAACTGGCGGATGTGAGCAATGCCGCCACCAGGCCACATGAACCAGTGCTTGGTACCATTAGCAGGGTGAGGGCTCACAACTGTTCATTACAGGTGATAAGTGCTCACAAAGGACCGGGCCTGCATGGTTTGACAGAAAACACTGGGGCTGGAAATAAAAAAAGGGTATTTCGGACGGCCTTTATGGGCCTGCCCATAGACAGGTTCATTCTTCAGAGCTCTCTGGAGACGCCAGGAACTGGGCCACTCGCTGGAATAGTCCCCCTGTGACCCGTTTCACCGCAACGCTGAGAGTGCAAGCGAGGACCTTGCCAATTAGAAAAAGATAATAAAATGAAATATATAGAAATATAATACATAAATAATCCTCATGTCAGGTGTCGCGTTTTACTCCCCAATTTTTATACCCCGATTCTACACTCATGTATGTTTAAATTGGCCTGTCCTTTTGTTCAGGCAACAGGAAGTCCAGAACATACCTCAGCACTGTTCTGAGGCTATGACCAATCAGGGAAGCATGGTCAAGTAATGATGACGAGGACCAACATAATAGAACTGTAAAATCCTGCCATTAGAGTTGATAGTGATAAATCACAAATGCTATTGATTGTTACTATTGTACATGGACCATATTGTTAAGATAGAACACTTTGAGCACGGGTCTGAACTTGTGACTTATTGGTCCTTTATAGTCATATATTGACGATCCTCCCTCAGTCACAATTATCATCGATAACACAATATATTGTTATTTCAATTTTAATACTTTATAAATGCATTCACAATGCATTACACTCACAGGCTGTCATAATGACCCCATTGGAGATGTTCAATACCTTTGTTTTCAAATGTTTCTGTCTGCACATTATGAAATTGAATGAAGACAACCATATAGTAGGTTCCAAGACTGCAAGCAAAATAATATTTGAAACCTTAAGAAAAAATATTGTACTGGTTTAGAATTCAATTGCGTTATGTTTGATTGTTGACATTATTGAGACTGACAGGAAATTAATTAAAACCAGAACAGCATCGGGAGGGCTGGAAGGGTGGGAGGGTTGCTCCACAAGCAGTAAAGGAATACGCAAGTCCAAGGTGATTATGGATTGGATAGTTGTATGGTCAGAGAGTAGATCTTAAGTGCATTTGTGGATATTTTGAGGTATACCCCACTGCTTGCTTTGCATCGTGGGGGTTCCACTTTACAATAAGCATACCTATGTATTTCTAGGTTTTATATGCTGCTACATCTGCATTGCCTGCTCTCTGGGGTTGTAGGCTGGGTTTCTGTATAACCACTTTGTGACAACTGCTGATATAAAAAGGCTTTATAAATAGATTTGATTATCAAATTAAGTGTGGCTAACCCTCTTCTGACTCTCTAATTATTTGTTAAGATAAGTTGTAAGTACTGTTACAGTAAGTACCTACATTGTAATTACACTGTAATAAAGCCTATTAACTGTGAAATACATAGGTATTAGGGACACTTAAAAATGCATTTCAAGAGTTGCAATTCTTTTGATTATCTTAAAAAAAAATCTAACTCTTTCCTTTTTTTACACTTTATTTTGGCAGGACTGAAATCAGAGGGGGAGACAGGTAAGTGGGAGAAACAGTGTAGGTGGGTAGAGATGGTTATTGAACCCCAGTCTTTGGTGGGAGTGCATATACTGTATGTACATAGAGCTTGGGGCATTACCGCTACACCACAGGCTCTGCACACAACTGTGTTTTATCTTCTTGGATCCAACAATAATCCACAAATTCAATTTTGACCTAGAGCCCCCCCCCCCCCCCCCCCCCCCTATATTTCCACTTTCGCAAAGCAGTCGCAAAACAAACTTACAGAAGTCTAACTTGTTATAGGGCCCTATGGTGTACACGGCCTGACCCCTGCCCAGTCCCTGTTGACTATAGCTCCCATCTGTGACAAGCGTCGTACACCACAGCCTTAATATAGAGAGTGATACTTAGGGACGTAGAATCCTGTTCCCGGTTTAACATTAAACAGTGGCACGACATAACCCAACATCTGCAGCCTCCAGCCTAGAGGCACATCCATAAAGGCTTTAATGCCCTTGACTTGGCGGGCCACAAGGTTGTTAACTTGTTTATAAATTGTGATCCTTCATTTCCTTCATTAAGTGCACTCTTAGGGCCGATTTGGGAGTCCAGTGACGACTTGACCTGTAAGACGACAGGCAGCTACAGGACAACTGACAAGTCCCTCGTAGCTCGCGATTTTGAGAAACAGTGCTGGGACAAAAGCCTTGACTATCGTATTTGAGACTTTGTAAGTATCTACAACTTGTGCTTAAATATCTGTTGAAATTAGTGTTGATGAAGTAGAATCACCAGACTCACTGGGTTTTTCAGAACCAGAGCCCAATTACTATAAGACAGGAAAGTTGTTTCTTAAAGTAAATTGAAGAAATAAGTGACATACAATGTTTCTTTTGATATGAAATAGTTAGCAATATTGCAAAACTTCCAATGCACTTAAAGATGGAATCCGCAGTAGCGGGAAACAGCGCCACTGGCAACCCCACCTCTTGTTATTGTTTTTGTTGCCGAGCTGAGCTGAGGCAGCATGGTAAAAAAAATTGCTGTACATATTGTGCTCTTCGAGGCAGTTTCACCATTATTCCAGCTTTAGGGCCTAATGGCTGTGACATTTCCTTCTTTGAATATAAAAATGTACATTATAATACAAATAAATTGCATTTAATTCAGTGGATGTATTAAATGTTTACATAATGTGGTAGCAGCCGAGCATTTTACTGATTGGCACTTTAAATAAATACAATTAAAATGATTTAAATAAGGTTATTGCGACCAAGTCAAATAATGTATATTATATTGTAATAATGTTTATTGCATTTTCTGTTGTAATTTAAAATTGAAGATGATTCAATATTATTTTGCCTTAAGCTATGTTAATAAGTTTACTTACTGAATTCTTTCTCAGTACTGTATTTGGAAACATTTAGAAAACGATAACTCAGTTACCTCAAACCTAAGAGGCATGTACCCATCTGCAGGTAATGCGAGATACCTAACGCCTAATAAAATATATTTTCTCTGAAAGATGCCCTTAAGCTACATAGGGAATCGGACCTATCTGAAAATGTCAGGCAAAATGCAAAAAGCAAGACAAGGAGAAAAACGCTGAAAAACAAAGTGTAAATACGTTTTATATCTGGGAGCAGTTTCAGGGGGGTTTAAAACATCCCTCAAAACAAGAGCTTCATGGGGTAATGAACAAGGAGATTGCTTCATGTATATTCTTTCTGGCCATAACAATGGACTGCCAAAGTCCACTTTTCTTACATTTTAATTGATGGAAAGTTCAAACATCTATTTATTTATTAAGACCCTTCCTGTGTCTCCGAAGACGAGCAGCACCTAATACAAAAAAAGAACGGGGACCCTAGGACATTGTATAGATAGTTTCTTACAGATTTTCTACTGAGCATTTCTGAACTCCATCTCAGCTAATCACAATGGAACCTATTAGTTTTTGACATTTTTATCCAGCAGCCAAAGACTTCACATCTCGAAATGCAGTGGGCCCACGGCTGTGGACAGCTCAGCGCTGCAGCCTGCACCCGGACAGGGCACCTCTGGGTCCACCTGAAATCCAATACCTGAGCCCCAGTTGCCTGGGCTTCATTGATTTCTTGTCAGGCGCAGAACTTTTCAGTCCATGTTGGGAGCTGGGCTCGGAGAAAAAACGCACAAGAGGGGGTGGGAGAAATCTTAATTAGGACAGGGGGATTTGCAGAACCTGGTTGCAGCTTTGGGGATCTGGTCAATGAATCATGGAGAGGGGGGAAGGTAGAGTGCTGGTGATGCTGGCAGAGGAAGACCTAGATTACATAGAATGACAGGCCGAATGCCCAGCCTCTGTGATGCGATGTCAGGGGCTCGAGCGCTGTGTTTTTCTCATGTGGATTTCCTTTTTTATTGGAGGGGGTTTGTGAGGGTAAAGGTGGGGCCTTGGGCAGATTTGCACTGTTGAACTCATTACAGAGTATTACCCACAAAGAAAACACTTCACTGCTCTAATTGCCCAATTTAGGACTGCAGGTGGTCGCAGGAGTTGAGCTCTCCACTCCACTCGCATTCACTCACACCTTTTCCTGGTTCTTAGCTTAGCCCCCATTGCCTGTACATTGCCTGTACTTTAATTCATTGTCAGGCAATCACATCGGTTTAAGAGAAAACGCATAATGCATTGTAAAGGGATATAACTGAATTGGACTGGAAGTTACAAAGTCTGAGTAAAACTTTCATTTGACAATGTTTAGCATTTTATTTAGCTTAATTATATTTTGTGTGAGAGGAATAGCTGTATGTCATTACATATCTACGGTAAACATTTACCCTGAACACACACAGACACTCACATGGGTTTCTGCAGTACAGGCCTTGCAGCGTAGCCAGGAGTGTGGTCTTAGCAGGGTCTTGAGCTGTACAGGGAAACCACACACAACTCCAGCGACAAGAGACACAATTAGCTTCCAGTTCAGAAGAGCCTGGCCCTCAGTTAGCAAATGGGATTAATCCAGATGTTGCTTCACTTGTGAGGGTGATGTCACAATCCAAAGCACTGTTTGAGGAGGTGTTTTTTTACGAGGTCAGCACTCCCAGCAGCCACCTCTGTAACCGTTCCAACACTCACACACACAGCAATTGAACGCTGTGTAAGAAGGGGAAGCTATACCTTGATTCATATTTTCCAACTTATATTTGAACTTGGAAAGTGTTCCCATTTTCCCATTTATTTGCAACAGTATTTTGACATACAGGGCACTCCATAGTGGTAAAATAGACGTATTTACTTACTTATCTTCAGTAACAGAGTATAAGAATTGTCCAACCGTTACTTAAGGAATATACAGTAGATCCTATCAAGAACCTGGTGGGTGTGTCAACATGTGAGTCTGCCTTTATTGGGCCGATTGATGGATTCTGAAGTCCACACACCACCACACACGCCATCCATCTTCTGCTGGGGACATGGGCCGCCGGAAGGATGGGAGGAGGGATTACACGCATGAGCACGATACTACGTCCTCGCATAAGTCATCCGGCCAGGTACGCGATGAAACCTCAGTGGTAGTTGTCGTCCCTAGATTTGCTGCTATGCTTTTAATTTAAATACATGTACTTTGGACTTGTACTTTCTGTGAGCGCGCGAGGGCCAAAGAATTTATGAAAGGAAATAGCTGTGTATTACTTTTCTATTTTATTGTATTTTCCAGGGAAAGTGTCACGTTCCACTGCTTGGTGGGAATTGGACAGAGGAAGCATGAAGGGGAGCCTATGACAACATCTGGTAGTGTTTTCAGAGATGCCGGTGAAATATGACATTTAAACAAGCCCCACAGAAATTCATGTTTCAGCAACTAGGCTGCATAATTTATTAAAATGAATATGCTTTTATTGGCGGCACCGTGAGTGCAAAATTAACCATATGAATTGTTGTCTTCATTTTTGTTTGTTGGCTGCCAAATCATGAGGTCATCTCCCTCTCTTTCAAGACATAGATGCTTAGAGATGCTGTGGTACATGACAGGATTTTACAGTGTTAAACTTTCAAGAGTTACTTATAATAGATATTCTTATCCGTAATGTCATGTTCATATTAAGTTATATAAGTCATCTGGGAACAAGCCCACTGGAAAGGGAATCTGAAGGTCTGAAAAATTAAGCTGTAGGAAATACCTTTTCAAAAAGGCATTTATGTTAGGATCATCTGAGTTATAATAAATACAGTACATCAACTTTAATTGTTTTTCATCTACAGTAACAAATATCCAATTTTTGGACAAAAAATATTTTGTCTAACTGTTGCAATTTGCCTTGCCTAAACATATGTAAACACTTGAATGTGAACGTAAATAAACATAAACAAAAAAATATGTATATGATGATAATATAACAACACAAGAAATACAACAATGACAACAATGAGTTACTGCATTAGATATGTCACCATATTTCCTGGTTAAATTTCATCATATCATCCCATGGGCAACACTTCCCTGTCTTCTTGTCCTGCTCTGTGGCACTTTAATATTGACTCTCACCAGGGACATTGGCAAATATCTACTATCGTTTCAGGCGATGAAGATGAAGAATATGTTAACATGGATCAAAAGAAAGATAGTGTTGCCCCCACTTTAAAGACAGCGGAAAAACTGACACTTTCTATCAAAGATACTATGTTAATTTACATATTCAATAATGTATTTTAGAGGATAATTCAGGACCCTGGAGGCACTTTGTCCCCTGAGGATCACACTTCTCTAAAGATAAATGAAATGAAATAATTCCTCAAGAGGTAATTGAGGATGGTGGACATCTTAGAAACTTTGAAGTCACTTACAGTAAAAAGAATATTTAAAATGTTTCATTGTTTGATATATTGCAGTGTTTTCTGCAATTACCTCAGACAGTGGAGTTAATAAGGGATAGTAATGAACCGCCGCTTCTGTATTCCCTTTAAGAAGTCATGTTTAGTCTGGTCATACTGTATGTCCAAGGGAAAAAATGAAGAACACTGAAATGGCAGTGTATATTGTACCAACTTAGTAATAACTTTTATCAACATATATAAAATTCAACTAAATTGCAATTATTAGCCTTATAATTCAAGATCTAAGATCATTGGAAGTGTTTTTCATTTCATAACAGTATGTTGAAAAAAGTTCTGTTTTATAACTGAAGTGTTGTGTTCAAAAGTGAAAGGTTCTAACTTCAGTGTCATAGTGTTATAACTTGTTCTTTGATATTGAAACAGACTCATAATTTAATTTTTTTTTACATTTTCTTACCTTTTCTGAATGAAATGTTTTCATCCTACTGCTTTCAACCCTGATCCATAAATACATGTTGTATAATTAAGCAATAAGGCCCGAGGGGGTCTGGTATATGGCCAATGTACCACAGCTAAGGGCTGTTCTTAGATACATACCTTAGCCGTGGTATATTGGCCATATACCACAAACCCCCAAGGTGCCTTATTGCTTTTATAAACTGGTTACAAATGTAATTAGAAGAGTAAAAATAAATGTTGTGTTATACCCGTGGTATACGGTCCGATATACCACGGCTGTCAGCCAATCAGCATTCAGGGCTTGAACCACCTGGTTTATAATACTTCCTCGTACCGTAAAGTTAATGTTAATGCTAAACAACACTCCGTGGAAAAGCCTCTCAACACACTTATTTTAGACACCGTCTTATATGTGCGACACCATGTTAAGTAGGATTTTTTTATTTGTAATAACTTATGTGCAAAACAACATAGTTAATATAGATGAATGATTAATAGTTGTTTCCACTGTCAACAACTTAATATCATGTAGAATTTGAAATGTTCATGACGCTCTTTAGCCACAGCATTGCAGGTGTCCATCCACTGGTCCGCCCACACCAGCACTTAGGACTCAAATTGCTGATTGAAACACTTCCATTGTTCCATAAGACTGTTGGCTATGCATTAAAGTCAAATTGCACCTTCGAGACCTAAGTGAACAACATAAAAAGCACCCCTCCTTTCAAGGATGTTTTCCTTTACTGCCTCCATAAAATACTAACAGGATTTCATGGAAACTGAAAAAAGTCCCTGAGACGTAACGCTTTCCCCTGTGACACAAGCTGGATACATATATAACTCAACCACTGAGAGACAGGCGATGTATAGTAAAAACATAAAGGGTTTCGAATCAGCATGGAAGCGTGGACTATAATATGACAGGGTTTGGATATGGGTTTGATTTGAGGAGAAAAGTGTGGTTTCGGACCATCACCAGCGGGTTACAGGTTCAAAGCTCAGATGAGGTATAGAGTTATTTTACCGCTCGGTCTCAAGTTTACTTCAGATGCTTAACACAACATTACAGTTTAGTTTAAGTTGCTAGTAGAGGAAAGGGTGATAACACCACATTATTTCTTGTGGATGAGTGATATCATTCAAGTCATATTGCTCACATCTATACCACAAAGAAATGTTTACTGTATAGTGTGTTTTATGTGCAGTATCATATTAAAGGGAGTACTGAAAGGAAGTTCTGATCCATACTCATTTCCCAATGGTCAAATATTTTTGTGTTTACAACCATCTTATTCTGTATATCAAATGTAAAATAACAAAGTATTTCCCACACTTTTAGAAAAAACAACAGCTGGTGCACGATCTCTAATGTTAAGGAGGTCTCACCTGAGTTAGAATACCTCATTAAGCTGCATACTATACTATTTACCAAGTATGAGTTTTTATCTTTATTTTTCTAAGCTGTCTATTTACCACCACAAATCAATGCTTGCACACTTGACCGCACTCAACGAGCTGTATAGGGTCATAAGCAAACTACAAAATGCACATTCAGAGGTGTTCCTTTTTACCGGCATGTCCCCTGTGCGACAAGAGACAAAAGAACTCTAGATCACCTTTTCTCCACATACAGAAACACAGACAAAGCTCTCCCTTCCCCTTCATTTGGCAAATCGGACCATAACTATACCCTCCTGCTTCCTGCTTCCAAGTAAAAGCTGGAAGTACCAGTGTACTCTATACTGACGTGGTCCGATGAAGCCGATACTAAGCTACAGGACTGTTTCGCTAGCACAGACTGGAATATGATAACATTGCGGAGTTTACCACATCAGTCACCCTCTTAATTAACAAGTGCATTGACTGCATTGTCTCCACAGTCACCGTACATACCAGTGGAGGGTGCTGAGGGGAGGACGGCTCATGATAATGGCTGGAAAGAAGTCAATGGAATGCCATCAACCACATGGAAACCACATATTTGATGTTTGATACCATTCTATTGACTCCATTTCAGTCATTATTATGAGCCGTGCTCCCCTTAGGAGTCTCCACTGGTACCCCAGAAGCCATGGATTACAGGCAACATCCACACTGAGCTAAAGGCTAGAGCTGCCACTTTCAAGGAGCGGGACACTAATCCGGACGTGTATAAGATATCCCGCTATGACCTCTGACGAGCCATCAAACAGGTAAAGCATCAATACAGGACTAAGATCGAATACTACGACGCCGGCTCTGACGCTCAACGGAAGTGTTAGGGCTCCAGCCACCCAAGTCATAGACCAGGGTTTCCCAACTGGCGGCCCGTGGGTTTTCTGAGCTAATATTTTTGTTATTGTTGTGTTTGTCTTTATAGTTGGACATAAAATATTGTAAAGACACCAGGAAATCAGCTCCAAGTGATTTTGATTTTGGAAATCTGTTCCCAGGTATTCCCACGCATAATAGAGAGACAAGTGATCACATAAAAATGCAAGGAAGGTTTGAAATGATTGTTTTTTAGTCAAATATTATATCTGTTTGAGCTTCTTGCAGTCAATTTTCAGTTTAATAATTATTTGTATTTAAGTTCCGTCCCCCCGACCATCCGCTCAAGAAAAAAATCGGCCCATGACTGAATTAAGTTGATGGTTTTAGGAGACGATGGCACTGGAAGAAATGGCAGCAGTTTTACGGGCGCCTAACCAATTGTGCTATTATGTGTTTTTTGTTGCGTTATTTGTCACTTATTTTGTACATAATGTTTCTGCCACCGTATCTTATAGCAAAAAAGAGCTTCTGGATATCAGGACAGCGATCACTCACCTCGGATTAGACAAAGATTTTTTCTTCAACTAGCAGGACGCACAGGATGTACTTCAGACACCCGACAAGGCCGAAATCCCCGTCATTGGCAAGAGAAAGAGACACAGGTATAGAGGACACAGGGCGGGGTGCCTCGTAAGGATCCGCCTAAGACGAGTGGGAAATCTGCCCTAACCATCAATATTACTTGCCAGCGTACAATCACTGGAAAATAAACTAGATGAGGTAGGATCACAAATATCCTACCAACGGGCCATCAAAAACTGTAATATCTTATGTTTCACCGAATTGTGGCTCAGCTAGCGGTACATACGCTGCACCGGCTAGACAGAACAGCACACTCTGGTAAGATGAGGGGGGGTGGTCTGTGTATATTTGTAACCAACAGCTGGTGCACGAAATCTAAGGAAGTCTCTTGATTTTGCTCACCTGAAGTAGAGTATCTCATGATTTGCCAAGATTTTTTTTGTGGCTATTTATTTACCACCACAGACGGACGCTGGCACTAAGACTGCACTGAGTCACCTGTATAAGGAAATAAGCACAGGACACCGCTCACCCAGATGCTACGCTCCTAGTGGCCGGGGACTTTAATGCAGGGAAACTTTAATCAGTTTTACGTCATTTCTATCAGCATGTTAAATACACAACCAGAGGGAAAGAAATTCTAGATCACCTTTACTCCACACACAGAGACGCGTACAAAGCTCTCCCTCACCCTTCATTTGGCATATATGACCATAATTCTATCCTCCTGATTCCTGCTTACAAGCAAAAATTAAAGCAGGAAGCACCAGTGACTCGGTCTATAAAAAAAGTGGTCAGATGAAGCAGATGCTAAACTACAGGATTGTTTTGCTAGCACAGACTGGAATATGTTCCAGAGTAAGACCTTTAAACAGGTCAACATTCACAAGGCCGCTGGGCCAGGTGCATTACCAGAATGTATGCTCCGTGAATGTGCTGACCAACTGGCAGGTGTCTTCACTGACATTTTCAACATGTCCCTGATTGAGTCTGTAATACCAACATGCTTCAAGCAGACCACCATAGTCCCTGTGCCCAAGAGCACTAAGGTAACCTACCTAAATGACTACAGACCCGTAGCACTCATGTCCGTAGCCATGAAGTGCTTTGAAAGGCTGGTAATGGCTCACATTAACACCATTATCCCAGAAACCCTAGATTCACTCCAATTTGCATACCGCTCAAACAGATCCACAGATGATGCAATCTCTATCGCACTCCACACTGCCCTTTCCCACCTGGACAAAAGGAACACCTAAGTGAGAATGCTATTCATTGACTACAGCTCAGCGTTCAACACCATAGTGCCCTCAAAGCTCTTCACTGAGGTAAGGATCCTGGGACCAAACACCTCCCTCTGCAACTGGATCCTGGACTTCCTGACGGGCCACCCCAAGGTGGTAAGGGTAGGTAGCAACACATCTGCCACGCTGATCCTCCGCACGAGCCCCTCGGGGGTGCATGCTCAGTCCCCTCCTGTACTCCTTGTTCACCCACGACTGCATGGCCAGGCACGACTCTAACACCATCATTAAGTTTGCAGACGACACAAAATTGGTAGGCCTGATCACCGACAACGACGAGACAGCCTATAGAGAGGAGGTCAGAGACCTGGCCGGGTGGTGACAGAACAACAACCTATCCCTCAATATAATCAAGACAAAGGAGATGATTGTGGACTACAGGAAAAGGAGGACCGAGCACGCCCCCATTCTCATTGACGGGGCTGTAGTGGAGCAGGTTGAAAGCTTCAAGTTCCTTGGTGTTCACATCACCAACAAACTATAATGGTCCAAACACACCAAGACAGCCGTGAAGAGGGAACGACAAAACCTATTCCCCCTCAGGAGACTGAAAAGATTTGGCATGGGTCCTCAGATCCTCAAAAGGTTCCTCAGCTGCAACATCGAGAGCATCCTGACTGGTTGCATCACTGCCTGGTACGTAAAATGCTCAGCCTCCAACCGCAAGGCACTACAGAGAGTAGTGCATACGGCCTAGTACATCACTGGGGCTAAGCTGCCTGCCATCCAGGACCTCTACAGATGAAGGCCCTAAAAATTGTCAAGGACAACAGCCACCCCAGTCATAGACTGTTTTCTCTGCTACTGCATGGCAAGCGGTACTGGAGCGCCAAGTCTTGGACCAAAAGGCTTCTCGCATGCATGCCATAAGATTCCTGAACAGGTAATCAAATGGCTACCCGGACTATTTGCATTGTGTCCCGCCACTCCCCCCTCCCCCCCCCCCCCCCAAAAAAAACCCCATTGTCACTTTAACTATACCTACATGTACATCATACCTAAATTACCCCCGCACATTGACTCTGTATCGGTACCACCTGTACACAGCCTCGCAACTGTTATTTTCTCTGTCATTTAACTTTTAAAAAATTTTTATTTCTGTACTTATCTATTGTTTACCTAAAATCTATTTTTTACTTAAAAATTGCACTGTTGGTTAGGGCTTGAAAGTAAGCATTTCACTGTAAGGTCAACAGTTGTTGTATTCAGCGAACGTGACAAATAAACTTTGATTTGATTTGATCCCTGCCATAGACCGTTCTCTCTGCTACTGCACGGCAAACGGTACCAGTGCACCACCAACAGGACCACGAACAGCGTCTACCCCCAAGCCATAAGATTGCTAAACAAGGCTGGTAAATAGCTAATCAAATGGCTACCCAGACTATCTGCATTGGCCCTTTTTTTTAACTAACTCTCTTGCACTGTCTATGCACACGCACTGGACTCTACTCACACACACACACATACTTTCACTGACACCCCTACACACTACAGTACATACACCCACACACAAAATAACATGCACACACATGCATACTGACGCCACACATGCACATACACACACTTTCACACCAAATACGCTGCTGCTACTGCTCAGTATATTATCTATCTATTATCTACCCATAGCTACCACAGTTACTTCGTACACCTGCACATCGACTCAGTACTGGTACTCCCTGTAAATAGCCATGTTATTCCCTGGTACTTCCTGTATATATCCATGTTATTTTATTCCTCATGTCACTATTTATATATATACTTTTTTTGTACCCCTTTCGTGATCCAATTGCGATCTTGTCTCATTGCTGCAACTGCAACTCCCCAACGGGGTCAGGGGAGATGAAGGTCGAGGAATGCGTCTTCCGAAACATGTCCTGCCTAACCGCGCTTCTTAACACCTGCCCGCTTAGCCCGGAAGTCAGCTGAACCAATGTGTTGGAGGAAACACCGCTCAACTGATGACCGAAGTCAGCCTGCTGGCGCCCGGCCTGCCACAAGGAGTCGTTTAAGTGCGATGAGCCAAGTAATGCCCCCCCAGCCAACACCCTCCCCTAACCCAGACGATGCTGGGCCAATTGTGGCAGGCCGGGCGCCAGCAGGCTGACTTCGGTCGTCAGTTGAGCGGTGTTTCTTCCTACATGCCTCAAGCACTGCGAAGCAGTGTCTTAGACCGCTGTGCCACTCGGGAGGCCCACTATTTATATTTTAATTTGAGCAAATGTATCTTTATCTTTAAAAGGACTCGTAAGTAAGTGTATAACTGTTAGTCTACACCTGTTGTTTATGGAGCATGTGACAAATACAATTTGACTTGATGTAAGCAGCAGGTAGCCTAGCGGTTAAGAGCGTTGGGCCAGTAACTCAAAGGTCGCTGGCTCGAATCCCAGAGCCGACTAGGTAAAAAACCTGTCTGTGTCCTTGAACAAGGCATGTAACCTTAATTGCTCCTGTATGTCCCTCTGGATAATATTGTTAGTAAGTTACAAAATAATTTTGGGGGTGAAAAAGGTGCTATCTAGAACCTTAAAGGGTTCTTCGGCTGTCCCCATATGGGAACCCTTTGAAGAACCCTTTTTGGTTGCAGGTAGAACCCTTTTGGTTCCAGGTTGAACTGTTTCAACAGAGGGTTCTACATGGAACCAAAAGGGGTTCTATCTGGAACCAAAAATAGTTCTACTTGGAAATAAAAAGCGTTCTTCTATGGGGACAGAAGAAGAACCCTTTTGGAACCATTTTTTCTAAGAGTGCATTGATTTAAAAAAACAGATTTTTCTTCTTCTTGTAATACCAGCCCTTATCCACATACAGCTTTTTCTAATTCAATAGTTTATTTCAATTGGTGGTGTTAACACATCCACAGATGTGGCTTAGACACACTTGCCCAGGCTATTTCAGTTGGATCCTTTCAGTAGACTGGAACAACAGAGCTGACTCTGAGGTCAGTGTTCAATGTGTCAGGCCATTCTAGTGATTCTGTCTTCTTTGTGTTTCTCTGCTCTGTGTGTCAGTGTTTGTGGGGCCTCTACCTTGTTGGTGAGTCATTAATCAGAGGGAGAGAGCTCGGCTGGCCCAGGCCCCAGGAGCAGATGTGCCTGTAGCCCCCTCCCCAGATAAGCAGGTGTCGAGCACCAGGCCCTATTGTGGAGCAGTGTGTGAGGGGAGGTAGGACTAGGGCTGGGGGGCTGAAGGAGCAGAGCGTTAAAGGGGGATCGGGTGGGCCGGGTTGGCTTGCTCAAAGCCGTAGCAGCAATGGGGCTCGGGAGATTCCGGCTCGAAGACTTGTGATTGGATGAGGGCAAAGAATTGGCAGCTGCCGGCCAGGGGGCCATATGGACTGAGCTGACATTTAGCAGCATGCAGCGGGTGTGGGTGTTTTGGGGCTTGTGTGCGTGAGCCAGGACTTACACCGTAACCTTTCAGCACACAACCGCAGTACCTACGTGACCTGTGGGGGTGGCACTGATGTTTTTTTGATATACCGTGTTTTGATGGTTGAAAAATACAAGCGTAGGGTATGAGTAATGACAAAATGACATTTTGTTTGGGTGGGTCATTCTCTCCAAACAACGGAATCTCCATAATAATCATGAATAATATTTCAAATGCAGATTGTTTAGTTAACTAATCTGGGACACAATTGCAGGAAGTTATCATAATATGCTACATTATTATCAATGCTGTATTTCAATTGTCTTTAAATATCCTGATGACAAAGTACTCTGTTAACTTTCACTGGTTAATCAAACTAGTAAAACATCATAAAAGGAAAGAACGTTCATCTCAGTGACTCAACTAGAAAAATCTAATAATAGATATATCATCTAAGCAAAAAAAAACAACCCTGAATCCTGTTACGGCAGTAAAACATATTGCATTTAACAGTAGTTATTTCCCTCTCTCAGATCCAACACTTGTCTTACACAGATAATGCAATTCATTTCCAGCGAACTCGTCTAACAGTCCGTCCAGCTGCTGCTGAAGCAGGGTTCTCTCTAAAGCTGAATTATAGTAGTAGATTATTTCCTGCACCTTCTGTAACGTGGACCTGGCTCAGAAAGTGAAACACTGAACATCAATGATAAAGAGCTAGTGTCACTCACATTGGGTTTATTTACTTGTTGGGCTCGCTCGCTACAAAGCCTCTAATTGCTTGTTGTTTTGAAGTGGACAATTTATCCTTTTGTGCGAATGTACATTGGAATGTACATCTCTGAGGTTAACAGAAGGTGTGTACTTTGGTAATGCTTTATATGTGTTTTGTGAATGGATTTGGTCTACTGCACTGCTTGTACAAAAGACTGTGGATTCATATTCAGCTCATCAATATTGATCCTTTGAGCTGGATTCGAACCAGCGAACTAAGGATTTACAGTCCCCTTAGCCTTCCCCAACACTGATCTTGGAAAATATTTATTTTACACACTGAAATTTCAAACAGAGAGCACTTTTTCAACATTTGAACATAACATGACATGACTGCTCTACAGTCGTTTTTGTCCATTTAATCTGACCTATAAACGATGGAGGATGATGGGAGATGTTGTACAGTACAGTACGTCCCCATCCTGGCACTAACGTTAAATCATTATACCATGAACGCATTACAATGGAAAATAGGGAACTGGGACAAGGGCAAGAGCAACTTTCCAGAATAATTTATTCTGGGTAACATCCTGGCACTGACCCCGAAGGTTCCGCTGCTGTGGGGAAAGAGAAAAACCCCAGGCAATCCCATGGTCAGGGTGTCCCTTAAACACTCAGACCCAGGGCAATTTGAGGTAGTGCAACCTCTTTGATTCCGCATCAGGATGTTTTCTATGTAGTATCTTACAAATAAGATTCTGTGTTGTCCAACAACCACTCCGGTTGACTTGCTTTTCAGAGACCATTTAGCATGCAGAACCATTCATGGTGAGTCTGTTTGATTGGCAATATGTCGATACGGGAATTAGCATGTCCAAAGGGTCTCCCTTGGACAAGGGTTTGATTGACAATGGGATTAGAGGGGTAGCTCTCCCCCAATGCCCTCAGGTCTATGAGGAAAAACTCAGCAGTTAGATTGATATGTGCATAAAATGAAATATGATTATAACAGGAACATTTTTGAGACTGTCAGCTATTTTGTTTCCAACTACATAAATCTGATGTTTTGTGAAAGTCTCCTGATAGCTAAAGGTCCTCAATTTGCCATGAAGCAAAATTTCCTCTAGATCTTGGCAGGTTCAGCCAGTGAGAGAACTGGTAGCATCACAGCCCCAGCTCCCAAGCAGATCCTTCAAGAGCAGGACTGAAGGGCGTAGTGGGCTTCCTCCACAAACTCTACTGCAGTGGGATAACAAAAACCTGAGATTTGGACATGAAGCATTAAATTGGGTTAAAAGTATATTTCTCCACAGGAAAGTGAAACGCTCACATTCCTTAATGTGTTTTTGGTTTCAAATCTCTGGGCATTCTTCCAGGTCCACTTAAATGGTAAAGAGATACCAAGTGCCCTCCAGCGAAATAACACGGTCGGTACTGTGATTGCTGACACATGAAAACAACTTGGAATCCTTTTCCCCACTTCTTTAGCAGCTGCTCTCACATCCTTACCAGTCCATGGTGAAGAAGTCTTAAATGCCAGATTTGACATCTCCCACCTCACACCTCTCTTAAAAATAACCAACCAGTCCCAATACAGGCACACTGAATGTGTCAAAGTGTCAGGTCTGCTTCAGATGGGGAAATGGGAAGAAGGACACGAATGAATCAAAGTGTTTGGAAAATGTACACATTGCATCATATGTTTACCGATGTTAACATTTTGAATAAAAATATACTCTTAAAGACATCAACAGCTAACCTTTATACGCTTATTATGACAATAGTTATTTGTCATTATTTAAAATATAACAATTTATGCTAAAATGTACATGGTATGCTGCTAAGCCAAGAATCATGACAAATCATCTTAAAAGTAATTTTAATCACTTGAATACTGTACCATAAATAAATGCAATAATTCAGGTCCTGTTTCTATTCCCATCCTAATAGATTATGATGGAGGGTTTCCACACACAAACATAAACATACACACTCAAAATCCAAAACAAACTGAAGTCCATTTTGATTAAGGTTATTAGTTGCTCAAAATCTGCATATCAATATCTGGGCCAACAGTTATTAAGATGTTTTGATCGGTGAGGGATTAAATAATTAATGTTTTGTTAGAGGCATTATATTTATTTATTAATCAGCCTTCAAGCTGGAATGAAATCAAATTACTCTTACGATTTAAAACACCTCTTCTCCCTTCTGCACTATAACATGATGTCAAAATGAATCGAAGCCATGTATTTACATACTACCAAATATGAATTGTACTACTTCATGGAGCAATATTCATTTGGTATTGATGTCTATTGATAAACAGAAATGCTGTTTCCTTAATGGAAATGTTTTATTGGATTGTAGTTATGAAAAAGTGAATAAGTGAGAAAAAACACCAGATTAATTGTATGATAGACAGGTAGATTATTTAAATACACCATTGAGGGTTTCAGGCTTTGAAACCCTAAATCCTCCTTTGGTTTTGTTAATTAGAGCGTTTGGTAGCTTTTTCAGTGGAATGAAATTGGTTATGATTTCAATGAGCCATTAAAGTAAAGTTTGGAAAATCTAAATTACCTCTCATTGGTGCAAGTAATTGAAACACTTGCATCATACCTCCAAGAAACATACAAAAAGCAAAATAGCCTGTAGCAATGTATCTGAATTATTTACTATGATGTATTAAACATATTTTTTCTCTAATATGTTAATAGTCATACAGCAATTGTTATAGACTTACTCACTGCAAAGCTTAATTCATTTAAATAAAAAATATGATTTATGAAAAATGCATAAATTGTATTTAGTTATAAACTGAGTGTACAAAACATTAGGAACATCAGCTCTTTCCATGACATAAAGTGACCAGGGGAATTCAGCTGAAGCTATGATCCCTTGTTGATGTCACCTGTTAAATCCCCTTCAACCAGTGTAGATGAAGAGGAGGAGACAGGTTAAATAAGGATTTTTAAGCCTTGAGACAATTGAGACATGGATTGCGTATGTGTGCCATTCAGAGGGTGAATGGGCAAGAGATAAGATTTAAGTGCCTTTGAATGGGGTATGGTAGTAGGTGCCAGGCTCACCGGTTTGTGTCAAGAACTGCAACGCTGCTGGGTTTTTCACACTCAACAGTTTCCCGTGTGTATCAAGAATGGGCTACCACCCAAAGGACATCCAGCCAACTTGACACAACTGTGATAAGTACTGTAATCAACATGGGCCAGCATCCCTGTGGAATGCTTTCAACACCTTGTAGTCCATGCCGTGACGAATTGAGGCTGTTCTGAGGACAAAAAGGGGTGCAATTGAATATTAGGAAGGTGTTCCTAGTGTTTTCTACACTCAGTGTATATTCACATAATTTCCTTTGAACCATTTTAGAACATATAGTATTCCTAAAAGTGAGAAACACATTCCAAGGACAATTTCATAATTCCATGAATACAATGCCTGAAGTGAAGTTACTTGGTTGTGGATTATATTCTGAAACTAAAACACCAAAGATGGTCATGCAATGTTAAATAATGATATATATATATATAACAGCAGGCTAGTACCCTCTGCTGACAGAAAAAGAAGAGGCAGGGCGGGAGGGGAGGAGGGGGTCAGACTCACCACCTTACTCCAGCGGAGTTCCCTAAACTAGAGTTCACTAGTACAAGCAATGATTCCCTCCCTCAAACCCCTTCACCCCAAAACCCACGATTTACGGCCTGCCGTCGCCACTTCAAAACGCCACCAGTCACCGCGATAGATTCTGTCCCTCCACAGACACTGGGCCCTGGCTCTGCTCTGGTGTATCCTGGCGGGAGTCCCGCCACCACCGCCCAGCCAGTGCAGGTTTCCCCGACCGCCGCCGTTCGCTGACAGCTGCAGATGATGACAATTAGGCAAATCTGCCGTTATGTTTCCAATTTGCCGCCTCTCAAATTAGGGATCATTTATGATCTTCCCCACTCTGCCGCATGAATGCTCGCTTTTTCTCCCTCGCATCAAGTCAGAATCCATCATCATAACTTCCCCTGATATGTTTTCCTCTCAGATGTAAATCTTATGGATCTCTCTCTGAACCGGGCCCAATTTTTTTCTCCCCACTGTTCGTTTCCCTGCCTTCCAAACTATTCATGTTTCATTTTAATTGGTCGACGTCAGAGTTGACAACAGCAGATCCACGGTTATTTCTCTGCAGTCACCAGCATGAGGCAAGAACCCTATGAGAGTAGGGGGAGGAGGTCTGTTGGCACTCCGCAGGCTATGCTCTTTCCCTGGGAACGTTTGCCAAGCTACCGAACCCTCAGTGGCAGTGGCTCAGCTTCTGTCTGCCCAAGGGACTGCAGCTGCCCCGGCTCCTAGCTCCTTTTCTCCACTGTATCTGACCCAAACTGGCCCCCTGACAGCACGCACACACACACACACACACACACACACACACACACACACACACACACACACACACACACACACACACACACACACACACACACACACACACACACACACACACACACACACACACACACACACACACACACACATACGCACACACACTTCAAGGCCAGCATCCAGTATAATATGCTGTATACTGAGTGTATAAAACATTAGGAACACCTTCCTAATATTGAGTTACAGCTCCTTTCGTCCTCAGAACAGCCTCAATTCGTCAGGGAATGAACTACAGGGATGCTGGCCCATGTTGACTCCAATGCTTCCCACAGTTGTATCAAGTTGGCTGGATGTACTTTAGGTGGTGGACCATTCTTGATACACACAGGAAACTGTTGAGCATGGAAAACCCGGCAGCGTTGCAGTTCTTGACACACTCAAACCGGTGTGCCTGGCACATACTACCATACCTCGTTCAAAGGCACTTCAATCTTTTGTCTTCCCCATTCACCCTCTTAATGGCACGTCTCAATTGTCTGAAGACTTAAAAATCCTTCTTCAACCTGTCTCCTCCCTTTCATCTATACTGATTAAAGTGGATTTAACAAGTGACATCAATAAGGGATCATAGACTGACCACGGGAATCTAGGTGAAAGCTATGTCATGGAAAGAGCAGGTTTGTACACTCTGGCTAATATAGTGCACCATGCGTACACACACACACACACACACACACACACACACACACACACACACACACACACACACACACACACACACACACACACACACACACACACACACACACACACACACTTCAAGGCCAGCATCCCCATCTCACGCAGTACAAAGATCCAAATGCTCTCTTCTCACTTTTGGTTTAATACGCTTTAACATTGCTGCACGTCCCACTGTCACTTGGCCAATGGGAACTAGAAGTGAAAGTGAAAGGGATGCAGTGGGAGTGTGCCAGAGTGGATTAAATGGCCCTTTCATCTCCCTTCTCTGTAGTCACACACAGGGCTGCCTGCGCTGCGATCACACAAGCATGCACGCACACACACACTACCGCCGGCACCACTGTCACCTCTGTCGCACCCCTGACTCGACTTGGCTATGCTCTCGGCGGAATGTCAAAACCGACAACGGAAATCCAATCTAATAGCCGTCGAGCCCAATCCTAAACATTATGTCACCTTTTTCATATGTATTATTAATCACAGATTAGCCCGACGTTTCTGCAGCGAGTGTATAGCCCGAGCGGAAGCAGGTCCATCAACAATTTCAGGCACAATAGAAGTATTAATCACAAATGCCCACAGCGGTTGTTTTTCTTGGCTGCGTTAATGAGAACAGGGTTAGCTTTTATGGCCGTGCTCCGAGGAGATGGACACAGGTAGATATTGGGTGAGACAGGTATAATCACTCTTGGCCATCTGGAGTGGTTTACTGTATCCGAACGGCCGAGTGTGCCGGGAGGACACAGAAGAGGAGGAGGGAGGAAGGAGGCTGGAGGGAGTATGGGGAGGAGGAGGAGGAGGAGGAGGAGGGATGAAGAAGGAGGAGGTGTGGGGGGGGGGGGGGTTCCCCCAGTAAAGGACCCACGCTGACAGACACGACGCAGAGCCCAAAATGAAAAGGAGAAGAGAGAACGTAATCAACACCCATTTGAATAGCTGCCTAAAGTTATCTTTAATTCCCTACAAATTTGATCAAGTGCCACGATTAATTGTATACATTTGGCTAAAGACAGGTATATTTACATTTGGCCAGGGGCAGGTATAGTATATTTAGAGGAGTTACCATTCCATTACAATCATTCCTCAGGATGGGGATATTGACATGAATATTCAATAAAAGAAACCTCTGTCCATCCATGCTCTTAGCTATTATAGTGTGAAAGTTAGGGGTTAACCAGGGGTTAAATTGAGCCGTGACCCAGTGGAACAAAGTTCTACCCTCTTTGGATGTACAAGTGTGAAACTAAACTCAAAGACATAACTCACACCTAAATCAGTCAGAGGACAGTTCCACTAGTCTCATATAGTCAATTAATCAATTTCATTAATGGAGCCCTTTATAAAGGTCATAAGCTGTTTTAAGTTGTTCAGTACAGAATAACATCAAGATACCCTTCACTAATGGATATAAATGATTAGAGTCGACTATTTCAAGCGATTGACTATTGTGGTAATATGAGCTGAACACAGTGTAAATGGGACTGCTGTCCTCCATATTGTCCTATGACATGTGAGCTGAGAGTAGTGTAGTCTGAAAGCTCCCAGGGCCGGCTCCAGTTGCCGAGGGAATGGACAGTGTTTTACATGACTGTTAACAGTCAAACCTATCTATCCAGAAGCAGGAAATCCTCCTCAGCAGCACATGTCCTAGATTTGGTGTTTCACCTCCCCACCAGGAAATGAACTGCAGAGAGTGAGTGAGAGGGAGTGAGGGAGAGCGAGAGAGAAAGACAAGAGATGGAGGGTGGGTGGTAGGGAAGGACAGAGTGAGTAAGGGGCGTCTATGATTAAATATCCATATGTCACCAGTTAAATGTCGGGGGCTACCAGCAAATGTGCAGGACGGAATGCAGATGTATTTTCCTGTAGGCCTGGATATGTGCTTGGTTCACTAGGTGTTTAGTGGTGAGGCAGGGCTGCCAAGTATGATGTTACTGGCTTCCCATGTTAATTTTCATTCAGGAAAGGCCTTTATTATCAAGCAGCGGGAGAATTCCAGCCAGCTGTGAAAACACTGTTAAAGAAGCTTTAGTGTTCATTTCACGAATACTTAAAGTTTACTCATTGGGAAAAAATATGAATTAATGGACTATGCATGGGCTTTTCCTTATTGTTCTTCCATGAGCATGGACTTCCAAAATTCTCCATATGTGCCAGGGATGGTCCTTGGAGTTAAACCCTCCCGTGAAACTTGTTCGCAAAGTTCCAAGAACAGAGGCAGTTTTGTGTTCTGAGGTTACCGTTTGCCTTGTGAAAATGGCATGTTCCCTTCAGAGCCCTTGCCATGTGAAATTAGACCTTAAACGTTCACCTCATCACCAAATATAACCTGATGGTCGGGTCCAGCAGAGAGGAAGAGTTCTTACTGCGGTCCAGGCATCCAAAAGTTTTTTTCTTTTTCAGGATGATTGGATTTCCTGATTTGCATTTTTGGGAATGTCTGTATGTGTGGTGGACATGGTGATGGCCGTGCAGGGTGGTTGAGCTGTGCATACCGTCTCACTGATTGTATTGGTTAATAGCTAGCTCTTAGCTGTGCAGGTGGTGTGATGCAATACCCTTGTCATGTGAGTCTGCAAAATCCCCTCAGAAGGTTGCCATGACCAGACCCACACACACAGTTGAGGTTGGGGAGGAGCTTTCCAGAAGTTGGATGGAGGTATCGAATGGAAACAGCATGTCAGTATAACAGTCTCTGTGTGAGACCACATGTTGAGACTCCTCAAAATTGAACAACGTGGGTGAGAATGTTACAAGAGGACTCTGACCAGGTTAGTTCTGATTGTTTGATCACACTTCGCCTTTGAAAAAAAAACAATTGAAGACTCCAATATTGTCAAAGACTCCAGTCACCCAAGTCATAGACTGTTCTCTCTACCGCACGGCAAGCGGACCAAAAGGCTCCTTAAAAGCTTCTTCCCCCAAGCCATAAGACTGCTGAACAACTAAACTAATCAAATGGCCACCCGGACTACTTACAATTACATCTGTGTTCCATTTCTTTAGCCTTGTCCTCACAAGAGCTTAGAAATGACTCGTAAGGGACAAATCTTTAACGTTGTCAAAATCAAGTCGTACTAGGTTTTAAAAGTAAATGGAGAGGGTGAATGTGTCCATCCTAGCCCCATAGTTTTCTCCCATCTGGAATACATCATCATATTCATCTTCACGAGCCTCTAAAATCCAAGGTAATATAGAGGAGCATTTCTACCCCTGCATCGATACCTACATCCTCTCCATATATCGAACCATCCATAAGTCATACCTCATAACTGCGTCCGCATCCATGTCCCTATCAGACGTGATTCAAGATGGGATTATTTCTGTCCATATCCTTGACCTCAGCGCATACAGTATAGCTCCAATATGTCATCTAGTGTGCTTATATAAGTAATGTTTATGGACCAGCGGTAAATCACTGAGCCATCGTACCAGAGGAATGCTGAACCATTCCGGACTTCTGTTACTGGATACTGGCGACACCGGGTCAGAGTGGAGTCTGGGGATTATCTTGGCTTGGTCCCACCATTTCCATTCCAAATTATGTGGGACTAATGGTGGTGACGGAATTCCCTCCTGCCAGCTCCTGGTCCTGGGAGGGAAGAGAGGGACAATATGGCGGTCAGCGTTGAGGGTTATTCCAGAGGCCCTGAGCAGGTCCAATGTTTTGCTTTGCTGTGGCTGATGATCCCAAGCATAACACCAAATGGTCAGTCATCGTGACCTATATAGGGGTTGGAAATGTTTGTGGGTGTATTGGTGACTAAGAAGGAAGTTAGCTGAGGTGTGTTTCTAAACAATACAGCAGGTGAATCAGTAACTACATAATTGTAACTGATGTTAAATAGCAGGTTGCTGTGGTCAGCATCATTCATGATTACTTCAGCATGTCTGGGTTATGAGCCACAGTGTTCCAGCAACAATGAATGCACTGCTCACAGCAACAGTGCACACAGGAGGACAAAGCTTTGTTGTTCAGTGGACACCCCAAACTGTGTATGTGCCTTTTCCATCATCCAGTCAGAAAGACCGTAACCCCTCCAATCACATGCAGACACCTCTGTAACCAAGAAGTTCCAACTGATAATCACAGCCACATACTTGCTGGACTTTAAAGGGATGAAGAAAGGAGTAGAGGTCTGCCTGATCTCACTGTCTGTTCTGTGGAGTTATCCAAGTACTGGCGCCCACACTGCATCAAGAGATAGCCACCAGCCTCGTATAAAGGCTGGCGATTAACTTGAAAGCTGACTGGCTGTGATTGCTAGGAATGTTTGTGCCCGTTTCAAAGACAAGGATTCCTCTTTTGGCAACCACGTATGCTTTGTATCAGAGAACATAACCGACAAGGATAAAAACTGTAAAAATCTGTAATCCAGTAACAAACTATATAGTAAGTACAGATAGGGTTCCACCTTCGGTCTCATCGCACCTTTCCCAGCCTGGAGTGACACATTATATTACCTTCTCTTCATTTCACCATTACATCGCTTCCTGTGTTTGGACAGGGACTTCCTGTGTGAAGCTGCCATGAGAATGGCTGGGGAGGAAGTGACTTTCCATAAGTGAAGGGTGACCTTGTCATCATCAGAGAGTAGCGTGACGCATGCTCCTTCAGGCAGACTGCGGTCTGCAGTACTGGGGCACAGCTGGCCTCTGTCTCTCCTCTAGAGGTTCTACACACAGTTTCCTCTGTCAAAAACTGCACTTGCGTAACACTGCATTCTCAGAGGAATTGGGAGACAGAGAGAGTGTGAGAAAATGAAAGGGGAGCAGAAGAAACTATATAGATAAGGCTTTGTTCACAAGTTGGCCACCCAGAGGAAGATCAAAGTATTCACCTATTGATTCCCAGAGGATTTGACAGCTACATTCCGGAGCTATTGTCTGTTCTAATACTGCTTTTCTGAAGGGTCAGATGGGGTTAGTATATAAAACAGGTATTTTAACAAGTTTTATTCCTGCAAATAACTCAACAATCTTGCAGCATAGTGCAGCTCTAAAATTGTGAATGGTTTATGTCTCCAGTATTAAATGTGCATTGATACATGACTTCAGCAGTTGTTGGACCCCTACCAAGCATTTCCTGTGAATACCGATACAATAATATTAAGCTTAAGTAAGGTCATATATAAGGTCACAAAAAACAGTTTTGAAGTGACCTTCTTTACAATTTTTACTAGGACTAAAATATTGTATTTAATCGGTAATAATTATATTTGGCAGATTTTCTCATTGCGACCTGGATGTATTCCAAAAAGGAAATCACCAAAGATCTACTATTCATTGAAAGTAGTCAAAGTCATTCTGATTGAATTCCAGCATTTTCTTCACCCACAGAGGAGCCAAAAGTTTGATCTTTACTAATTGATATATCCCCGCTCTACACATGAATCATAGAAGCCCATACCTTGGGCCAATTTAGCTGTTCCACTCACTGAGTTTTAATTGAGTCCACATTAAAATGTACTTATAAAATAATAATGGGCTCCCATGCAAATGAACCTATGCTGATATTGCCGTGGCAAAATTTACATATCCACAAGCAGTCTGGGAGTTCAGAAATCAATATAGATGATTAATAATATATGGGCTACAGGAATAATTTAATTCATTTGATGCAAGGACTCACTCAGCCTTGGCAAACGAAGGGTGCAATTCCACCACAATCTAATTTAATACAAGTTGCCTGGATTGCAGTTTCAATTACCGGGATTGAAATAATAATGTGTTTAAAAATTACACTTTCAAATATATGTTATTTCATTTCATTTCATTGAATACATTTAAGGATGAATCCCCTTTATTCCGACATTAACATATTGCACCAAATTGCTACATTAAACTGGTCATTCATTTATTGCATGCCTAGTTGAATATACAGATTGTCAGTTCAAGTGATCAGACAGATGGGGATTTTTCACTAAATATTCCAGGACAGTTACAGTACTATTACATGTAAACACATTACATTTGAAACATTACAACATTATTTGGAACATTAAGTAATTCATACAGTTACAGAAGGAGTGAAGAGCTAGAATCTATCAAATCGGAGGTCTCGCCAGACGACCATCTGTTAATTAAGTTTCTGAAACAGACACCCAGTAAGCAAGCGCCGTGTGTTTTCACAATGGTGCAATAACACACCAACAACACTGTTTGCATTACAATGTTGTCTTAACCCATACAATGTTAAGGTCATTTACTACAAAATATTAATGAAAAGCAGCACCGAGATTTAAAGAAGTCTCCTTAATGATCAAATGTCATCTTGAGAGATACATAGACGGCAGGTGGGGCCATTTTGAAAATGTGTTGTGATTACAACCTACTAGCCCACAACCCACAGATCTCAGCCCGTGCCACCTGTACAGCCCTGGTACAGCAGGCACATGTCATTCTGTTATTTGTCTCAAGAAACATTTTAAAGTCTACGCATTAAGATTCAGCATGCGTAATAAATGAATGGCATTCATTTGAAACTCCTTGGTGAGTCGGTAAAGTCTCGGACTGCTGAGATGATATTATGGACATTATGTTCTTGACATCGTACTATATCTTGGGCATTGCCAAGGAATTGTCAACAATACCCAGATTCCGGTCTTGCCCATAATGAATGCACTCCGATATGTAATGACTGAGTAATCACATTATTTGCAGCATCTACTTTATGCCGATGGAGGTCTGCATCTGTGGTCCTTTAGTAATTGCTAGGCCGGGAAGCGAAGGAGGAGGATTTGCATCAGCGCAGGGGAGTTGCATTGCAAATTATTATGCTGAATTGTTTTTGGGACAGGAATGTCCAATCCAATAAAGTTAATGATCTTGAAAGACATGGGGTGGGAAAAAAAAAACGATTAAAATGCAGATGTTTGCCGTCCGATGGATTTGGTGGTGGTGTAGGAATTATATCAATGTAATTAAGGTTTTAACTTTTTAAGACTTCTTTGTATCACTCCTGCGACTGTAAGGAGCCAGGACTGGGAAGGACACCCAAAATAAATAAATGTCTAATTTTCTATTTCTCCCCAACCTATTTGAAGGAAAAAGCCGAATGAATGAGTCTCCTTGTGGGAATATTTGAATGGTCTATATAACGTAAGCTGGATCACATACACTGATACAGTACAAACTGTGATCACACCTTGGTCTTCAAGACAGATACGAGGGCTTGAAAACAAGGCCCCGTACGCTATACTTCCATAGAAACCCATAGTTCCTCTGTTCCTCCAGCAGAATACACAGAGGTCTACCCTGCCTTAATGTTCTAGTGGTTTAGGCTCATAACTGACACATAAAGAACTCTTGCAGTTTTCACATTTCATTAATACTGGCTCTGTGATTACCAGGTAAAACAAATGATGTGCTTTGTTGGCAGCAGATAAATCTTGGTCTCAATTTGTTGTAATGACCCGTGTAATTTTTAAGCTGTGCCTACATATTGGCTCTTTTAACGTGTATCATTAGTGGGGTTTTATATTAGATATACATTCGGTGGCTTAATTTGGTCTCTCAGGGGCACTTATAATGATGCAGCTGCTTGCACTGGAATACGGGACACCTTTCATTTATTTATTTTAAATGTTGTGAGTAATTGAGTTCTTCATATGTGAGGCAACCTTGCTGGTAGGGTCGGATCCTCTGACAAAATGCCTACATTCCGCAGTGCAATCTGCTAAGGAAATTAATAAGGGAAGCTTAGAGAGCTAAAAGAAAAAACGAACATTTTCTGCCATATTCAGTGTGGTCTGTTGTAGCTAAAAATGACAGCACTATGATACCATGACAGTTTATTATCTCTAAAGGGCTATTTATTAGAGACAATCAAATTGTAATGATACAAATCCTCTTGGTCAATAACAGATGATGAAAACGTTTGGTAAGAGAGGTTGGGAAGCATACAGTATTTACATCCCCTGAGCCAAAATGATGCGGATAATACTTGATATCCTTACATTCCAATTGATGTATGCTCTGTGGTTAAAGGAAAAAACACAACTGAAAACAAGCAAGGATTACAAAATCTCATGCAATAAAAGTATGCTTGAGGGTCAATAAGGCTTTTCCATGTCGACCTGAAAAGCTTATGCTTTGTTTACTGAGGCATAGACATTGTACATCATATAAAAAAGTATATTTTTTTGTCTGTACCTCTTTGTTTCAGTTCATAGTACAGTTTGACAACTTCAGATTCCTCCCCTCTTTGACCCTGGCTACATGTATCATCACTGCTCTTTGACACTCTCAAACCCACATCCTTGAAACACCAGAGCAGAGCAACCTGCTTCCACAGTGTGCAAAACCATCCTCGACCGTAACACAATCACACCCGTGGCGCTACAGGCTGTTTCTCAGCAAAAACTTTTTCTCTCTCTCCTGCTTGACCACGGCACGGTGGTGGAGAGGATGCCTCGGCACGGTGGTGGAGAGGATGCCTCGGCACGGTGGATCCGCCGGGAGTTGGCTTTGGACCTGGGCCAAGATCAATGTGACCTAAATTCAAATGCGAATTAGAGGGCTGTCAGTGGGAAAAGACACTCTGTAAATGAGCTTAGACAGTGTGAGGTCCCTGGAGGATGTGAGAACCAGGGCTTCGCCTCCGTCAGAGCACTTTAATGAGTTCCAAATGGACGACCCAGGCCCCGGCGCTGGACTCCGCGCCCCTCCACGCCCTTCCTGCCAGCCCACGTCCATTGCTCTGGGACGGCCAATCCCGACAGGGGAGAAGGAAAGTATGGAGCCCTGGAATTGGGTACAGGCCTAGGCACCTGGAGGCACCTTTCCAGGGGTGCTAGATTCAACTAGCTCTCACAGTCTCAAGTCAGAATTAGACATTCATCAATGTTTCCCAAACTTCAAATTTTGAAGTTGTTGCAAACTTCAAATTTCAAAGTGTTTAAGGTTAAGTTTAGGCATTCACCAATAATTTTTAAGGTTAGGGTTAAGTCTAGGCATTAACTCCGAAATCTTAAAGTTAGACATTAACTCCAAA
This sequence comes from Salmo salar, assembly GCF_965601325.2. Lineage (NCBI taxonomy): Eukaryota > Metazoa > Chordata > Actinopteri > Salmoniformes > Salmonidae > Salmo > Salmo salar. The sequence continues at coordinate 32,495,484 of NC_138295.1, forward strand.
TGGTTAAGGTAAAGGTTAAGGTTTGGGATAGGCTTAAAACAAAAATATCAAGAACAACTTCCTACCCCTGGATTTGAACTTGCAACCTTTGGAATCAGAGGCAGATGCTTACTGGCCATCCACCATCCCCATCCACAACACCTTGAAAGTAACTGTTGCCCCTAGTGGCCGGTTTCCGCATCATCTCCTAAAGTCTTCAGACATGAATGGACGTCGAATACTGACTTGTATCAATGGTGTCCTGGCTGGCTAGATTACCTTTAGTCCCAGAGTGCTGAAAGTTGACCAACTGGACCAATCATTATGAATGACAGGAGGCTGGTGGGAAAAACATAAGTACGCTGTTGGTAGTTTTGCCATATTTAGCTGATCTACCTACAGTATAAACATTTGTATTTAGACTGCTCAACAACTTAACCTATTTATTCCACTGTTAATAGCTTTGGAAGCCAAAATAGATTTTTACTAGACTGCTATGAATAATTTAGCTATACAGTATCTTGCCATTAACTAGTTTGCTAGCCAAATCGCTAGTGATGCAACAGCAAAAAACGAGTCACTACAGGACTACAACAGTTACAATTGATAGGGCAAAGTCCATAAACTTGGTACAAATCCAAAACTGCCAATCCAAAACATTACCGCTAACGGTTTCAGGTGCTCTATTTACAATAACGCTGTGCGTTATCTCCTTACACAGGCACATCAACAGCCCGGTCCCAGAGCAACCACTCTCAACACTAGCCTCCTATTCAGCCTGGCTGACCTGGGTGAGAGTGGGAGGTTTAGTGAGTTGTTGTCCAGAACCCAGAAGGATTGTGGGAGCAGAGGGTGAGCAGAGGAGCATGGGAGGCAGAGGTAATTAGAATGCTGATTTTGCATGTTATCAGATCTCACACACACACACACACACACACACACACACACACACACACACACACACACACACACACACACACACACACACACACACACTCAAGCCTATTCCTATACATTAGGTGTGTGTGCAGTTCATATGGGATTGCAGGGGGCTTTTGATTGTCTTCAACACAGCATATGCTAATTGTTGATTGTCTTCAATATTATATGCTAATTGTTGTGAATTAGCATAATTCATTAACATTTGGGCCCTAATTACACAATGAAAAAAGACGATCCCTGAAACAGTGTTATGTGCTTTGACTTCCTAATGTTTGATACAATTAATGCTGTTCCTATTTGCATACGACTAAGGATCTTGAAATATTAAAAGTGTTGTTCAGTGAAATTTGTGATTAGTCCCTAATCAAATGTTTTTTCTTCCTTTTTTTAAAGATGTTATTTTGTTGCCCCTCAGGTAAGAGGAAGACAATCTGCTGCTTGGGTTTATTTCCAAATGTATAACCTACAAGACTTTCCTAACATGCAAATGACGAGGATCACAAAATCTGTGTCTGCAATCAACTAGTGCATCAGTTTTGGAGGAGATTTAGTGAAACAAATTAATGGAGACATGTTTGATATGTGAGTCTGTATTCTCTTTGATGTCTCCTGCTTAGCTCGCGTTAATGAGACTCACAAAGTGAAAAAACAATTGCCTTAATTTCATCATAATTGTAGTCATGGGCCTATCATAACAGCTAGTTGCCTACCACGTATGGCCTCTCCAATCACTAATAATGCATAATAGCCCAATGGCATTCTCCATACCATATCCACAGACATTTTGGACAGTGTGCATTCCCCCTTCTTATCTCTGTTGTCACATCCACTTTACATTTGAATACACAGTTGCTTATGCCAACTCTGCATTGCATTACAAACATATGCACCCCATGACAAGCTAGTCCTCTGACAACAGTAAATGCTGCTTGGTTTCTGCTTTCTCTGCGAGGCACCTGGGCCTGACAAGGACAAGATTCCAGGGCCACACAGAGGGGCCCCATGGGGGGAGGGGGGGCAACTCGGAGGTAATTGAATAGAGGCTCTGTGAATCTGCTCCTCATCCAGAGGCCCCCCAGGAGAGGGAAGGGGGAAAGAATGAGAGTTTTAATGAATGGAGACTGTCATTAAAATGATAACTATTTCCTCTGAGATCACTTCCAATTTAAATGCAGAGGAAAAAAGAAAAGCCGTAATTGAAAGATCTTGGATTTTTCTGCCATTCAAACTGTAAATTTGAATCTCATCGGAAAGGAAAAAATTGTTTGTAGCTACGCTGACTAGTTCCAATTACTTCTCTTTCTCTGTGTTTAAGCCTTGTGGGATCTCAACTCATACGTTTAACCCCTCAACCAGAGCAGACAGTTGAATGTGTTTGCTTTGAAAGAAACAGTCAAAGGCAAAGTTGAATCAATGAAACATTTTGGAAATTGATTAAAATAAGTAATAAGACCTTTTGGACTCGCGTTAGAACAGTGTTAGTCAAAAACGTACAGCTCACTGAGGTTGATTACTGTAGAGGTGTTGGTCGTCGGCAGCACACTTAGAGGAAGCACTGTGAATTTTAAGCGCGCGTGTGTGTGTGTGTGTGTGTGTGTGTGTGTGTGTGTGTGTGTGTGTGTGTGTGTGTGTGTGTGTATGTGTGTGTGTGTGTGTGTGTGTGTGTGTGTGTGTGTGTGTGTGTGTGTGTGTGTGTGTGTGTGTGTGTGTGTGTGTGTGTGTGTGTGTGTGTGATGGGAAACAGCACCCCCAGTACTCTTGGTTCTGTATACAGTTCAGGTTGAGCTCTGATGCTTATCATGCAGGAAAGTGCATGGCTGATGGCCATTACCTTGCCTCTCCGGCTCACAGCTGTGCTCAGAGTTAGCATGACATTTTCAAGTAGTTTAATGAATTGAAAGAAACTAATTTAGTGTGTAATGTTTATGGAACTGCTAAATGAAACCCATTATGAGCCATATTATCATAGTGTGACAATTGAGGGAGAGGCCATTAAACGTCAAGTATCTGAAGTCCCAACTCTCCCACACAAGGGCCAGGGTAAGGCTGTCAGTTGCTACCCCATGGATGTATAAATGTTTTAATTCCGAAACAGAATAAAGAGATGCTTACCGTAGCTGAAGAAGTAACAACAGTACTTTACTTAGGTAGTTGTCAGTTAAGTGGTATTTTAACCCCATACTGTGATAAATACACTCTACACTCGAGCGTGTCAAAACAAATGGAAGCAACAACACAAAGCAACAACAGAAACAAACTCCGGGCACCGTGCTATTCCCACAATGGAGTCGGGAGCTGCATATTTATCAAATAAATTAGTGATCATCATATAATTCTTATTGGTCTCAACAGAAACGCCACAACCATCTTGCAGATTACTCCTTGATGAGGAAAACGCAATTAAAATGTCAACTCGGTTTTATTAGATTCTGCCCACCCTGCACGGTTTAACAGCCCCCTGAGTCCTCGATGCACAGTCAATGGACGGCATAGAAAGAGGTGATACCAATGTCGAGTGATTGTTATCGAAGAAGTAGCCCTTGTCGTCTCATTAACTGCCTCAAGTGTTGCCTGTCTTACAGCCAAATGTTTTGAGTTTCTCCGCTGGATCCAATCCATGAAAGGTTGGAATTCAATCCAACCTGCCATTCTAATGTTTATGCTGTGTCTTTGTTTAGGAACTACTGTTTAGGAACTACAGGCAAGGAGGTAGACTGGCCTTCACACCTGCGTCTCCTAGTGTAAGACAAACACACCGTAAACTCTGCTACCCCTTCCTGGTTGTGTCTGCCCTTATCCAAATATATAGGTCAAAAATGTAACATGTAATTAAGTCAAGTTTTGAGAATATTTCCCCATTAAAATATGTTCTTGAAATAGCATCCAGTCTCTCGTCTTTCCCATCATGTTCTGCTTTAATTTTAAGCTTAAAATTACATGAATTATGCATTTTGGAACTTTGCGCCGTAATGACCTTAAAAGAGGAATTTGTTTTGTTATATTTGATAGGATGACAGTGATGATGTTGAAAAATATATATATATAACATATATATTTTTAATGGAGTTTAGCAATAGGTCTCTGGTGTGCTCATTAGAATGACCCGTTTGACTTATTTTACAGCCATTGGTAATTAGTATCTCCAGGAGTTATATCCCTTTGACTTCTTTTTGTTAGCCGTTAACTTTGGTGTTGCTTGCTCTGGGATGGCGGTCGAATCCGTAAAAAGACAGCAGTAGTAAAACTAATAAAACCGTAGGGTTCCTTCTGGAGAAGTTTAATACTTTCAGAGATATGATAATTCCTTTAACTTCAAAGCAGCCATTAAAAAGACAATTTCCTCAGCCTTGATGGAATTGTGGGAGGCTGTTGCTAGTATTAGATGTTGCTAGTATTTGATTGGGAAAGGTATTTGGGCTTGATTTCATTAGTTCTTTAGGGGCCATGTGTATACAATAAATAATAAACACTGATAGCTAAGGAAGGGATCACAAACTCTCATCGGCAACAAAAAAGAAATGTTTTAATTATTTTGAAGGGAAACACATTGGGGTAGTGTTACTTGGGAATAATATGAATGCAAACCAAGTGGTACATTGACAAAACAAACACTACATCATTGTCAAAAGCTATTATCTCGCCGCTACATTTTCAATGACATCATTAAGGGGCATAGTCAGTTACAGTATATATATACAATTTAGGGGGTTCAACATTTCAGCCAGCAAAATTAGGAAAGGAATGAAAATCCGAGAGATGTCAACTTCTCAAAGTGCTCATCAAGAGCCAATGAGATCTGTCCAGACTCTGTTCCAGTGTTTTTTTTTTTATTTCCTGCATCTTTACTGCCCATCTAATGGCTTATTTATTACATTCATTCTTTATAAGGCTGTTCCTGTGTGGCCTCATTATGGTTAGCGCTACTTTGGAACTCCACAATAATTATGAGCTTCGTTGTTTTAATAAGAGTCTTGGCCAGGCTGGAACTCTGGTACATCTTCACAGTTCCCAGAGGGGATTTTTTAAGGGCAGCACCAATAGTGGACAGATGGAATTCAAGCATAGCATTGGTAAATAATTTGACAGTAGAGGTGTCTACTAGAATTTCATAGTCTCTTATTGCAAAACCCCAAAATGTAATTAACCCGCCAAGCTTCATATTATGCTATATTTACTATTCTTAATGCCATAGTAAACATGTCTGGTATAGACAGTCTACTTAGTGACATACTAAACAGTGTATTTAGTAATAGATGTAAGCATGCCAACATCATAGCGGTATAGGCCTAACTATTTACATGCACTCAAATGCGATATCCTCTAATCAACTACTTTTGACAAGGCCAAATTCTTTAGAAAGGTAATATTGTAGTGGATAATAGCCAGTTCTATCTGTCTACTGCTCAGTTGCACCCGATTCATTTGTGCCCACTATACTGTTGCCGTTGGATTCTATACGTTATTGCCAATTCTCTTGAGACATCTTAGAAAGCTCTGATGGTCTCAGTTATGTTACTGAAGCAATATGAATGGTCCCCTACCCAATCACACGCCAGTCTCATCGCATGTCACCACATCATTAACGTTTGTTTTGAATAAAGGATCCATAAAAAAATAACAACCTGTTGTTTAATGATGAATATTAACAATGAATAGTGGGCTCTGCCACGTAATGAATTTTGTTCCGTTTTTTGGGGTTTCCAGACCGTTCTTCCCAGGACCATCAAGCCAAGTACCTGATATCGTAGGTATATCTATCCCACAAGAGTTTTCATTTATTTATTTTTGTCATTTCTAACCCCTTTTTCTCCCCAATTTCGTGGTTATGATCTTTTCTCATTGCTGCAACTCCCCAATGGGCTTGGGAGAGGCGAAGGTCGAGATATGCGTCCTCTGAAACTTGACCTGCTAAACCGCGCTTCTTAACACCCACTCGCTTAACCAGGAAGCCAGCTGCACCACTGTGCTGGAGGAAACACCGTTCAACTGACAACCGAAGTCAACCTGCTGGCGCCCGGCCAGCCAAAAGGAGTTGCTAGAGCACGATGAGTCAAGTAAAGCCACCCCAGCCAAACCCACCCCTAACCCCGGACGACGCTGGGCCAATTGTGCGCTGCGCAACTCCTGGTCACGGCCGGTAGTGACGCCGCAACACTGCAATGCAGTGCCTTAGACCCGCTGCGCCAGTTGGGAGGCCTCAAGCGATGAGTTTAAATGTACTTTTTCTCTTTATTGTCAGTGCCCACTCGGACTCACATCACACCGAACTGCAGAACACATTAAGAGTGAGAACGATTGTTCTATACAGTGAACGGTTACAGTAACCCTTCACATCTGGCAGGCGAAAAAAGAGTGATGTCTTATGCAGATGTGCTCCTGATTACTCATCATCTGCACGTCATCACCTTGTATTAGCGGGCTAAGCCTGACATGCACAAACCCTGGATTACAGGGACGCCTGAAACTTTTACGACCGCATGTTGTCTTTATCTGCAATGCACAGTTACATGCGAACTCTCCCTTCAAATGCATTGTCTTTCCAAGAAATGTCTCACGGTCCACTGTAAATCTGCCAAGATACAATAAATCCTGGTCCGTGATCAGTGAGGTATTGCTGTCCATAAATTCCTGACTTGGACTTTGTTTCTTGCTTTTGGCAGATGCCAGTGTTTTTTAGTCTGTTGAGATCATTAAATCATTAAAGGTATTACTTACTTTACCTCTACCTCCCCCATTCTCATTAGGCATGCAGAATCCATTTGTTTATCAAGCAGCTAAGGGAGCAGGGGAGAGCACACCCAAGCTGGGGATTGATTTATTAACACTGATTTCTGCCTGTGAGACCATCATGATGACAATCATGGTGCTTCAGGAATTTCAATGGAAAGCAGAACCAGAGATCTGTATAGCTATAATGATGAGATGCTCATGTCTCTGCCCTAACAATGGGAGTCGTTGTCACAAAAGTGGGAAGTCAGGTGACAAGATTAGGTCCAAAATAAGACCATGAAACTCTCTGGAAGAACCGGCTTTGCTAGAACATTTGCCATGCATGCCTTAGCTGGAGTTGTAATTTAATGTAGGCAATCCAAGTCTATCAGTGAAGAGGGCAGATATTACCGAGACATTGCCAAACCGATGGGAAAAATGGCTGTGAATCTGGAAAATGTTAGTTCACATTATCGATATCGAAAGTGATGATATGAAGTCACAGATAAAATATGAAAAAGTTATGTCTGCAGATGTTTGTGTGATAATAATCCTGGAGGGCAGTGGGTGCCCAGCTCTCTGTCGATGATTTTTATCTTCCGTTACAATTCAACCTCTCAGAAATGTTTTACGATTGAATCTACATATTTCCACTCTCCAGGGGATACACATTTTTGGGAAGCACTCGATCTCTGCCTCCATTTCCTGTCGGCTTTAACAGCTTCCAGGTGAGAGGTGTTTTTCGGGCTCTCTTCTGGGAATGCTTTTTAAAACTGTTTTCCTATTGATACAGTTGGTTTGATACTTACCAGATTTGACAAAGTAAAGATCTCATGTTTGGCATAATATTACAAGGGAAACCTAAGTGAATTATTTGGCCTCAATGGCTGGAAATGTAACATTGTTAAAGCGCAGGCCCTGAAACTCAAAACAGGGTCCCACGCCACATTTGGTTTTCATTATTTTTCTGAAAATTTAACAATAGCACCCAGGGATTAAGTCATGAGGCAGGTCGCAGCCAAGCTAAACATCCTGCCTCCCCCATACAAATGAAGACAGATGAAAAAGGGAAACAGGTGTAAAGTTTACTCTTGTACATTTCTTTTTGTTTTCTTGGGGAGGTGTTCTGTGCTTTGCTTGTCTTTGAGAAAACATCTCTGTAAGGTCCTAGGGAGGGGGGGAAGTCTCTCTCTCTCTCTCTCTCTCTCTCTCTCTCTCTCTCTCTCTCTCTCTCTCTCTCTCTCTCTCTCTCGCTGCTGCACATACATGGTTCCTGGGAACTGTTGAGACAGTGACTGTGGATCTCCAGGGGGGACCTCTAGAAACGGAGCACTTCCCCTGCTCTGCTCCATATTTATGAGGTTGGGTTTCCTACCCAGGGGTTTCACCAAGGTCCTCTGTAGCAGCAGCCCTGAGCTATGCTGAGGGACCATTGAGTGACACAGTGACACTAACCATAAAGAACCCTGCCCTGCCCCAAACTCACACACACAGCTGACTGCATTTATACCCATTTGAAATTAATTGATAAAACAAAAACACTTTGGTTTTAAACTGTCCTCTCATAATACTGTCATAACACATTACATAACACCTACCGTAATGTATAATGACAGATTAATGGCAAACAGTTGTTTCTAAATTCCACTTAAATGTGCCAATGTTTCTCAATAACTGACATTTCATGTTGTGGCAGCTATTACAGGGCGGTGGTTTGTTTGTTTAAGTAAGCAGTGTTGTGGGAGAGAAATGCATTTGGGATTTGAGGGGTGGGCTACTGATTTGAGGGATACTGATTTAACAGAAATGTTAGATGAGTTATGCTGAAAGGAATGGAGAAATTGGGGCAAAATGGTAGTTAGAATTTTTGGGAGGGGAGGAAGGGGATAGACAAGGAAAAATATATATATATATATTTAAAGTTTTTACGCAGTACTGTACATGAAAATAATGGCCAATGAACATAGCCTCAATCATGATGTCAAGTAATATTGTTTCCTGCAGTCAATGACCAAAACCGCCCTCTTTAGCCTCATGGGTGGAATGTTATTATTATTTTTAATAAAGTGTTATTTTTTCGACGATAATGCAGTGTTTCTATGCCAAACGGCTGTGTTATATTTCAGTCTTCTGTGATGTATATAAAGTATAATATTGGGATGCAAACTCAAAATGTACTACATTTCAACTCTATATCTGACATGGTACAGGTGTCTTCTTTTTTTAAGGCCATAAACATGTGTGTGAGGTGTATACTTTTGTTTCAAAGTAGATTTAAGACTACCAAGAATCACTCTGTGTGACTTTGAATAAGCCCACGGCAATAGAAGGTGAAGGCTTTTTGATTGGCAGGGGCCAACACAGTTCGACATGTGACACACACTGAGAATGACAAGTAACATGTGTCATGCTTGTGAAGAGGTGTGTGTGTGTGTGTGTGTGTGTGTGTGTGTGTGTGTGTGTGTGTGTGTGTGTGTGTGTGTGTGTGTGTGTGTGTGTGTGTGTGTGTGTGTGTGTGTGTGTGTGTGTGTGTGTGTGTGTGTGTGTGTGTGTGTGTGTGTGTGGTAGTAGGAGGAAGGCATCAGTGAGTTAATATGGACATACCATTCACTGAAAAGTATTACATTGTTTATGAGGTTAGTAATAATATTGATATACTGTAGACGTTACTATCATTGTAATACATTTAATAAATTAATCCACCAATCCTGTATTGGTTTATAGATATTCACTGTGAATATAGATCAATTTTCCCATTACTACCATTAACCATTACCCTATCCTCTGAGAGGACAGAAGCAGGTTCCAACCCCAGACTACAGAACCTCTCGGACCTTGAGTCGTCTGCATTTCAGTCATGTCATAGGCTATGAAGATAACGACACATCTGTGAATACAGTTTGATTTGTCACGTTGTCACAGTACCAATAGCTTGGGGGACTCACTAACTATTAAACACCCAGACTCTCTAACCTTACTCCAAAAGACCAGGCAATCAGTGAGCCTCACACTGAAATATGTGCTCTTTTTTTGCAGCGGTTTTGCAACACATGATTTTGATAGGCCAACATCATATTTCCAAAGCTCCTCCAGCATCGGTCCTTCCCAGGAAACATGGCTGCTAGGTTGAACTTTTGTACGGGTGATTTACATACCGTCTTAACTGTGCAGAGTTGGCGGAGGTCTCCGATGTCATCGCAGGCTGAGGCCCAGGGCACTTCCTGTGCGAGATGATTTACAGTCCCCCGTCAGTCCTGAGTGCCGTTTTACTGTTATGAACCCTCCCCAGCCCAAAGTCAGGCCTGCGATGTCACCATGACATCATCAACACACAGGAAAGGGTCTAATTCTTCAACATTTCAGAGTGCAGATGTATGGTGTAGTGGAATGACAATGTCACCTAATTCACTCAGGCCAAACCCCCTAGCAAAACACACCTGCACAAAAGCTATACCACCTCTTCTTTTGAACTTATTAAAGCTATGTAAACTACGAATGCAAGACTTGAATGATGCATGAAAAATAAAGTATCCTCTCTTGTGCTTTTTGTAGGCTATGTAATGGCCGAGGTGGAATGTTCCCACTCGTTACAGCCGGGCCAATCCTTTCAGATCAGTAAGGTTGAAGTGATAAGATGATAGAAAAAGAGGCTTCTAGAAAGTATTGAGGTGGAATATGGTCATCATACACTGCTCAAAAAATAAAGGGAACACTTAAACAACACAATGTAACTCCAAGTCAATCACACTTCTGTAAAATCAAACTGTCCACTTAGGAAGCAACACTGATTGACAATAAATTTCACATGCTGTTGTGCAAATGGAATAGACAACAGGTGGAAATTATAGGCAATTAGCAAGACACCCCCAATAAAGGAGTGGTTCTGGAGGTGGGGACCACAGACCACTTCTCAGTTCCTATGCTTCCTGACTGATGTTTTAGTCACTTTTGAATGCTGGCGGTGCTTTCACTCTAGTGGTAGCAGGAGACGGAGTCTACAACCCACACAAGTGGCTCAGGTAGTGCAGCTCATCCAGGATGGCACATAAATGCGAGCTGTGGCAAGAAGGTTTGCTGTGTCTGTCAGCGTAGTGTCCAGAGCATGGAGGCGCTACCAGGAGACAGGCCAGTACATCAGGAGACGTGGAGGCCGTAGGAGGGCAACAACCCAGCAGCAGGACCGCTACCTCCGCCTTTGTGCAAGGAGGAGCAGGAGAAGCACTGCCAGAGCCCTGCAAAATGACCTCCAGCAGGCCACAAATGTGCATGTGTCTGCTCAAATGGTCAGAAACAGACTCCATGAGGGTGGTATGAGGGCCCGATGTCCACAGGTGGGGGTTGTGCTTACAGCCCAACACCGTGCAGGACGTTTGGCATTTGCCAGAGAACACCAAGATTGGCAAATTCGCCACTGGCGCCCTGTGCTCTTCACAGATGTAAGCAGGTTAACACTGAGCATGTGACAGACGTGACAGAGTCTGGAGACGCCGTGGAGAATGTTCTGCTGCCTGCAACATCCTCCAGCATGACCGGTTTGGTGGTGGGTCAGTCATGGTGTGGGGTGGCATTTCTTTGGAGGGCCGCACAGCCCTCTATGTGCTCGCCAGAGGTAGCCTGACTGCCATTAGGTACCGAGATGAGATCCTCAGACCCCTTGTGAGACCATATGCTGGTGCGGTTGACCCTGGGTTCCTCCTAATGCAAGACAATGCTAGACCTCATGTGGCTGGAGTGTGTCAGCAGTTCCTGCAAGAGGAAGGTATTGATGCTATGGACTGGCCTGCCCGTTCCCCAGACCTGAATCCAATTGAGCACATCTGGGACATCATGTCTCGCTCCATCCACCAACGCCACGTTGCACCACAGACTGTCCAGGAGTTGGCGGATGCTTTAGTCCAGGTCTGGGAGGAGATCCCTCAGGAGACCATCCGCCACCTCATCAGGAGCATGCCCAGGCGTTGTAGGGAGGTCATACAGGCACGTGGAGGCCACACACACTACTGAGCCACATTTTGACTTGTTTTAAGGACATTACATCAAAGTTGGATCAGCCTGTAGTGTGGTTTTCCACTTAAATTTTGAGTGTGACTCCAAATCCAGACCTCCATGGGTTGATAAATTGGATTTCCATTTATTATTTTGGTGTGATTTTGTTGTCAGCACATTCAACTATGTAAAGAAAAAAGTATTTATTAAGATTATTTCATTCATTCAGATCTAGGATGTGTTGTTTAAGTGTTCCCTTTATTTTTTTGAGCAGTATATAAATACGGGTCACCTTTTCGGCCTGTGAGGGCTGGATTCAATTTGTATCGCTGCAGTTCCACGTTTTAGCGTGATTTAAATATAAAGGAAATGTTCCCGCGTTTGCGGAGACTGCATTCATGGTAAACGCTGCATATGCTGGCTTTACATTTCAAGCGCACTATACAGTAGCACTGAACTTCAGCGATACGGATTGAATCGAGCCCTTAGTGGAAGCTTCCTCTCCTCCTCCTTCCTTCCTTCCTCTACAGATGCTAACTTAGTGCTTGTATGTTACCAGCCAAAACACCCAGAAACACTACAACATCCTCCTCTTTCAAGGCGCTGAATGAAAACCTTTTTTCCCAGGAAATCTTTACAGAGGAAACCCTGATCATGTATTATGGAGCGCTCTCGCTCAAATATGTCAAACCCATTAATGGGCTCTGTACTTGACAAACCACTTATTATGGGATGGTGGCCAAGTTTTATATAGCCTGGGCTACTTAGCTTCCGCCCTGCATTGGCAGACCCCAGATGTATATTGGCTTTGGTACCTGAGGCTTACAGGGGAATGACTCGGGTTCTGGGAGATGGTTTTCTATGGGCGTGCTCTAGAAGGCTTTGGGCGAAGAACCTTACTAACGAGCACTGTGTACCGACAACAAAGAGTCATCAAAACTCATCAAGATACTGCTGACTACCAAAGTAGGGTTAATTACGCACAACCTGTGGTGTAGAAAGCTAATGGTTTCTAATCGACGTAGCCTTTTGCAGCCTCCGATGCTAAGTCTCATAGATAGCTTATGTTCTGATCCTCCTACGTGCTTGAAGGTTGTAAAGCAGACTTCCTATTGAGGGGCTGCTGACTTGATAAAGACATCTGCTGGTCTACTCTAATGGCATTAAAAAGAGAACCGGGTAGAGTTAAGGGCAGCTATCTCAGTAAGCACACACAAAAACACATGGACTCTTGCAAACACGCACACTAGCATGCACAAATTAATTGCCTTGTGTGTTCCCTATGTAGTCCCTTTATGAGGACGAATCACTGAGGTGATGAAGTCACTTTGTACAATTTTGAAAACCTGTCTCTGACTCAAAACATAAGTCTAAACTTGCAACCATGGAGATTGTTTTTACCCGATGATATGCTGCCATTCACAGAGGGAGGAATTGTTTCCCTTCCTCAGACTTTGAATGATCGATTCAGATATGCACTGGTCAATATGTAATCTGAGAGGCCCAGTTTGAGAGTTTGAGAGCCAAGATTTTCATCATAAAATGAGATCTTTGGAAGCTGTTGCAAAAATATCTCTCATAGACTGAGGAGAGTTGAACTAGCGTCCAAAAGGTTGAAGCTTTTGAAGGATGAGCTTGTCTGGAAAGTTTTTTATGAAGCTAGGAGTACTTGGTTTGATTATTGTTGCCCCCTGCTATGTGAGGGAATATATGATTTTATACTGAACAAAAAAATAAATGCAACATGGAAAGTGTTGGTCCCATGTTTCATGAGCTGAAATATCCCAGAAATGTTCCATACGCATGCCAAGATAATCCATCCACCTGACAGATGTGGCATATCAAGAAGCTGATTAAACAGCATGATCATTACACAGGTGCAACTAAATGATAACATTTTAGTTCCTTATATAGGACACAATGCATTAAATCTCCACTTGTTCCAAACTAACAGATGACCAATGAGATTACTGATATTGTTTGCAGTCAATCAATGGTAAATTAATCTACTCTAGGCCACTCTAAAATGTGCAGATTTGCCCTTTTGTGGGGGAAAAAAATATATTCTGAATGGCTGCACCCCTGCCTAGTCATGTGAAATCCATAGATTAGGGCGTAATGAATTTATTTAAATTGACTGATTTCCTTATATGAACTGTAACTCAGTAAAGTCGTTGAAATTGTTGCATGTTGCGTTTACATTTTTGTTCAGTATAGATTTGTAGCTAAGCCCCTCATAACGTTCACATTTTATTAATTTAGTCGACGCTCTTATCCAGAGTGTCTGGCCCAACGCTACCTGCCGCCCTAAGCAGAATGAACTCCAATACAGAAGGTAGAACCAACAATACAACATAGTTTTTCGAGGCCAAATGTATTCTTTATTAGTCTGTTTCTGTACAAAAACTACTGGATCACAGAAAGAAACATGCATCTATTTACAGCATGGTCAAAGACAGAAAAGGAGAAGCTGGAGAGATCCCCCTCATTTGTATTCTGAAGACATTAATTAAACATTGTGCTTTGATACACTTTGATGGTACATTTCATATTTCACATAGATGCAGTACCTCTCCCCTTTTCACATTGAATTAAACATTGAGAAAGTACACTTTACAATTTAAAAAACCTCTGCTGAAAACCAGGGCAGCAAAAAGCAAGCTTTCTACAACTATGACAAAAACATTTTTTTAAATCAAGCTATTTAAAAACTCAGTATATGGATGGAATGGATACAGGGAACGAGGGTGAAGGGGAGGATTGTGAAAAGTCAGCCAAGATTTAACTTGAAGAGAAAACTTGTGTTTTCATTGAAAATGGGTTTAGAACTCCATGATATTGAATTCAGATGTTTTGTGAAGTGTACAAGTGCACTCTAAAAGACATTCTATGAGCTGGCCTTCAATCTCGTAATTGAAAAATGACTTTTAAAAAAGCGTGACAGATTTTCCCGCTTTTTTTCACAAGCCCACATTATGACTACAAGTTGATGCCGCCCGATGATTGCCGATGTATGGCAATCACTGCACAGAATTAGCATACAATCAAAGATTTAATCAGGCCCATCATTGATTTGTCACCTATTGTCCACTAATAAACAAGATATGTGGACATTTGGAGAAGGAAGTACCCTCCGACATATCCCAGTTTAAACTACATCCACTGCAGCTCAAATGATGGGCCTGTGTTATTAAATTAATCAAAAGTATCAAATTAATGAGAACTTTAACTAATTCTTAAACATCTGCAAACGCATAACTCAAATGAACCACACTTCAATTAGAGTATCAAAATAATGAAAATGCATTAAGTTTGAGCATGTTCTATTGTAAGGCATCAATTATGTCTTGTGTTCTTTTATGTTTCAAAACCATTCCACTGAAATGTGGAGAGATAACTTGCATTACAGTAAATACAAATTGCATAAGTAAATGATAGATTGTGTGCAACGGCAATAACACCACCACCAACAACACTAACATCAAGGTTCCTTGAGATAGATGAACCCTACACTTGAGTGGTCCTTCTACAGTTATTGAAGGTTTACTTGGGTTTCAACTTCGCAGCTGATTCGTACAGGCATGTGTATTACATTCATTCTCACCAAAACACAAGGAATAGGCTTGGGTCCAAATAATATGGGAAAGGAGTTGAATTCTAACCAATGAACTAACGGAGGTTTATGATAGAAGAGTTTTTGAAATAGAGAAATTCACATGACAATGACCCTTCCATTTCAGCCACAATGACAAACATGTGAATCCCCCAAAAAACATCTTGGTTAATATTTGTACTAGCTTTTGTCTTTTGCTTTTAGTTTTTCTTGCTTGCTAAGATGCATTGCTCTTGTAAGTGCCCCAACTAAAATAGTGCATTAAGAAATAACCATGATAATACACATTTCACAATAACACAGAAAAAGACAAGAAGAACAGGGGGAAACACAAATGCTGTATACAAAAAAAAAGTTAAATATAGTATCGGAAATGCATTTTTATACAAAAGTGGTGGAGCATATATCCTGCTTTAAAAGACAGGGTGACCATGTCATGTTTCAACTTTTTTTGTTTTTACAAAAGGGTTGTTCATCTCCTTTTTCAATCTTTTTACAATATCTAAAAGGTATTAAGACATCGAATGTGTTTACATGTATATTTGAGACTATCATTCAGGCCAAAATCACAAAAGGAATCCCAAAACATACTTTATAAATACATACAAAATAAGCACAATCAGAAGAATAACAAGAACTCTGGTACCTAAATGTGATTAAAACTGCTGCAAGCATTTCTGGTTCAAATCTATCAATCAACACACCCCGGAAATATATCTATTGTACTGTGTTTCAAAAATGGTAGACATCCAAAACCTTTGAACCTCACAACCTTGGGCTGCCCTGGCATGACTCTGGGAGTGGGCAAATATTAGTATAACATTTGCTTTTCTCTCCTTGGCAGAATGTTTGCCAACCCTTTCTTTAGATTAGAAAATTACTGCATTTCCCTTTAAATATGATAAACACACACATTATTAAAAGCTATGGCACACAAACAAAAATGCTATTAGACTTTGACATTAGATATCAATGGTCTTTTGAAGCGGGGTTTTTATAGACATTGGGGGGAATTTTCATTGAAACTCCCACCTATTTTGAGTCTGACAATTGACAGAGAGTTTGATATTCTTGGATTCTGCACTTTTTCCATAGTTGACAGTTTTGAACTGTAGGCCTTTCCACGTTCCCTGCTCACAGTGGTTATATGACTGAAAATGAACTCGGTTCATTAGAAGATCCAGTCAAATTACTTTTCTTGTTTAGGACTCAAGACAATACTCACACCACAAGGAGTAACTACCTGCCTTTCAAATCCACAGTTTATTATTCGCTATATTTTCAGATGAGCTAACCCTTCACACATATATATGTGGGAATGCTACCCATTGGGCAACGAAAGTCCCAAAATGCAAAGCACAGAAGGTGACGGTGAACTCAACTACTGAACCAACACAAACATACTCTAGTAACATTTTACGGGTTTTCGGTTACTGTAATTTTCTTTGTTGTGCTGTTTGCTCTGTTTCCAGGAGTGAAGGGGCTTCATGGTCCTGTTTTGGAGATTGATGAGCTTTAAGCTTCTGTTGTAGAGATTCTGTGAGCCAGTGGAAATGTGGTCTGTCTGGCAGAAGGTCTTCTTCACATAGGTGGGACTATGAGACCTGCCATGGCTGAAAGACAACAGATACGCTGGTTACCTAAAAATGTGGCGAGACGTTTTGTATCCATAACATGTTTTGCATCTATAACATTGAAATATAATGTTGTAAGGATACATATCCCATAGAAAATCATTACACACCCTCTTAAATGAAAAGCCGTGTGTTGAGGTAATTATGATATGCATATGGATTTGCTGCAAAACCTAAGAATGACAAAATTATATTTTTCAAATATAATAACTTTTCCAGTCATGTTACATTAACTAAGGCCTGGATTCAATCTGTATTGCTGGAGTTCGGAGTTATAGTGTGATAGAAATGTAAAGGCAATGTTCCCGCGTTAGCTGAGACTACATACACGGTTAACACTACATATGTCGGTTCAATCGGAAATGACCTTTACATTTCGACCGCACCATCTGTAACGCTTCAGCCATGCATATTGGATCGAGCCCTTATAATCACTCTATGTGAACAAAGATTCTCAGCCAAATGATTTGATTGTGATGAATGTTTTGAAAAGTCACTCAGAGCCAGAAGTTATGGATCAACTTTGACCTTCAATCCACTGCTAACTCAGGTCATATCATTTTGTTGTATGAGTTCTAGCATAACAGGGTATCCATGACATGCCCTTTTCTAACAGTGACCCAGGCAGAAGTGGGCGGGACTGAGGGGCGGGATGCTCACCCTGTAGGCTGCTGCCATTGGTGGTGGTGCAGGTGGGGGGCGGGGAGGTCTGTGGCCGCACGACAGGGGCGAAGGCGCTCTTCTGTTTGACTGCAGAGATCATATGGACAGGAGAGAATGAATAAGGGCCTATGGGTCCACCGGAGAACAGAGGGATGGAGGAGGAGGAGGAGTAGGAGGAGGAGGGGGAGGTGGTAGATCCTAACGGAGAAGACAGACAGACAGAGGTTGGTGAGTGAGTGGACTGAGATGAGCTGTACAGTGAGGGCATGCATGGGGGCTGAGGAATGGATGCCTGCCTGAAGAAGGGCCAAGGTTTGGAGTAACATGCTCGGAGTAAAAGGTGCTCAATATCTGCAAGTTGATCCATAACTTGAAGGCCCATTTTAGACTTTGACACAAACAATACCTTGTTCTTGAGGATAGCAGCAACCTCCATCCATGTTCACAAACAAATATGTGTGTGTGTGCGTGCGTGTGTATGCATGTGTGTAGAATGTTAATGTCTGAAATGCTGACTGTGATAATGAAGCAATTTAATTTAAAGCACAATGCATTTGATACCCCATTCTCCCCATACTGGCTTGGTTCATTTCTGTACCTATGAGTTATTGCATCTTTATTCACAAGACATATGAATCCAGTAAAGTATGAAACCCTGAAGCAGCGTTTAGCCTCATATCTCACAAATACAGAAATTCAAAATGGAAGTCTAAAATTGATGACAAAATGCAAATTGTATGTATCCCTACATGTAAATAGTTATTTTGTTTTCACCTTCCTTGAACTATTAACTTATTCTTGCTGTGTAATGTCACAGTTGACATGTTTTGTTACTGATCCAACTGAATGGGTTTGGCCCACATCATGAATGAATCTATGAGGGTGTTAGTATGTTAGTAGTGTTAAGTAATGAAGGAGATGGAACAAGGTATAGGCAAAGCAGATGAAGACTTTTACAATGCGTGGTACAGACAGACAAACCCAACCTTTCCCTTCAATAGACAATGCATAACCTTCCACATCAAGTGTCAGACAAAAATCCACTTTCAGTTTAGCATCCAGAATTTACAACTACTGGGACACTGTTATTATTTTGGGAGACTTTGCTCTGTGATGCTGTAGCCTAAACAATAAGCAATTCGATGAGTCCCAGAGGTTGACAGTTAGAGTTCAAGACCCTCTCTAAAACACCTGTGACCTCAGAGCAGAATCGTGACGCTAAGCATGTTATTTGCAGAGTGGTGAAGGAAAGATCAGGGACAGAGACCCTGGAGGGTTCTAGCACTGAGGGAGAGAGAAGGAATCCCAGTGATGTCATCTATGAGATGTGTGTGAGGAATTCCAATGCAGCTCCTACAGCAGGTGTCCTCAACATTGGTCCTCTAGAACGGCAGCGGATGCCTCCACTGAATTGACCAATAGTAAACTGACGTCAATTATTTAGTCTGTGAGTCCACACCCTTGGTGCCCCAGATCTAAATCAGTCACTGTGTAAACGCAAAGTAAGAGAAGCGCTAGCATACACTGCATCCCACACTGCATCCCTCCTGGACTGAATCAGAGTACTACTGTCCAAATGAAACCGTGTGTTGTTATCCCACCACATATAACTAACCAAATGATCCCCCAGTGTTTTGTTACAGTGATGATCATTGAGACCAAATAAGGCTGTACTTACTTGCGTAGGGGGAGTTGGCGGCAGAGCCGTTGAGGAAGCTGGGTGAGCCTGGCACCCCCAGGTTGGTCATGCCCGCTCCGTAGCCGTTCATGGTGGACGTGATGGTGTTGTAGTTGGACTGCTGGGGCGTGGAGCTGGGGACGTAGCCACGGGGCGATACGCTGTTGGAGTTACGGGAGTAACCTGGACGAAAGGAGGAAATGCTATGGTCAATCCAATGACATCAAAACCGTGCAGTCTGAACAAGATCCGCTGACAACCTCAAATTCCTATATAGTAAGTATTAAGAACTGCATTGCTCTCCTCCAGAACTAAAACCACCCCTCTCCCCTCATTGTATGAGCACATTTCCCTTTGCACTTCAAATCTGAACAAGGGTTAATAAATATTATGTCAGAAGCAATAAAGCATATGTTCGATTTGGTAGGAGGGGGACTTTCTAAAATGCAACCGTATTGTAAATGTCCATGTTTCCCCAATGCATTGCAGAGTTGAATCAGACAAAGTGTGGCTTTTGCGAGGGATTGTCCATGCTGCCACTCCCTCCAGCGTTGTTTCTGACATGTGTTTCCCATTGCCTGCACTCTCCCTGATCCCAGGGCAGAGCTCCATCAATTGCTCTCCTGCTGGGAATTGCGTTGGCTCAAACCAAAAAGTGGGAAAGGGAGAGAGAGTGGGAGTGGGGAGGACAAGGAGAGTGAACTCTTAGAATTATTGGTGACTTGAGGAACCCTGGAGATCCTCAAGGAACCCCTGGAGTTCCTCAAGGAACCATTGCTAGTCAATGGTTCATATTTGCACCTTTGGCTAGGTAAGGGATTCTTGGACGAACCTTTAAAGGTTCAATGTAGCAACGGGTTCCTGTAGGAACCCTGGAGTGGAGGCTTGGCTTAGTAGGGGCTTTTTTTGGCCACCCATTAGAGTAAATGTCATTCCTGTATATCTGTTTTGTTGTTAAGGTTGAACAATTGTGTAACTTCAACGAGGCTAACAGAGGTGTGAGATCCTCAAGAGCCTATGCAAATCCCAAGATTGGAATAGTTACCACTTTATTACTGTATGTAATCAGCAATGTTAATATTATGCATAAATATTCAAGAAACATTTTAGTTTGCAGTGTACAGACTTAACATGACCAAAAATAAATATCTGATAGCCACGCCTCCAATCTGATAGGCTGCCACCTCTATAATATATTATTAAATAGGTTCAAAATTGAACCACTCCCATCACCAAAAGGTTCCGGTTTGAACCTTTACACATGGGTTCCTTGAAGACCCTTGTCAGAGGGGTTCAATCTTTTCAACTGGAAAGGTTCCACCAACTGGAATGGTTCTGTCATGAACCCAAAAGGTTCTTCCAGGCCCCTTTATTTCTAAGAGTGTGGGAGAGAAGGAGAGAAGGAGAGAAGGAGAGAGAGGAAGTGTGAACACACTGTGCTGCTTGGCATATTGTGCCTTTCTCTCTGGCCTCCAACTAAGCCCCCAAGTTGGTACTAGTGCCTCGTGAAGGGGAGAGTGCTATAACGAAGGGAGCACGGTTATTCAATACATCCTAGATGAAGGCCATTCAACTAACGGCTATGAGTGGTATCGGGAGGAGAGCGTTAAGGCAACTCCACTCCGCTATTGGGGTGGGACATGAAGGACAGGCCTAGGGGGAGCAGTCACTAACCCTATCCAGAAATCGCTGACTGACGCAATGACGAGGTCAGCCTCTGGAGGTCAATGAGACCGAGACGCGCCACAAGGTAGTTTCCCTATTTGTTCCAGAGGAAACTGTCAGCATAAAGTAAAACAAGTGGAGTGGATACCTGTTTTAAGACAAATGCCAGAGGAGAAATTACATAATCCATTTTGCTGTTGACGTAAAGCAGATCCATAACGCTGGTCTGGAATTGGATCATGCGTGGATTGGATCATTCCTCATGCGTTTGATAAGGCTCGGCGTATGATCTGCCCTGCATATTAAGGTTTTAATCATAGTACGTCCTTTCTAGGAGCACAAAGAGGCATTTCATAGCTGTACAACAGTAGGGGGAAATAGTCTGATTCTGGTATGTAATGTTCCAATGATCACAGACATAAAATATGGCATTATATATTTTCACGATTTGCTGCAGTCCTGTTCCCATGACCTCATAGATTCCTGTAGGTGTTCTCTCGTATGTCAATGTGAAAAGCAGACGAGTGGAGGGAGGGAGGGATAGAAAAAGGGGAACTAGAATGCTGAGGTGTCAGGGGAGAGAAAACAGCTCTAGATATCTCTCGCATTTCCTCTTTCTATCCATATCCTCGACTCCGACGTGAGCCAATGTGTTCATCACACATTCAGACATATTTCCTGTGCATCAGTCACAGAGCTGCTTTGTCAAAGGAAACAGCCCTCTCTAGGATAGTGTGTGTGTGTGTGTGTGTGTGTGTGTGTGTGTGTGTGTGTGTGTGTGTGTGTGTGTGTGTGTGTGTGTGTGTGTGTGTGTGTGTGTGTGTGTGTGTGTGTGTGTGTGTGCGTGCGTGGGGGGCTTTGCATTATAATATATGCTTCATAACATGCGTATGCATTTTTGGAAGTGTGTAAATAGTGATTTCACAGTCAAAGCTGTTAAAAGAGACACACAAACACACACTGCTCCCTGACACCTTGACCAAGCTACTGTCTCTGGCTGTATTCAGTATCTAAACTCTGGTTGTTTTATTCATGCCACATCGTCTGCATTTCTCATCGTCTCTCATTATCACCTCCCCTTCTCATACACTCCCAATGAATAGTGACAGGGAGCTGGTGTCACTGTCTGCCACACACACACACACTCACACACCCACACCCACACACACACACACACACACACACACACACACACACACACACACACACACACACACACACACACACACGCTTGGATCTGAGGGAATGTTTCACTGAGTGGATGTATGCACAAAGGGCCAGGCCTGGTGTATATGGCTACTAAAATCAGAGCCGCTGACAGACACTAATCCACAGGGGACACCAATACTTAGAGAAGGGGTGAGAGGATCAGAGGGTGGAGGGTGAGGATCGTGGGGTGATGGGCCATGGTGGGGGGTTGCAGCACTCACCCTGGTCCCCCTGCGAGGCCTCAGAGATGTTGACGGCCAGCTGGCTGCTGAAGGAGTTGACTCCCATCATGCCGGAGTGAGCGGCCGAGCCGCTGAGCGAGGGCAGCTGGTTGTGGCTGCGGGGGACGCTGTACAGGGCCTCAGTCAGGTCCGCTGCCCGCTTCAGGATGATCTCCTAGGGGAGGGAGGGAGCGGGGGAAGGTGGAGAGAGAGTACCATAGGTGATTGTGAGTTTAGGTCGTAAAAAAAGGTTTTGTAATGTATTTTTGGTGGGTCATTCAGATTAGATTATGGTTGAATATTGGAGTTTTCACAGATGATAGACTCAAGATAAACTACTAACTCTGATATATACATACTGTACAGATTGTTTTTCCCTGGCTTCCCAGGTTTCTGTAACCTGGCTGTTCTTGAAATATGTTAATTTGATATGTGTATGATCAAAGAATTAAAAAAATCTGGGAAACTGTGTTACCTCTTTACCAAAACAATCAAATAAGAAAATACATCTGAATGTTCACTTTTTTTATTTCATTTTTTTTGCAATAAAAATGGCCTATATGATGACATACCTGATTATTGTGGGGCATTCCATACAGAGCCTCTACTAAGTCTGCCGATCTCTTTAACAGCACTTCCTGAAATGACATCACATCGCATCTTCACTGTTTACTTCAGTTCATCAGATTTCAAACGTAATATGCTTCACAGTTACATGAAAGATTCCACACTCATCAAAACTTCTGGATCCTCTAAATTGTTGACGGTTGATGGTAAAATCTAGGAAAGTAGACTGTAGAAAATGAATGTTTACTTCTTTTATAAACCCACAACTCTAAACCTAAAACATGATCTGAGCGATAATCAAATATTCAATGTTTTCTGAGGGTTTAAATCACTGTGAAAACTACAAAATAGCTTTCTGCAAGTGTTGGACCTAGGTTATAGGAGTTGGGGTGATAAAACGAGGAAAAACACTCAAATGTAATCATTGTTTGACAGAGTACAAGTCAGAGATGAGCTTTAATGGCACACCCTACGTGTGATAAACAACCGTAAGTAAGCAGCTGTCTGCATCTCATTTTCATCACCCCCCCTTCTCTCTCACACACACAAACACACACACACACGCACGCACACTGAACACATACTCACATACACTATATATACAAGAGTATGTGGACACCCCTTCAAATGAGTGGATTTGGCTATTTCAGTCACACCCGTTGCTGACGGGTGTATAAAATCGAGTACACAGCCATGCAATCTCCAAAGCCAAACATTGGCAGTAGAATGGCCTTACTGAAGAGCTCAGTGACTTTCAACGTGGCTCCGTCATAGGATGCTACCTTTTCAACAAGTCAGTTCGTCGACCTGCTTGAGCTGCCCCGGTCAGCTGTAAGTGCTGTTATTGTGAAGTGGAAACGTCTAGGAGCAACAACGGCTCAGCCGCGAAGTGGTAGGCCACACAAGCTCACAGAACGGGACTGGTGCTGAAGCGCATAAAAATCGCCTGTCCTCGGATGCAACACTCACTACTGAGTTCCAAACTGCCTCTGGAAGCAACGCCAGCACAAGAACTGTTCATCGGGAGCGTCATGAAATGGCTTTCCATGACCAAGCAGCCACACACAAGCCTAAGATCACCATGCGCAATGCCAAGCGTCGGCTGGAGTGTTGTAAAGCTCGCCGCCATTGATGAATCACGCTTCACTTCATCTGGCAGTCCGACGGACGAATCTGGGTTTGGCGGATGCCAGGAGAACGCTACCTGCCAAAATTCATAGTGCCAACTGTAATGTTTGGTGAAGGAGGAATAATGGTTTGGGGCTGTTTTTTATTGTTCGGGCTAGGCCCCTTAGTTCAAGTGAACTACAGCATACAATGACATTATAGATTATTCTGTGCTTCCAACTTTGGGGCAACAGTTTAGGGAAGGCCCTTTCCTGTTTCAGCATGACAATGCCCCAGTGCACAAAGCGAGGTCCATACAGAAATGGTTTGTCGAGATCGGTGTGGAAGAACTTGACAGACCTGCACAGAGCCTTAACGTCAACCCCATCAAACACCTTTGGGATAAATTGGAACACCGACTGCGAGCCAGGCCTAATTGTCCAACATCAGTGCCTGACCTCAGTAATAATCTTTTGGCTGAATGGAAGTAAGTCCCCGCAGCAATGTTCCAACATTTAGTGGAAAGCCTTCCCAGAAGAGTGGAGGCTGTTATAGCAGCAAAGTGGGAACCAGCTCCATATTAATGCCCATGATTTTGGAATGAGATATTCGACGAGCAGGCGTCCACATACTTTTGGCCATATAGTGTACTAACACACACTTACACATTCTCCCAGTCAGACGTCTTGTATTGAGCCCCACAACTCCCTTCTTGAGCGCTCTAGTCTCTGCTTGTAGGGGGTGGCCTTTTTGTTACAGCACTTAGTTTGTCACAGCACTACACAATAGCAAATTGTCATGACCAGAGTGCATCTTCACCAGCCTCTAATCAAAATGGCTGCCAGTGCACCCTGGAGGGAGAGGGGGAGCTGGGAGGGAGCAGCCTGAGGTGGTGGGAACCTATTAACACTTTCAGACTGCCTTCGGTGTTTCCGATCCGCCACTTTAGACCCAGGCTTATTAGAGCCACATTGCATGAAATTTGTTGAATTTCCCCTGCCTAATTCACCCCTCCCTCCTGCTCTCTCATCCACCCCCCTCCTCCATTGTCCCTGGGCTGTTTCCCACTCAGAGGAGGAAGCGTCCAATCTCTCCCCAGCAACCCAGTGGGTCGCCGTGGCGATGGCTCTTAATAACAATAACAGGCCTGATAAATAAATATTGTCTGGTGGAGGAGGAGTCGCTGACACTCGCCGGGGCTAAATGGGGGGACAAACACTCACACACAGGCATATTCACACAGCCCAGTATCCTTTCACAGGAAGAATGAGAGGAGAGGAGAGGAGAGGAGAGGAGAGGAGAGGAGAGGAGGAGAGGAGAGGAGAGGAGAGGAGAGGAGAGGAGAGGAGAGGAGAGGAGAGGAGAGGAGAGGAGAGGAGAGGAGAGGAGAGGAGAAAGGGACGAGACGTCACAACACGACACAACACGAGAGCGGAAAGGAGACGTGACGTAAGGAGGACAGAGAAGAGGAGTCAGTCAGGTGGGGAGAGAAGAGGAGTGGGTGAGGTGGGGAGAGCTGGGTTGGTTGTTGTTTCCAGGGCTCTGGGGATGAGAGCTGGTGTTGTGGGAGCCTCTGCTGGAGGTCTCTGGGGTATTACAATGAGGAGGGGCCTCTGTCTGCCTGTCTGGAGCCTGATTGGTTCCTACAACACATCTAGCCTTTTCCTTGTGTAAAAAAAAAAGTTTTAACTTGACCAAAACGCTGTCAAAGGAAATGTGCAGTGCTGTGGTGAACATGTGTCCGGGAATAACTTTTTTTCTTATCATTTAATCATTTAACTATTGTCTCACCGTTAGCCCTGTGTTCACTGTTTGACAGGGAAAGAGTGCATGAGGATGCTCTTCTCCCTTTCTGTCCCCCATTTCCCACGACAAAATATGACCTCAGGAAAAAGGATCCAAGTAAAGTTGAATCAGTCTGAGGAATTACCATCTGCCCAGACGGGCAGGCCTGAGTTACAGAGTGAGTTCATGGATTCTCTTCTGAATATATACATCAATGGAAATTAGATTCACTAATATGATGGTTGATTTTATTTTTACTATGTGCACACGTTTTAAATAAAGAGCATGCGTGAGCGTGTGTGTGTGTGTGTTCATACGTGTACCTGTGTGTGAGATCCACCACGCCAGTCTGCCCTTCCTCTGTGCCCACCTGCCCACCCCAACACTCCTACTGACCCCACAGCTATCCTGCAGGCACACAGTCACACAGTCACACAGACACACAGTCACACAGACACACAGACACCCCAACACTCCTACTGACCCCACAGCTATCCTGCAGGCACACAGTCACACAGACACACAGACACACAGTCACACAGTCACACAGCCACACAGCCACACAGTCACACAGTCACACAGCCACACAGACACACAGACACACAGTCACACAGCCACACAGCCACACAGTCACACAGCCACACAGACACACAGTCACACAGACACACAGCCACACAGTCACACAGCCACACAGACACACAGACACACAGACACTCAGACACTCAGACACACAGTCACACAGACACCGCCACTCCCACCACAAAAAAGCAATAGAGCTCTCGTTCCAGCTCCTGTCAATCTCCACCCCACCCCCAGCTCTACACCCGAACCCTGTCCCCTGTCCCTATCCACTGAGAGAGGGCACAATCTGTCACACCTTGGCACTGCCAACTGCTATACCCCCATGAGGAGTGTATCTCGGACCCCTCCTCCCCTCCTCTCATCCTCTCTCCTCTTATCGTCTCTCCTCTCCTCTCCCCCCCTGGCATGTGCTCGCTTCATTAATCTCCATTATAAAACAGAAGTTAGTTAATGTCTCTGAGGCTTGGCGGCTGCAACACCCTGCCTGCCACAGGGAACTTTGGCAAACCGCTCCCGCCCGATGCCTCAAACCCACACACATAGGGACACACACACACACATTCCTGCCTCTACACACTGGTGTGTGTGTGTTTGCCACAGTCGGTCTCTCCTTTTTTCATTAGGCAATGACAGACACAACAGCCTTCTCAAGGTAACGACGCCTTCGAGGCCTTACTGCTCGTTGGTGCTACTCTGCTTCGGTTTGCGTGTGTTTTGTGTGTGTGTGTGTGTGTGCGTGTGTGTGTGTGTGTGTGTGTGTGTGTGTGTGTGTGTGTGTGTGTGTGTGTGTGTGTGTGTGTGTGTGTGTGTGTGTGTGTGTGTGTGTGTGTGTGTGGTGTGTGTGTGTGTGTGTGCGTTCAATTGTTTGAAGTGTGTGGCCAGTTTCTGATGCTAAGAACAACCCCCTAAATAACCCCAATCTTGAAAACAAATGCAAAGAAAAGACTCTTTGGAGGACATTCTCCAGAGTATTATCGCAGAATAAATGAAGCACTTCGTTATGTACAGAAATTCCTCAGCACACTAATCTACCATGGATTTAGCTAATTATCTCCAGACAATAACAACAATTAGATTGTTGTTATTGTCTGGAGATAACCAACTAAGAACAGGCCATCTGTTCTGAGAACCTTCAGATAACCAAATAAGAACAGGCCATCTGTTCTGAGAACCTTTAGATAACCAATTAAGAACAGGCCGTCTGTTCTGAGAACCTTTAGATAACCAATTAAGAACAGGCCTGTATGTTCTAAGAACCTTTAGATAACCAATTAAGAACATGTCATCTGTTCTGAGAACCTTTAGATAACCAATTAAGAACAGGCCTGTGTGTTCTAAGAACCTTTAGATAACCAATTAAGAACAGGCCTGTATGTTCTAAGAACCTTTAGATAACCAATTAAGAACATGTCATCTGTTCTGAGAACCTTTAGATAACCAACTAAAAACAGGCCGTCTGTTCTGAGAACGTTTAGATAACCAATTAAGAACAGGCCATCTGTTCTGAGAACCTTTAGATAACCAATTAAGAACAGACCATCTGTTCTGAGAACCTCATTTCATGTCATGTTACTTAACTTGGACCATTGAAAATACATCACAGAATTTGTGACATAACAGTGAGGGTTATCTATGCCTGGGTCTTGTGGTCCTGTAGCTGTTGGGGTGGGAGGCATGTGTGTGGAGGTGAGAGATGGGCCTTGCACTGCCTTGTTGTGAACCACACACACACACACACACACACACACACACACACACACACACACACACACATCCACATTCACACTCATAACCCCCCCCCCCCTACACACACATACACCCCACCCTCCCAACACCCATATACCCACACATGCACACACACCCCTCCCTATAGCGACGAGGAGAGACAACGCCATTGGATTCCTGTCAGCGCAAGTGCCGGCAATCAGAGCGCGGGTGCTTTAACGCCGCTGAAAGCTCAGCCCCAATCAATACGGTAATGCACTGCCTCCCAGTTATCATCATAATCTCTTATCACTGGCCCACACCTCTGAGGGGAGAGGGGAGAGAGGGGGGACGGAGGGAGGGATGGAAGGATGAAGGGATGGTGGGATAGAGGGGGGGTGGATGGATGGAGGGATGGATGGAGGGATGGTGGGATAGAAGCAGCGTGACGGCTCATTCAATAATCACCTCAGCCAATGATCTGAAAGATTGAGGAGATGAAGGTACTACAGATGTTTCCATGGTGTGTAAAATGCTGGTTTAGTGCGAGTAAAAAAGTGTGAGTGTCACTTGAATTCAATATAACGGTAGTATCTTGATTCTTGAAATTACCCATTTGCAATATGAATAAACATCAAACATGGAATATGCAAGGGTGGAAAGATTCACTACATACTCTAGTAGAGAGAGAGAGCGAGCACCTCATCACCATGAAGGGGGAAGGAGTGGGGACTTGGCGGAGGACAGGAGGGAAGGAAAGGAGAATTCTCTCCTCCATCCTCAGTGGGTCAACTGCCAGGAAGGGATGTTGGCCCTACAAGAGACTCCCTCCCAATGTGCGAGTAGGAAGAGTCTGTTCCCAGCCTCTATCCTGGAAGCCTCTACACTGATGTCTTTAAAGCCCTTTCTACCTTACACCGGGGAAAAAAACAGGTTTTAGCTAGTGTATGTCTCTCTTTTATGACTTCAGACAGAGGTGGAAATCATTTCATCCACCATGCTCCATGCTCTCATCTGTATCCAGGCCAAGAGGGAAAGGCACATACAGTATTCTGGAGCGACAGACCACACATCTAGAGAGTGATCGTCTCTTTAGGGTACTTCAGAGCTCCAGGTGGAATAACTCACAAGAAGAACGATATGAAAGAGCAGGAATTATAGAATATCCTAAACTGACTGGGGTCATCTTCAAGTCAGGTCGATTGAGGAAATTAATTCCAATTTGACTCATGAGATTGAAAATGCCTGTCATTTTCTATGAGGATTTTTTTCTCTCCAATTCATGACTTGGGGCAGCAGGTAGCCTAATAGTTAGAGTGGTGGGCCAGTAACCGAAAGGTTGCTAGATCGAATCCACGAGTTGCCAAGTTAAAACTCTGTCGTTCTGCCCCTAAACAAGGGAGTTAACCCATTGTTCCTAGGCCGTTATTGTAAATAAGAATTTGTTCTTAACTGACTTGCCTAGGAAAACAAAGGTTAAATAAAAAATTTCAAAAATAAACTTGAACTTTTGTATCTATAAATTGAATTACAATTCATAACCTATCAACTGGAAACCCAGCCTATGCCACTTCCTCTCAGTGCTACTTTTAATGTGCAGTACTATATAACATTTTGGCGACAATACAAAATAGTATTTCTCTCAAGGAATTGTATGTCTTTACTATTACAGAAATACATTAATAAGTGCTATTTTCATGTGAAAATGTTATGGAATGTGCCTTTATCATACTGCATGTAACTGCATCCTCCTTCTCAAACATTGGACTGAACATGAGCAAAATCTCTCCCGTAACTCTTCTACCCATCTCACCTAACCCAACCCCCTGAGCCCCAGCCCGTGCCCCTGGCCCCCAACGCCCCAGTCCTCCTTGCGTCTGCCTCCAGACATATTCCACCTATTTTCTTCCATTGCTTTCCAGGAGCTCAATTATGGGAGGATGGCTCCCTGGTTCCAGAGGTTCCCGGAGAGAAGGGATCAGCAGACCCGGGAGAAGAAGCCTTCCGACAGGTCCCTTAACAATGATAAATCACCACTTGCCTGGCTCTGCACAGCCGTCCCGCAGCCACCTAGCTGCAACACAAAGGGAGCGCTACCTCTAGCTATCTCTAGCCCCCCCCCCCAGACGATCCCACAGGTGAAGAAGCCGGATGTGGATGTCCAGTGCTGGCGTGGTTACATGTGGTCTGCGGTTGTGATGCCGGTTGGATGTACTGCCAAATTCTATAAAACAACGTTGGAGGCAGCTTATGGAAGAGAAATTCATTGAATTAATTAAATTGTCTGACAAAAACTCTGGTGGACTTTCCTGCAGTCGGTGTGCCAATTGCACGCTCCCTCAAAACTTGAGAAATCTGTGGCATTGTGTTGTGTGACAAAACTGCACATTTTAAAATGGCCTTTTATTGTTCCCAGCACAAGGTGCACCTCTGTAATGATCATGCTGTTTAATGAGCTTCTTGATATGCCACACCTGTCAAGTAGATGGATTATATTGGCAAAGGAGAAATGCTCACTAACAAGGATGTAAACAAATTTGTGCACAAATGTTGAGATAAATGAGCTATTTGTGCATATGTAACATTTCTGGGATTTTTTATTTCAACTCATGAAACCAACACTTTACATGTGGCATTTATATTTTTGTTCAGTATAGATTAGAGCACAAACTAACAGCTCAGGTCCTGGACTAGATATAGGGAGTGCAGGCTTTTGTTACAGACCAGCACTAACATTGCATTGAATATAATTGCCCCATTAACCCTGGCAGTTGATTCAGATGTAATGGCCAAACAGGTGGTAAACACATCTAGCCTCAGAGGTCATATAAGGCCAGAACATGCTTTTTCAGCCGTTAACACATTTTGGCTGACAAGACAGCAAACTCTTCACCTCGGTTAGCTTTTTAGCTCAGTCTCCATTTGTTTGTCTGCTCTGTATCAAAACAGGCCTCCCGTATGGCTGTATCTTAGGAAAATAGGCCCTCCACATGTAAGGAACGCATCACCATCCAGGTGTCTATTTAAGAGGATTCATAGGCCGTTAAACTTGCCGTGACCTGGGAATGGGTCTTCTACTGCAAAGATCCTGGAACAGAGTGGACCTCGCAAATATGCTGCTGCCTCCCATGCTGAGCAATAAGGGGAGGCTAGAGCTTAAACCACATATCCTCCATAGATCTGGACGGGGAAGTGTCCGCTTGCAGCCAAGGCAGACTGGAAATGAAATTAGAGGCGAACTGATCCAGCCCCAGCCTCCGAGGTCATCAGTGACCAGTTGGCCATGCTTTAGCCCCGGTCTGCTCTGTCTGTCTATCACTGGGGCTAGGGTTCCAGCTCTGGGACTGGCTCGTTGGAGAAGTGCGGCTGCCAACCTCCTAATCTAATCACTCAAATGGGGTTTCTCAGCTACAAAGGAAAACATCAAAAACCAACAGCCAGTGTTTTCCCCTATCATTATTTACATGGAATCCCACTTATTCCCACCCTTCTAGACTTGCTCTGTTGCTTCCTGCTTAAAAAATTACTTCAATTTGACTTCAATTGGTTCCAATAGCAAGTGTTGGTGCCTATTGCCTCTGAATGTAGCTTGGGGTAGCTTTGCTCCCTGCCTAAGAGGCTCTACAAACGGTCCTGACCAACCTTTCCATCCTACAAGAAAAGCAAAGGAGAGAGGATAACAAAGGGATGAAATGTCAGCGTTACTGTTCCAGAGTGACCGTGTGAGTCTTTCCTGACAAGCCACATTGGGTGAGAGCAATGAGGTACTTCACGAATAGCAAGCTTTTCCGTGTTAGTCTTGTTGTTATTTCCTTCTGTCTAAAATGTCGAGAAAGCTAGCGGCTGAAGAGAAGACGGAGGAAAATCTATACGCTTATTGAGTTTTCTTTTGAATAAATAAATATATAACGGCTGATAGGGACATTCTCCCTCCGCCACAAATCAGGGCATCAAAGGGGCCAGACAATATATGCTCACTAATAGTATCAATTTACAAATAAACTGCTTTTTTGGTGACTGGATCTCAGATGTCAGATTTTGATAAATGGTTTCAATTTGGCAGCTGTTTTAGACTGTCAGGCTCCATCTGATCATATCCCCCTTTACAACAGTTCCCTGCCCAAAACAATCTCACTCATTTAGTGGTGCACCTTGTTAGGGGGAAAATAATCTTTTCATACTAACCAGGCGGCAAACCGCCCAGGGCACCTGACGGCTGCCTGTGTTCTTGGCCCTGCCTAATGCGTGTGTGCGTGCGTCTACACTGAGTTTACAAAACATTAGGAACACCTTCCAAATATTGAGTTGCACCCCTTTTTGCCCTCAGAACAGCCTCAATTCATCAGTGCATGGACTTTACAAGGTGTCGAAAGCTTTCCCCAAGGATGCTGGCCCATGTTGACTCCAATGCTTCCCACTTTTGTGTCAAGTTGGCTGGATGTCCTTTGGGTGGTGGGTCGTTCTTGATACACACTGGAAACTGTTGAGAGTGAAAAATCCAGCAGCTCTGCAGTACTTGACACACTCAAACCGGTGCGCCTGGCACCTTCTACCATACCCCTTTCAAAGGTAATTCAATATTTTGTCTTGCCCATTCACCCTCTGAACGGCACACATACACAATCCATGTCTCAATTGTCTCAAGGCTTAAACATCCTTCTTCAACCTGTCTCCTCCTCTTCATCTACACTGGTTGAAGAGGATTTAACAGGTTACATCAATAAGGGATCATAGCTTTCACCTGGATTCACCTGGTCAGTCTATATCATGTTTTGTATACTCAGTTTATGTGTCTACACATGTGCATGGAATGAAGATATATTTGTATAAGCAGTGACTTTGCATCTGCATGTTTGTTACTACCTCAAACCTAAATTATAACAAGACCAGAAACACTGTCTCAAACTCTACAACACCAATACAACATCATATAAACACCTGTTTCCAATTGTACAAGTTATCAGAACAATGTGCCTATTGGCATCGGAGTATGTTCCAAGGCCAGGTCCATATTGAGTGGAACAAATTAATCCAATCTAACAGATCTGGTTTGCCCTCTATAAACTCAGATATTTGGCAGTCCGAAGTCTATACGGTCAGGGTGGTCTTTGGAGTAACAACAGGGGATGATGTGCTCCTTGGTGTCCTCTGAGGCGTATCACTGACCTTAGGTAACCTCTCGGGATCTCCTGGGTGTCTGGGGATGACTTTCTGTAGCCTCTGGAAGCCATAGTCGATGGTAGGCTCATTCAAGGCTGGAAAGAGAGAGAATTATCATGGTTAGAATATTGCTGAGTGGTATCTCTACAAACAAAGTGGAGCGGCTCAAACATGTATTGCTCTTCTATAGCTTCCAATGGCACATTTGAATCGTGTTTTTTGTTGTTGTTGACATCTGTATGCCTATGTAGACCTTCTGAAGGCCTTATGATGGCCTTATGAAGGCATTATGTCACATTCTAGAGTAGCATATCTCCCCTGCCTGGCTGTCCTGCCCTGATACAGGAGCTCTACAATGGCCTTGTGTCAGCCCATCTCTTCCTCCACCGGCATGTCTCTCTCTTTCTCCTACTGCTGTTTATTAAGCGTGAGATCTTCTACTCAACCTGTCCCAGTCACTATCCCTTTCACAGAGCATTCCTAACTAATTCAATTGCACCGCCCTCACTCTAAGCCCCTCACATACCCCCCTTTTTATCCCCCCCCCCCCTCCGTTTGCAAACAACACAATCTCCATTCCTCTCCGATTCGATACAAAGGGGAAAAGAGAAACACCCGGAAATGAGTTAGGGAGATATTTCTCCATAATCAAGCCCATTAATCATAAAAGACTGTCAAATTTGACTTTGGGGACAATTTGTCAGCCTTCTTGCCCTGTAAGGATGATTGACACACCAAATGCCGGTAAGTAGAATAGCTAGTTTGCACTAATATGCATAACCGGCGCTTTCATGAATAAGAATAAGGTGGCAGCAGCAGCGCAGGGTCTATTCAAAGGCCCGCTGCTGTTTGTCGCGAGCGGCAAATAGATGTTATTACGATTATAACAATATTTGTTTTCTTTCCTCAGGAATGGGCACCCGCGAGCTGCTAAATCAAATTTGTTGGAGGCCCGTTTCACACCAAGGGAAGGAGAAAAGGGCTTTCAGGCTGGAGCTGGGTGGGGATGTTATCTGAAGGGTGACGGAGCCTTCACATTCCCTCTCCACACAGGCTTCCATTTTGAATCTCTGCCC
The DNA here is from genome assembly GCF_965601325.2 of Salmo salar. Lineage (NCBI taxonomy): Eukaryota > Metazoa > Chordata > Actinopteri > Salmoniformes > Salmonidae > Salmo > Salmo salar. The sequence goes on from NC_138295.1 coordinate 32,529,764, forward strand.
CTGGCCCCTGAGAGGCCTGGAATGGATTACTCTCTCATGGACAATTTCTCCCTTGTTGGGATGAAGAGGGGATAGTCTACTTTGAAACCAAACAGATGTCTTTGGATAATAAGGTATTCCTAAGGCCTTGTCAGAGCGTTAAGGCTCAGTATTGGGAAAGGGAATTTCAACACATCCTGGGAGAATTCTAAAAACAGCCATCTACCAAGAGAGTAGGACAAGTGAGAGAACAAGTGAAGGAGAGGCAAAGAAAGAGAAAAGGGATGGACACACACAGGAAGAGAGAGAGAGAGAGAGAGAGAGCGAGAGAGAGAGAGAGAGAGAGAGAGAGAGAGAGAGAGAGCGAGCGAGAGAGAGAGAGAGAGAGAGAGAGAGAGAGAGAGAGAGAGAGAGAGAGAGAGAGAGAGAGAGAAAGAAAGAAGCAGAAAGAGAATCTCATCTCGCCGGGGAGACTGGAGGGTAGTGGAGCAGACGTCTCTCCCTCTACTGCCCCCCAGAAATTAAGACCATTACTTCCCCTTATTAAAATCCCCTGCACTTTGACCCCAGCGCCCCATTGGCTGCCTGTAGGCCCCTGTCCTCTCAGCCAATCGATACGGCTGCCTCCTCGCAAAGAGCCTGAGTAATTGGAGAGCGCCGACGCGCTGCGCGAACCCTGACCCCCTACGCATTACACACCCCATATGAAGATAGATTGCCTGATTTAGTGTAAACATATGCTGCAATTCCAGCCATCAGTGCCACTTTCTCCATCGTAATTTGTATTGATTTTTTTTTTTCGGGGGCTCAGCCATCTTCGTTTCTTTGCGGTGTCTGACGTTTGGATTTTTTTCAAAGGGGAAAGATAATGCAGTTTGGTGGGAAGAGGAGGCGAGAATATGAGTGAGGGAGAGAGAGGGAGAAAGAGAGAGAGAGGGGTCGGCGAGGTATCATTTTTTATTTATTTAATCATCCAATTATTGCCCTCGATTTCTCCCTCTCTCCATGAAAGTGATCAAACAGTCGACTGGGGTCTCACTAAATAGAGCGTTGTTATTAGGTGACCACTCGACTGGGACAAAAGGGAGGGAGCGGGTGAATGGGATTTCCACTAATACACTCAACCAAGGCTGAGAGGAGTGGTAGTGAAACATGATCCCAGATCACACAACAGCACTAGGTACGGTAGATAGCACTAGGTAGATAGCACTAGGTACAGTAGATAGCGCTAGGTAGATAGCACTAGGTAGATAGCACTAGGCAGATAGCACTAGGCAGATTGCGCTAGGTAGATAGCGCTAGGCAGATAGCGCAAGGCAGATAGCGCTAGGCAGATAGCGCTAGGTAGATAGCGCTAGGCAGATAGCGCTAGGCAGATAGCGCTAGGTAGATAGCGCTAGGTAGAAGGCGCTAGGCAGATAGCGCTAGGTAGATAGCGCTAGGCAGATAGCACTAGGCAGATAGCACTAGGCAGATAGCGCTAGGTAGATAGCGCTAGGTAGATAGCGCTAGGCAGATAGCGCTAGGCAGATAGCGCTAGGTAGATAGCACTAGGCAGATAGCACTAGGCAGATAGCACTAGGCAGATAGCACTAGGTACAGTAGATAGCACTAGGTAGATAGCACTAGGCAGATAGCACTAGGTAGATAGCACTAGGCAGATAGCACTAGGCAGATAGCGCTAGGCAGATAGCGCTAGGCAGATAGCGCTAGGCAGATAGCACTAGGCAGATAGCACTAGGCAGATAGCACTAGGCAGATAGCAATAGGCAGATAGCACTAGGCAGATAGTGCTGGTGACAGCAGAACACTATACAAGTCAGACAGAAGGTTTTGGGTTAAGGAGAATAATCTAGTCCAAATTGGAGGCTTTTAAATCAGCAGATGCTACATACATTTTGGGATTTATAAATTAATGACATGTAAGCATTGATTCTTGAAGAATATAACTTAGAAATGCCTCATGAGCTTAGTTCAACTGTCGTACCCCATCAGAACTAAAATGTAACCTTGTTTTACGGCAATGCTTGTAAATGTAAACACTATATAGCCTCATAACATGGTTAAAATTCTACATTTGATATCATGGATGGTCAGTCCTTGCATCCATAGCTCTGTCAGAGTGATTACATTTCTCTAGCCGCATCCCTCAGCTTTTAACCAAACCAAGGGTGGGGATGCCGCGTTGTTGTTGTTTCTACTGCTGATTGCTACTTTAAGGTCAGATAAACCATCTATCTGAAATATTCATAAATTGGCATTAGGCATGATAATGTTCATTTGATCATCACATTAATGGTCATGTCTTCTACCTTCATACTCTAACATCGTTCTGACTCAATGGAGGCTGCTGAATGGAGGACAGCTCATAATAATGGCTTGAAGGGAGCAAATGGAATGGCATCAAACACCTGGAAACCATGTGTTTGATGTATGTGATACCATTTCACTGATTCCGCTCCAGTCATTACCACAAGCCTGTTCTCCCCAATTAAGCTGCCATCAACCTCCTGTGTTCTGACGTCACTATATGCAAAACACCACTTTTGTTGGTTGGGAGTATTGTTGCAAGTCGCAAAGTCTTTATTTTGAATACAAACAGTGTAGCTATTCGCTCCGCAAGGCAATCAAACAAGCTAAGCGTCAGAATAGAGACAAAGTAGATTTGCAATTCAACAGCTCAGACACGAGAGGTATGTCTTCTGATCCCTCCTGTCTCAGCCTCCAGTATTTATGCTGCAGTAGTTTATGTGTCGGGGGGCTAGGGTCAGTCTGTTACATCTGGAGTATTTCTCTTGTCTTATCCGGTGTCCTGTGTGAATTTAAATATGCTCTCTCTAATTCTCTCTTTCTCTCTTTCTGTCTTTCTCTCGGAGGACCTGAGCCCTAGGACCATGCCTCAGGACTACCTGGTATGATGACTCCTTGCTGTCCCCAGTCCACCTGGCCGTGCTGCTGCTCCAGTTTCAACTGTTCTACCTGCGGCTATGGAACCCTGACCTGTTCACCGGACGTGCTTGTTGCACCCTCGACAACTACTATGATTATTATTATTTGACCATGCTGGTCATTTATGAACATTTTAACATTTTAACATTTTGACCATGTTCTGTTATAATATCCACCCTGCACAGCCAGAAGAGGACTGGCCACCCCTCATAGCCTGGTTCCTCTCTAGGTTTCTTCCTAGGTTTTTGGCCTTTCTAGGGAGTTTTTCCTAGGGAGTTTTTCCTAGCCACCGTGCTTCTTTCACATGCTTTGCTTGCTGTTTGGGGTTTTAGGCTGGGTTTCTGTACAGCACTTTGAGAATATCAGCTGATGTACGAAGGGCTATATAAAAATAAATTTGATTTGATTTGATTTGATGTGGCAGGGTCTACAGTCAATCACGGATTACAAAAAGAAAACCAGCCCCGTCGCGGACACCGATGTCTTGCTCCCAGACAAACTAAACAACTTCTTTGTGGCGAATCGCATCTCTGCATGTCTGGCAGACATATCAGTGTGGATGACGGATCACCATCTCAAGCTGAACCTCGACAAGATGGAGCTGCTCTTCCTCCCGGGGAAGGACTGCCCGTTCCATGATCTCGCCATCACGGTTGACAACTCCATTGTGTCCTCCTCCCAGAGTGCTAAGAGCCTTGGCGTGACCCTGGACAACACCCTGTTGTTCTCCGCTAACATCAAGGCGGTGACCCGATCCTGTAGGTTCATGCTATACAACATTCGCAGAGTACGACCCTGCCTTACACAGGAAGCGGCGCAGGTCCTAATCCAGGCACTTGTCATCTCCCGTCTGGATTACTGCAACTCCCTGTTGGCGGGGCTCCCTGCCTGTGCCATTAAACCCCTACAACTCATCCAGAACGCTGCAGCCCGTCTGGTGTTCAACCTTCCCAAGTTCTCTCACGTCACCCCGCTCCTCCGCATACTCCACTGGCTTCCAGTTAAAGCTCGCATCTGCTACAAGACCATGGTGCTTGCCTACGGAGCTGTGAGGGGAACGGCACCTCCGTACCTTCAGGCTCTGATCAGGCCCTACACCCAAACAAGGGCACTGCGTTCATCCACCTCTGGCCTGCTGGTCCCCCTACCTCTGCGGAAGTTCCCGCTCAGCCCAGTCAAAACTGTTTGCTGCCCTGGCACCCCAATGGTGGAACAAGCTCCCTCACGACGCCAGGACAGCGGAGTCAATCACCACCTTCCGTAGACACCTGAAACCCCACCTCTTTAAGGAATACCTGGGATAGGATATAGTAATCCTTCTAACCCCCCCCCCCAAAAAAAAAAATATATAGATGTACTATTGTAAAGTGGTTGTTCCACTGGATATCATAAGGTGAATGCACCAATTTGTAAGTCGCTCTGGATAAGAGCGTCTGCTAAATGACGTAAATGTAAAACGTAAATGTTTGCTCGCTTTAAGGACAACACAGTGCCACTGACATGGCCCGCTACCAAAACCTGCGGGCTCTCCTTCACCGCAGCCAACGTGAGTAAAACATTTAAACATGTTAACCGTCGCAAGGCTGCCGGCCCAGACGGCATTCCTAGCAGCGTCCTCAGAGCATGCGCAGACCAGCTGGCTGGTGTGTTTACGGACATATTCAATCTCTCCCTATCCCAGTCTGCTGTTCCCACATGCTTCAAGAGGGCCACCATTGTTCCTGTTCCCAAGAAAGCTAAGGTAACTGAGCTAAACGACTATCGCACTGTAGCACTCACTTCCGTCATCATGAAGTGCTTTGAGAGACTAGTCAAGGATCATATCACCTCCACCCTCCCTACCTGTCACCCTAGACCCACTCCAATTTGCTTACCGCCCCAATAGGTCCACAGAGGACGCAATCACACTGCATTCTGCCCTAACCCATCTGGACAAGAGGAATACCTATGTAAGAATGCTGTTCATCGATTACAGCTCAGCATTTAACACCATAGTACCGTCCAAACTCGTCATTAAGCTCGAGACCCTGGGTCTCGACCCCGCCCTGTGCAACTGGGTCCTGGACTTTCTAACGGGCCGCCCCCAGGTGGTGAGGGTAGGAAACAACATCTCCACCCCGCTGATCCTCAACACTGGGGCCACACAAGGGTGCATTCTCAGCCGTCTCCTGTACTCCCTGTTCACCCATGACTGCATGGCCATGCACGCCTCCAACTCAATCATCAAGTTTGCAGACGACACTACAGTGGTAGGCTTGATTACCAACAACGACGAGACAGCCTACAGGGAGGAGGTGAGGGCCCTCGGAGTGTGGTGTCAGGAAAAAAAACTCACACTCAATGTCAACAAAACAAAGGAGATGATCGTGGACTTCAGGAAACAGCAGAGGGAGCACCCCCTTATCGACATCGACGGGACAGTAGTGGAGAAGGTGGAAAGTTTTAAGTTCCTCGGCATGCACATCACGGACAAACTGAAATGGTCCACCCACACAGACAGCGTGGTGGAGAAGGCGCAACAGTGCCTCTTCAACCTCAGGAGGCTGAAGAAATTTGGCTTGTCACCAAAAACACTCACAAACTTTTACAGATGCACAATCGAGAGCATCCTGTCGGGCTGTATCACCGCCTGGTACGACAACTGCTCCGCCCACAACCGTAAGGCTCTCCAGAGGGTAGTGAGGTCTGCACAATGCATCACTGGGGGCAAACTACCTCCCCTCCAGGACAACAACCACCCGAGCCACTGCCTGTTCACCCCGCTATCTTCCAGAACGCGAGGTCAGTACAGGTGCATCAAAGCTGGGACCGAGAGACTGAAAAACAACTTCTATCTCAAGGCCATCAGACCATCACTAACATTGAGTGGCTGCTGCCAACATACTGACTCAAATCTCTAGCCACTTTAATAATAAAAAATTGGATGTAATAAATGTATCACTAGTCACTTTAAACAATGCCACTTTATTTAATGCTTACATACCCTAGAATACTCATCTCGTATGTATATACTGTACTCTATACCATCTACTGAATCTTGCCTATGCCGTTCGGCCATTGCTCATCTATATATTTATATGTACATATTCTTAATCATTCCTTTACACTTGTGTGTGTGTATAAGGTAGTTGTTGTGAAATTGTTCGATTACTTGTTAGATATTACTGCACGGTTGGAACTAGAAGCACAAGCATTTCGCTACACTCGCATTAACATCTGCTAACCATGTGTATGTGACCAATAACATTTGATTTGATTTGATTTGTGAAAAGAAATTCCCATTTTATCTTAAAAGTGTAATATATCATCTTTCAATCCATGTGACCAACCTCCACGCGTCGAGCCTGATATCCTAACCTATTTCTACAGGTTTAGGAGGAGGCTACCTAAAGCTCCCTCAAAATCAATTCCCATGTTGCTCTCTGTCTTATTTCAAACAGCTCTGCTTTCCAAAGGACCCAAACGACTTCAGTTAGCAGGAGCAAGAGGTTAAGTCAGAGTTAAAACAGTGTACCTCTACAAGGTCAACGTGATCAGAGGGGATGCTTACCCACAACCCCCCGAACCTAACAAATATGGAAAACATGGTAGAGTGAAGCTGGGACAATATTCATAAATACCTTCCTTTCCTTTGTTGCTACTGGGGTATTGGATAGGTGTTCAACTACAGAACTTTCACTAATAAAGTCCTTTCAGATTGGTGGTCTAGAATAGGAAGTCAGTTAATATCATTGGAACGTAGCCATAGTCTCACTGCTCTTTTACAATCAGTCTCACGGGTGGTAGGGACTAAGGCTCCCAAGCTTTAAAACGTTTGCATGCTCAAATGGTGCCTTGGCAGAATATATATATACACATTAATTCAGCATATGTTTACATCCTCATTCTCCAACATGTTTACATCTATTTATGTTGAGCTATTTTCTATGTACTTTTCCTCACCGCCGCTGCCCTTCCAAACACTTAAGTGGCTTCTGCTTTTCTACTTGGCTGCTAGCTGATTCTGTACATATTTACCAGATATAGCTGATGGATGGAATATGCACTTTGGGAATCTTTTTTCTTCATCTTGCACAGTCATGTCCCCGATGAGGATCATCCCGAAACCCATAAATCTCCACTATCCTCCTCCACCACACTCAGCTCATAGGCTCTCCGTGGATTTTCCTTCATTGCACTTATCATTTCAAATTCCATATGAAATATACCATCAAGGCCCAAGCCCATGTCCAACGCCCAACTGGCAGAACAGGGGATACGGGGGATTTGGAGCGGCTTGCATCCCAGAGCAGCATGGCCTTCATCTTTATTCATGTTATGATTGACGCAGGTCATCGCTGTGTCTACAGGTGTGTGTATCAGATCATTTCCTCCCTTCCTTCTGTGGGAAGAAATTGTCAGACGCACAACAGTGTGAGCCATAAGCAGAAGGATTGATCTGACTCTGCTATGTGTAGCTTGCTGGGGGTTGTGTAGCTTGCTGGGGGTTGTGTAGCTTGCTGGGGGTTGTGTAGCTTGCTGGGGGTTGTGTAGCCTGCTGGGGGTTGTGGAGCCTGCTCAGGGTTGAGTAGCCTGCTGGGGGTTGTGTAGACTGCTGGGGGTTGTGTAGACTGCTGGGGGTTGTGTAGCTTGCTGGGGGTTGTGTAGCCTGCTGGGGGTTGTGTAGACTGCTGGGGGTTGTGTAGCCTGCTGGGGGTTGTGTAGCCTGCTGGGGGTTGTGGAGCCTGCTGGGGGTTGTGTAGCCTGCTGGGGGTTGTGGAGCCTGCTGGGGGTTGTGTAGACTGCTGTGGGTTGTGTAGCCTGCTGGGGGTTGTGGAGCCTGCTGGGGGTTGTGTAGCCTGCTGGGGGTTGTGTAGACTGCTGTGGGTTGTGTAGCCTGCTGGGGGTTGTGGAGCCTGCTGGGGGTTGTGTAGCACTGACCTGTTGACAAGCATCTAAAGCCCCCTGTTACACACGTGCACTATGCTATTGATTTACTCCTTTCATCCCTTTCTCTCGCTCTCTTTTATTTGTCCCTCATTCAAAATAAGATGAAATCGCGACACACATGCATGCAGACATACAATGCAAAACATCCACTCTGACTTGCTATACAGTATTTTGTGTCAGCGTAAACAGTTGATATCCCCAAACATTTATCCATCAGCATCTACACTGCACTGTACATGCTGTACAACAAACTCAATACATAGACCTACAGTACACACCATCCCCCCCCCCCCCCCCACACACCACCCCCCCCCCCCCCCCCCACACACACACACACACACACACACACACACACACACACACACACACACACACACACACACATACACACACACACACACACACACCCTTCACAGTGAAAGAATAGAAAATAAATTCAAAGCAAAAGGCTTGATCAATCACCCGGGCCCGCCACTCCAACACTCCGACCTCCCCCACCTTGCGATCGATGCTCATAGAAATTTCATGAACTTTAAACTGTGATTGACAGACAGACAGACGGGCCCCAGACAGACATGGCATACTGGCCTCTTTAAAGTGGTGAGCCACCAGGGAAGATGAAGGGGCCTCTTCCCGCCTGTTCCCTCACCAAACACACACTTTTAATTAAGACTAAAACACTTTGGTGTTATGGCAACATTTAGCCAGACTGATGTACTCTCTATGGCTCCTATGACCTCTAGTTGCCCCTGTCTGACACCACTCTAGACCACTAAGCCCTGTCTGACACCACACTAGACCACTAACCTCTGTTTGACACTACACTAGACCACTAACCCCTGTCTGACACCACACTAGACCGCAAACCCCTATCTGACACCACACTAGACCACTAACCCCTGTCTGACACCATTCTAGACCTCTAACCTCTGTCTGACACCACACTAGACCACTAACCCCAACCTGACACCACACTAGACCACTAAGCCCTGTCTGACACCACTCTAGACCACAAACCCCTATCTGACACCACACTAGACTACTAACCCGTCTGACACCACACTAGACTGGTAACCTCTGTTTGACAACACACTAGACTACTAACCCATCTGACACCACACTAGACTGGTAACCCTTGTCTGACACCACACTAGACCACTAAGCCCTGTCTGACACCACACTAGACCACTAACCCCTGTCTGACACCACACTAGACCACTAAGCTCTGTCTGACACCACACTAGACCACTAACCCCTGTCTGACACCACACTAGACCACTAACCCCTGTCTGACACCACACTAGACCACTAACCCCTGTCTGACACCACACTAGACCACTAAGCTCTGTCTGACACCACTCTAGACCACTAGCCCTTGTCTGACACCACACTAGACCACTAACCCCTGTCTGACACCACACTAGACCTCTAAGCCCTGTCTGACACCACACTAGACCACTAAGCCCTGTCTGACACCACACTAGACCACTAACCCCTGTCTGACACCACACTAGACCACTAAGCTCTGTCTGACACCACACTAGACCACTAACCCCTGTCTGACACCACACTAGACCACTAGCCCTTGTCTGACACCACACTAGACCACTAACCCCTGTCTGACACCACACTAGACCACTAAGCTCTGTCTGACACCACACTAGACCACTAGCCCTTGTCTGACACCACACTAGACCACTAACCCCTGTCTGACACCACACTAGACCACTAGCCCTTGTCTGACACCACACTAGACCACTAACCCCTGTCTGACACCACACTAGACCACTAGCCCTTGTCTGACACCACACTAGACCACTAACCCCTGTCTGACACCACACTAGACCACGCAGTTTTGAAGAGGAAAAAAAAGAGGATAGACCACACCTGACTTTCAGAGGAATATTCTATCAATGGAGTAGAGGCCTATCGGTTTACCGCATTCTAAGGTATGAACGTACTCGTCTGCCTCTGCAAATCATACACAGATGTCAATGGGGACATTTACGAGGATGTAACTCATATCTGGATTCAACCCCCCCCCCAAGTCATTAAGTACTTATCCAATCCATTTAATGCTACAAGTGATCAAACAACAACTTATTGTAGTTCTCTGAAGTTACTGGTGGAAGATTCCTTTTTTATTCGAAAGAACGGTGTTCTCCACTGAGGGAATTTCCCTCTCTTCCACAGAGACATGCCACATTTCATATATCAAAAACACAGATCTGCTCTTCTCTAAGGAGGGGACTTGTGGAACAAATGTCAGATAATTTGCGTTTCTGTGGGGACATTTTAGGCTGTGACTCAAAAATAATAACTTTTCAGGTGTGTGTGGGGGGGGGGGGGCGTATTTCTTTGAGGCACACACTTTGCCAGCCTTGTCACTCCAGTCTAATCAAGGCACCAAGGAGGTAATTATTCACTAGCTGATTAACATATCTCACCGCTGAAGCGGATGCACACTCTAATCACAAGGGTTGCATCATTCTCGGATCTCACAGGAGACAAGTGAGGCAACAGAAGGGAGTGGGTGTGTTTCTGTCACCTCCACTTCTCTCCATGCTCTAGAGGACAACAATCTATGTGATGTTCCTCTGCGTCTATGTGAAGAAACTAAATGCTTGATCCGACTGTCGTTCAGTGCAATACTGTAGGTACAGGGTGGGGGGTATGTATGCTCAATCATGTGGAAATATACAGTACAACAAAATGAAAATTAGGAAAACAATTGACACATGGTTAAAAAATGTGTCTTGCTATACAGTACATGCAAGTTGATACCACACATGCTTATGCATAATTACCTCCATGTGTTGCAGTGAGAGTAATTAAACAATAAAAGTGCAGTAGTCAATTAGTCAGCTTACAGTACTTCAAAAGAAGTTGTCAACAGAGAAGGGAAAAGCCAACACACCACAGTGAGGAAGTAAAATATTTTACAGAGGTTCAAATTCGACACTACAGCGAAGCCGAGGTATAACTCCCTCCTTTGTTACATGTTCACAAGACCTTCAGCATACCATATGGAACATTTTGCTAATGTATTCCATGTGGCCAGCCTGTGTGAGAGAGAAAGAGAGAGGGAGCGAGCGAGCGAGCGAGAGAGAGAGACAGACAGATAGACAGACAGACAGCGACAGAGAGAGATAGAGAGAGATACTGTAGAGAGAGAGAGCGAGAGAGAGAGAGAGAGAAAGAGGTAGGTAGGTAGGTAGGTAGGTAGGTAGGTAGGTAGGTAGGTAGGTAGGTAGGTAGGTAGGTAGGTAGGTAGGTAGGTAGGTAGGTAGGTAGGTAGGTAGGTAGGTAGGTAGGTAGGTAGGGAAGAAAGGTACAGTAAAAAATGGACCATTGTTTCCCCTCACAGTGATAGGAACACTGCCCAACACCAAGGCAATATGCCCTGTGAGAAAACAGTGACTGCCCATGCTGAAAACCTCTTAATGGTTTAGTGGCGTTTTAAAGAGCTTGAGAGATAGTGGGCGCCAGGTCTCCTTTACGCCACACAACAATCAGGTCCCAACACCAGCTCCTGCTCGCCGTCTCTGCCATTGGCTGCCGTCTTTTTCCGAATAACCTCATCCAAACCAGCACCAAAACAATTGCCAAGCGTCAGATTAACCCAAATAAAAGTCTATGTAGCTTGAACTGGCTTCTCCCCCCACTTCAGTCTAACACCCAACCTCTGATATGCTCATAAAGGGAATTAAACTCAGCAAAAAAAGAAATGTCCCTTTTTCAGGACCCTGTCTTTCAAAGATAATTCGTAAAAATAGAAATAACTTCACAGATCTTCATTGTAAAGGGTTAAAACACTGTTTCCCATGCTTGTTCAATGAACCATAAACAATTAATGAACATGCACCTGTGGAACGGTCGTTAAGACACTAACAGCTTACAGACGGTAGGCAACTAAGGTCACAGTTATGAAAACCTAGGACACTAAAGAGCCTTTCTACTGACTCTGAAAAACACCAAAAGAAAGATGTCCAGGGTCCCTGCTCATCTGCGTGAACGTGCCTTAGGCATGATGCAAGGAGGCATGAGGACTGCAGATGTGGCATGGGCAATAAATTGCAATGTCCGTACTGTGAGACGCCTAAGACAGCGCTACAGGGAGACAGGACGGACAGCTGATCGTCCTCGCAGTGGCAGACCACGTGTAACAACACCTGCACAGGATCGGTACATCACAGGATGGCAACAACAACTCCCTGAGTTACACCAGGAACGCACAATCACTCCATCAGTGCTCAGACTGTCCGCAATAGGCTGAGAGAGGCTGGACTGAGGGCTTGTTGGCCTGTTGTAAGGCAGGTCCTCACCAGACATCACCGGCAACAACGTCGCCTATGGGCACAAACCCACCGTCGCTGGACCAGACAGGACTGTCAAAAAGGTTTTGTCTCACCAGGGGTGATGGTCGGATTCGCGTTTATCATCGATGGAATGAGCGTTACACCGAGGCCTGTACTCTGGAGTGGGATCGATTTGGAGGTGGAGGGTCCGTCATGGTCTGGGGCGGTGTGTCACAGCATCATCGGACTGAGCTTGTTGTCATTGCAGGTAATCTCAATGCTGTGCGTTACAGGGAAGACATCTTCCTCCCTCATGTGGTACCCTTCCTGCAGGCTCATCCTGACATGACCCTCCAGCATGACAATGCCACCAGCCATATTGCTCGTTCTGTGTGTGATTTCCTGCAAGACAGAAATGTCAGTGTTCTGCCGTGGCCAGCGAAGAGCCCGGATCTCAATCCCATTGAGCACGTCTGGGACCTGTTGGATCGGAGGGTGAGGACTAGGTCCATTCCCCTCAGAAATATTTGGGAACTTGCAGGTGCCTCGGTGGAAGAGTGGGGTAACATCTCACAAGAACTG